>NC_142567.1:23795833-24112500 GCF_041283825.1 Pyrus communis
AAGCCCAAAGCGGACAATATCGTGCTACGGTGGTGGAGCAGGACCGGGAAGTGATCTGTCCCGGGCCGGGATGTGACAATTTGGTATCAGAGCCTAACCCTGGCCGTGGTGTGCCGACGAGGACGTTGGGCCCCTAAGGGGGGTGGATTGTGACATCCCACATCACCCAGGGGAGTGATCCTTATATATATATATATTCTCATCTCTACCTAGCACGAGACCTTTTGGGAGCTCACTAGCTTTGGGTTCCGTAGGAACTCCGAACTTAAGCGAGAAGGGGGTTAGAGCAATCTCTATGATGGGTGACCCACTGGGAAGTTGCTCTTGAGTTTCCAAAAACAAAACCGTGAGGGAATGGTAAGCCCAAAACGAACAATATCGTGCTACGGTGGTGGAGCGGACCCGAGAAGTAATCCATCCCGGACTGGGATGTGACATGTGTGTTTATCATTTGTCATTTACTAAATAGATATAAATCTTTTAAGTATGTATGTAAATGCACTCTTGAATGTAATCGTGTTTGCTTTAGTTGCTAGTTGAGATTTATAGATAAAATATTGGAGAAAACTAATAAGGGTTTTTAGACCTTGAAACAAACCAGTTGGAACCACTGAACTTGATCACTCAGGTCATTTGTTACATGATGCTACTTTTCATCGATCTACTTGTAATATCACGTATTTAAAAAAATGATTATATAAATGTGTACGTGGGTCATTATTTTTACATAATGATTTTATTAGAATTTTTTTTTTTTTACAAGAATTTAGTTTCGATATGTAAATTGTCTCAACATAAAATCATTTTTGCTACAAAATTATTTCAAAAAACTAGCTAGTATTATTTCATGTTCATATGTAATTAGAGATGTTTTTAGTTTGAATTGGAGAAAGGTGATTATACGAGATTGACTCGATAATTTTACCAAATAAGGGTGTATTAACAAGTTCATCATTATGCGTTAATGATTGGTGATTATTCACTATCTAAAATGAAGAGGTGGGAGTCTTAGCATTGTATACGTTGGTATCTTGCAAATTAGGAGTGCGCAAGTGAAGACATGTGTAATATCCAGAAATAGCAACAAGAGGTATGATTCCATTCCATATAAATTAATGAAGGAGAAGAGCTGAAAGGAAGGGAAGAACACACAGAAAAAGGAAAAACCTCCTTTCCCTTACAGACCATTCTTCTCACTCACCAGTTATTTTACCTTATGTAAAGGCTCTAAACCATCTTCACAATATTTTGTAAATCTCTTGTACATAATGAAATCCAAATGCATGTGCAAATCGATTTACCGAACTACAAATGATAGGAAGAAGATAGCATTAGAAAGCAAAGGAAACAAAAAATGGATGCTCTTGGTCATCATCACGTCAAGCTCACCATGGCCAACCCAAATCCTTATCTCTTTATCATCAACTTAGTCTCATCTTTCACATATCAAATTTCTACAAATCAAAACCACGACCTCACATATCGTCATAAAATACTATCCTACATATTTATCACCACCAAAGCTGCATTGCCAGCAAGAAGTTCAATGTATCAGGGACGCCAACCTGCAACGACAACGTGGCCTTTGGCCAGTCAACCTCACCAATGGGAGTCATGGCAGACGAACACGGTGTCGTGATTAAGACTCGTACAACCAAGAAAGCTATATTCTACCAGAATTGCTCTATGGATTCCAAATGGGGTTATGTATGAATATCACCTAGAGAGAGATGGAGTAAAATGGTAAAGTAATATTTCTCAATTATATTATTATGTGTGTTATCAATACTTTATTATTGATAATATAATACAATTTTGGCTACTAACTATTTTGATTAGTTTTGCAGATTGTATGATTATTATAGAGTAGGCGATAATTGATATCCATATTACTTTGCATATACATAAGCATTCATGCAAAGTAAGAACAAGAGTTGTGTTGCTGTAAACACAAATTTTCTATAGCAAATAACATAAGAACACGTGTACAAAGTAAATTTGTATTAATAAATTAGTAGGGTTAACAATCTCTGTTTACAAGTTTCCTTTGATTCGATCTCCGAAAGATGTATAAATGTGTATGTTGTTGATCCAAGGGTTGCGATGCCGATGACTTGGTCTTGAATGAACGGTTGCCGAGAGGTTTTGGCTCTAGGTGATTTGAAGGATCGACACGGGTAGTAGTGCTTGATGATTCTTTGAAGGTTTGGTGACGAACGTACAGAACTTTCTGAATTCTTCTGAGTATTTGGGGCTTTGGGTGCTTGAACTTTGGCAACATCTGGGTGCTAGAACGATTTTTGGATCCTTTTCTTTGTCTTGGAGCTTCAATATTTCTAGACTCTCCAAGCCTTGACTACGAATGGATTTGGCCTTGATTGTGGGCTTGATTAATTGATGAAAAAACCAAGACTCGATTTGTGGGCCGGTTCGTGATTTGACTCCATCAATTAATATTTGATTTAATTAAATTAAAATCAAATTAATTAATTAATTCCTTTCAGCCAAGTGTTGACACGTATCTCTTTTGATGACTCGTCCGATTTTGATGAGTCACATCCATGTGTACAATTTGTGAGACACATTGCATATGCCACTTATGCCTGACATGTCAAAATTTCAATGTGTTGATGAACATTTATTTTCTTGAAATTTTGATGTCTACAGTTGTGTCAAGTGCTCACTTGTGTTAAGTGTTTAACTTGTGAAGATATTCAAGGGCTGGAGAATGCCTTGAATATAAAATAATGAAATCTTATATATGTCAGGCGTCAGGGGAAAGGCTTTATATACAATTGGGCGTTGGTGGAAGTGCCTTTATAATAAAGTGGAAATTGAGAATTTAATTCTGAAAAATTGCTCTCAAGGGGTGAACGGGAGTTAACTCATATTTTAAGGTATTCATAGTCAAGTGGTATAAGCATGATATGGGACGTGGAGACTTGGGTGCCTTAGGTATGTGTTAGCAGAATTAGAAGGGAGTGAGTCCATGCATCTCATTTGCAATATATACTTTATGCATTTGAAAGAATTGTTACAATTTAATTATTATTTAGTTGGTAGTTTTGGTTGTAAAGTAACTTGTGCAATAATTTTTATTCCGATCTGTATTCGATAAATTTTGTGTTGTAAACTCAAGTGCAAATTTAGTTACAAATTTTAAGTAATATTTTCTTTCATCATGTCTTGATTATAGAATTTATTTTCATAGCTAAGATATGAGTCACACCCCAACTCGTGAATAGTTCTTATTCGTGGATTGAGGCGTGACACTACCATTGTTGTTATGCAATACTCACCTCGACAAGGCTAGAATTAACCTTTGCTGTCAAAAGTTGTTACGCAATACAACTTTTTCAGTCTCTCTCTACTTTCAATACAAATTGTGAAACGATTGAACATAATTTCTTGTTAGGAGAAATCCATTATGGAGATTTTGGTTTTGATTTTCTATCAATTCCTTTTTTAACTTCTACATTATTTCTCTTAATTTTGTCTGTTGATTTTGTTTGTTTTAATCAACCCAATTAGAAACATTTCCAATTTTGAGAATAAAAGAAAATAGTCTTTGACAAAAAGGAAAAAAGAAAAAAGTGGCAATCATCCACCATTCAAACGAAAAATTGAAAGTTGTAAATGTAGTCTTAAAACTTTCATAAGAGGAAAAGGCTTGTAGATGAGATAGTTAAAAGTGTTCATCTTTACCTTCAAAGTCTAGAGTTCAATTTTCAACCCCTCACTTTCGCTCGCATATAAAACGTGATTGTACATGTTGGATAAGAAAATGCTTATTTTTTGCAATGCTCTTGAGTCTTGATAACTCGTATATAATCATTTTCTCTTCTAGAACTCAAATTTGACAAGGTGGAACAAAAACCGATTTCTAGAGGGTTAAGTTGGAAGTTTGATTTCTAGGGAGAAAGTGAGACTAAAATCGAGCTCCAAGGGCATTGCAAAAAAAGAAAATCCATAAAAATTTAGAGAATGTCAGTTTTGTGGGGTTCAAACTTAAATGGCAAAAAATTTGAATCCTAAAGAAAAAGGAGATCAGAATCGGTTATGAAGAGGCATTGCAAATGTAAACGCCAAGTGACAAACAAGGAACCAAAAAACAATAGCGAACCCCAAAAAAAAAAAAAAAAAAAAAAAAAAAGTTAGAGTTGAGTTGCAGGAGGCATTGCATGTTAGCGACAAGGGCAAAACAAAGAACGAAAAAATAATAGTGGCTTCGCCCGGGTTCGAACCGGAGACCTTCAGTGTGTTAGACTGACGTGATAACCAACTACACCACGAAACCTTGGCGGTCAGATTTTGCTTCTTTATATATATATATTAAAACCACATAACCTCAATCCCCCTCTCATCACCTTCGGCCCCTCACTTCAAACCACCACCTCCACTAGAAAGCCCTAACCCACCCCCACTAGAAAACCCTAACCCTCTCTCTCTCTCTCTCCCCACTTTCTCGCTCCTAGGGTTTCGTTTCTTGCTCTAGTCAAACAAGATGCAGGACCCTCTAAGCATGTCCCTGGACGACCTCATCAAGACCAGCAAGAAATCCGGATCCGGTAACACCCGAGGTCGCGGCGGCCGGGGGCCTTCCGGACCCGGACCAGCCCGCCGCTTGCCCAATCGAGGCGCCAATCGCGCTGCACCGTACGTGGCTGCGGCCAAGGTAGAAGCAAATCTCTGGCTTTGGCTCTGATCTGATCTTATCTTCTCCAATTGAAATAGAATTGAGTTAATAATAAATTTTGGGGATTTAGGCGCCGGAGACTGCGTGGCAACACGACATGTATGGGGATCTTGGGGCTGCGGCGTACGCGGCTCCAGCTGGAAGAGCCTCGGCTATCGAAACCGGAACCAAGCTCTACATCTCCAATCTCGATTATGGCGTTTCCAACGAGGACATTAAGGTAGAGTTCGCTGTTATTTCAAAATTCTAATGAAAATTTTGATCTGTTTCTTTAGAAGCTGATTTCGATTTGTGATTTGTGAATCCATCAAAATTGGGGGTTTTTTAGTTATCGTATAGATTGTATTTGGATGTTGGATTTGAACCTAAAATTGTTCGAATTTAAATTCTTATTGTAATAGGTTTGAATTTGAATTCACATGCATGTAGTTTTGATGGTTCAAGAATCGGTTTTTTAAGTCTGCGCGACTTGGAAAATCCCTTTATTGCCTTCTTTCAACAGTCTAAGCAAACAACTAAGAATTCGAATCCGCATATTCGGTGTTTTATCTTTTGGACTGAATCAAAAGTTTGCTTTTGCTGCTACGATCCTCATTTGTACTGTTGCATTGTTTGGTATTTATTAGTGGGTTTCTGGTTACAAATTTGATGGATTCAATTGGAGTTTGAGTTTTATTACATTTTACAGTTTGGATTTCCTAAAGTCGAATTGTTATGTACAGGAATTGTTTTCTGAGGTTGGTGACCTGAAACGTTATGGAGTACATTATGACAGAAGTGGGAGATCAAAGGTATCTTGTGAAGTTTCGTATTATTGGTCCTTCTGGAGGATTTTTTGTGTCCTGCTGTAGTTTAAAACAAAAACCCTTTTCCATAGGGAACGGCAGACGTAGTTTTCTCACGACGAACAGATGCTGCGGCGGCTGTTAAAAGATACAACAATGTTCAACTTGATGGGAAGCCGATGAAGATTGAGATTGTAGGAACGAACATTGGGACACCTGGCGCCCCACCTGCGTTCCTGCCTGCTCCTAATTTAGCTTTTGGAAATCAGAATGGACCACCCATGGGGTATGTTGTGTACCATACTTTTTACTAAAGAATTAGCTCTCAATGATGTTTGCACTTATGCATAATTTGTTTTATAGTAAATGTCTACTCTCTATGACTTAAAGGATAAGAGGTTATTTGCTTTGTGATTGGTATAATAAGAAGCTCTTGGCAAATGTTTGGAATAAGAATGCATCAAGGCGCAAGTTTTGATTTTACATATGCCGGATGCTGTTGGCCTATTTAAGACCTTGCATTATTGGCTTTGGTCTATTATGGCTGTTTTGCAGGCCATATGTAGGGTCTCTGTGGTCGTATTGTAGTGGGAAGTTCTAGAATTTGTAGTCTTTAATATCCTTAATAAAGTTGTAGTTGAGAATTAGTGACTTCGATACTTATTTATTTAGATTAGAATGCATTTGTATGATACTTAAACTGATGTTCCATCATGCCTCGGTTACCCCTTCAAATATAGATGATGTTTTGTCTTGTACTTGTGTTTGAGTCATGAGATGTAGTAGTTGGGAAGACTGAACATATATTATTGTTGGATGTGTGAACGTATTATCTGTGCCACATATTAATTTATCTGAAGTCCTGATTGTGTATTTGTTGTGGTTGTTGAGCAGTGGACAAAGTAGGGGTGGTGCATTTGGACGTATACGTGGCGGTGGAGGTGGCAGTGGTGGTGGCGGTGGTGGCCGCGGTGGCCGTGGTCCTAGAAGGGGCGGTGGTGGACGTGGAAGTGGAAGAGGCCGTGGTGAAAAGGACCAAAAGGTTTCTGCTGAAGATCTTGATGCCGAGCTAGAGAAGTACCATGCAGCAGCAGAATCAATGCAAGAGTAAATTGAAATCAGCTGTGTGAAGCGTCAGCTATATTACATCTTTTATGGCTCATTAGGTCCTTGGTGATTTGACAACCTCATCTATTTTCTGTATTTCTATTGAAGCCGAAATTCATAGAGAGAGAAAAATCATGCTTAGGAACAACTCTTAGAATCTTGCTTACGGATGTTGGGTGCTTATTATGTTTGTTTAAACATGGGTATGAAATATGTGAGTTAATGGACAGTTTCAGTACTTGAACTGAATTCCTACTTCATTAGCTTCTTCGATCCCCTTTTATACATTCAAGAAGTTGGTGGGATCGGGAAGCTTCTCTCTCTGCATCTCCACACGCAAAGACAAAACTGGCTGCAGAACGTGTGAAAGGATTGAGCCTTAGAGAATTCACACACTGCTGCAATGTGTTTGGTTGGTTCTACTGCATGTAAAGTGGCGTACTTCACATGAGGTAGATATCTCTGTTTTCCTTGGCTTTGAAGTCTTGTTAACTATTTAAGTTATGTCCTTTGTATTTGGTGCAGTTGAGCTGGTTATTTCCTGCTATTTTATGGTAGCTTTCTCTAATATCCTGCCCCAGAAAATGATAGTTTCCATGTTTAACTGGCATTGATCCTGACATTATGCGTATAGAGAAATTGTATGGACTAAACAAATAGCCGGTTCTACATGTAGAATTGGGTTACAGAAGTCACACCGATGATATTCAGAGATCTGCAGCCCCTTCAGGCTTCCTAGTCCTGGAAGGAGTTCCAGGTATGGCTGTCTTTTGACCGTCTTTATTCGGTGACTCGGTAAAGACAGTGGGGGTGATTGTTAATTCTGATTGTATTCTGTGTCTGCTGCTTTGATTGTGAGCATCATTGTGTTGCCTAGATCAGTAGATTGCATTGGAGCATGCATGAATCAGGTTCTATCATTCCATGGTTGGGGTTCCATATGCACTAAGGAATATGATTGGTTTTCCGTCCAAGCGACTGGTTTAACCTAGTCGAATTTTGAAATAGGAATTCTTATTTTCTGCTATGATTTTCCTTTTCGTGTTTGGTTCATGAATTCTAAAAGTAGCTCTCTGCATGCCATGTGAACTTTGTTAATCTTTATAAGTTTTGATGTCGGAATTCATATAGGTATGTTCGATTCATTTTTGTCTCGATAGTCGAGTAGAATTAGGATGCTAGATAGCGAAAGAGAAATGGCGAGAGACGGGGTTCATGCGCCGAAAAAAATCCCGGTTTCCAAATTTAACGCATCACTTTCCTATGTTGTGTACTCGTATCTATCTCTTTTACCATGTGATTATTTATGTGATCACAAAGGGAGTATGCAGCAAGAGACGAGTTTGTCTATCTCGTATTAGAGGAAAAACCCTAGGGAGACTAAACTTTTCCAATATCTAGCCGTGCAACCCAGTCTTGTGTGTCCGAGTTGGGGAAACGCAGCTAATTCTGCTAGGGGTGGCCAAGAGCCGGTTTGGCCGGTTCCACTCCGAAATCACCGAGTGAACCGCCAACTTGATCAGTATGCCACATTTGATAACGTGGCCTTTCATTTTTATTTTTTGAGCAAACGATATTATCTACATTAAGGGAGAGAATGAATTTAAGTGGTTCAAATTTGCCTTTGACGAAAATAGAATTTAAGACCTCTTATTTACAAATGAAAAAGAATTCGAACGCAGGGCCGCATTATTCTTTTCTGATTTGATTTCCTGTTTAGAAACCTATTGCCGCGACATTTAAGTAGCGCCATAAAGTGTGATACAACTCGTCGTTTTCCACCGGTTTTGTGAAGTTGTACAGAAGCTCTTAACGTTATCTTCTCTTATGGATCGTTTATATAGTTCGGCTAGTTTCAAGGGAAAGCTCACACTGAATAGAATCTGGCAAGGAAAAGCAGATCAAAAGGCAAACAAATACTCCAAATGTGGAACAAACATTCAACCAAACCGAGATATTGTTTGCAATCTAATTTGGAAGAAACAAACTTCAATTCCGCCGAAGGGAACAAAATCACATACACAATGCACAACAAACAACTTTGAGCCTGGGTTCCTACTTCCTAGGGGTTCGGTTTTACCTTCACAGGAAGCTACATCCTTCGAAATTCGCATCATCTAAAACTTTGGCCTTCTCAGCTTCTCCAAACATGAAAAGATTAATCCCAACAGAGAGTACAATACTGCCTTCACGCAATCCATTACGAAATTCCAACAAGAAACGGGCCAGTACCATGGATATAGCAATCGGAAGAACAGGCTTATAAGATGCCGAGGATATCTGCCAACCTGCACCATGGAATAAAAGTTAATGTCCTGCACCTGCTAAACAAAAGGCATAACGGTTCGAAGTTATCTAATCATGAAGTTATCTAATCATGGGTCTGTGGAAAACACTGGTAAGTCCTTGCAGACGATCCATCTGAAGCCACGACTACTGTGGATGACTTCTAAAAGCATCATGTAAGGTACTATAAGTTTATTCCATCAGAATTACGGTCAGCAAATTAACAATAAAGATCTCCGCTTTGCTCACATCCAACCGGAGATGGAACGATTGGCAACAAATTACTTGATTTAGATACTAACAAAAGCAGCAACTAATGGTGTTCCAAGCTTTTCTTTCTGTTACATGCATGGGTAGGATTCCGTCTCTCTTTAAAAGTTGTTTCTTCCTGCTTTGGTTGGGGGTTAGCAGCATAAAGATGGAGATTACTAATATAATCTGTATCATATTTAATAGCACATTATTCGGGATAACAAAGATGATAACAATATAAGATTGTGGTAAGACTGCAGTAAAATATCAAGTTTAACAGAAAACTGTTGAAGGGAATAATATACTCACGGGAAAAAGCAAATCTAATGCATCCCATGCCGCATGACGAACAGCTCTTGTGGGGTACATTGGACCTCCAGGAGAAGTGAAGCTATACAAACACGCCTTTAACCTCGTACTTGTGGCCATTCTCAGCTCCATTCCTGTTAGATTAAAAATACATTAACCAGAATACAATGCGACTAAACTATAATACCAGGTTCACATGATTCCTTAAATCTTAAACCCGAAAAAATGGTTAGAATATTACCCTGGAGAAGTTTTATGTGCAAAAGGTAATGCAGCAATACTGGTTCCACCTTCAGTTTTTGAAGCTGACCAGTAAAGATATACGAACTTCATATTAAATTGTTAATTTATGAATATCACTGCAATGTGGGAACGAAACTACACATAAGTTCTACTGCGTTGAGTGTTTTGAAATTTACCTGATCTGCAAGTTCAATAACAAAGAAGTCTGCTGAACTACCAACCAGAAAAGCGTTGGGAAAAAGAGGAAATGCCCTTAAGAAGCTGTCGAGCTTGTCAACTGCATGAATCAACACATTACTGGAGAATTTATAAATTCTTGATTCAGGGGCAGAAGATGCATTACCAGAAAACCCACCTGAGTTATAAAAAAATATAAACCTCGAGAGTAAAAGAAATAGATCTCGCTGGACCTGAGAATTAATGAAGAATTCTAAAGTTAATTTAAAATGCTGCTTCTACATAGATATTGGTTCCTCAATCACTATCATTGTTAGAATGACAGTTATCCACACCAAGAAAAAAAATTTCCTGTAAAACTGAAAACGGAATTTCTGACCTGTACAGGAATTTTATTTAGCTGTTTGGGCTCCAAAGCAACATCCTCAAGCAGATACTGAAGTACAAGGTGAGGTGAAACAACACAAAATGTGATACATATTTCATACAGTTCTTCAACAAAAGCAAATAAATTTCACAGTTAAAGGGGCTCTTACACGAAAGAGGGATTGAAATCGCCTTGCATTTGATTGCGTATCAATCCTGCAAAAATGCATACAGTACATTGATAAGCTTGTTAGAAAGAATGGAACAAAAAGAAGCAAATTAAACCTTGGATGGGGGAATTCCCATTCCAAAAAAGGAACAAAAGAACAAAATTCATAATCCAAAGTTGTCCTTTTGTCAGTATATATGGATAGGAGGAGCAGCAGCAGCCAAAAATAAAAATACATCATGTTGAGTAAGAACAATGGGAATGAAGCAGATAGACCATTCAAAATGTCCACAAGAGTTTCTTTGGTAAGATACTATGAAACTGTCACGCAAGGTTCCTTAAAACAAGTTATTTCTATCTCTGCTGCTTTTAAAATCAAAGACAAATAATTTAATTGGACAGAACCAACCCAGCACCATGTGATGGAGGAACTGATAACTGAGAATACTAATAACATAATATATAAATATACATATATAAGGACAAGATACAAGAGATTCATTTTTTTCACATAGTATCATCAATCATGGGAGTCCCGTTGAAAAGTGAATAAAAGGCACTAAGAATTCAATACGACATCTATGTCCACTCGTAAGTCCAATCAACCATTAAAAATCAACAAGTTGATACACGCTAATATTCGTACCAGAAAACATTTGTTGCACCTTCAACAAGAGCAGATGAGTAACGAAGAAGTACTTCAGGGTTGTCAAGTTGGACTTCAAACAGCTGATCAAAAAAAAATATTAAATACTCTCGGCATCACAATGGCATAATCAAGACAAAAGAATGAAGAATTAACAATCAACTTTAAGTATGTGAACACAAACTTCATTAATCGAATGTCTGAAAACCGTCACTCATTTTGATCAGAATTTTGTATACGAAGGATGTTGTTAACTTCCAAATCAATTTTGATGAGTTTGACAAATTGTCAAAGCCATTCTACATGCTTGTCCAGTTTAAGAAACATAATTTACGGCCTTTTGGTGCATCCACGTGATATTAGGTGAAAGCTCCAAAAAGGTAAACAGAATTAAAGACAAAATTATATTCACAAAACAAAAACTGCTAGAAGAGATTTTGCATCCTGAATGGCAACTTTTAAAATTGAATGGAAAAGATCAATACACTGGGTGCGAGTTTGCATACCCATTTGTGGAACAACAAGGCAAAAATATGAGATGCAAATGACTGGCTCCATAGTTGGACAATCAAATCAAGGATGCGTTTTCCACTCTCAGGCACCCGAACATAATGATCAGTGAGCACATCGTAAAAGCATAGCTGTCCTTCAATGTCATCTTCAGCAGGAGAAATTGCATCCTCTTCCCTGCTGAGAATCATTTCTGACATGCAATTTGAACTCCAAAAATTAGAACACCAGTCATACGGATTGCATGCAAAGCCTTACACTTGCAAACAACGTTCCACAACATACGAATTAGACTGCAATAAATCAATGAATACCCAATGCTCCTGTGAGGCACTTTTAGCCGCAAGCGTATGCGGTAGTAAATACTCATTTGACATGTATTACCAAGGTAGTACCGCAACCATATCTTGTAAACGATGAAAATCCAACACCATCAAATGTTCAGTCTCAAAAGTAAAAACTTTACTTTAAAATGCCAACCGATTGCAGCAGTATCAGACTGAAAACAGACAACTCCATGGAGAATTTCGACTCACCTTTGGCTCGCTCATCGATCTCCAAAGCAATGTCAGCAAACAACTCCTGCAACAAATTCCGCCGCTGCGACGGAGAAGCCAGCGCCTACAGCACATTAAACACACACAGATCTCTACCAAGTTAGGCCGGAATTTCTCAAGTACTTTTCTTATGATTTAACTCCCAAATCCAAAATTAAATGCTCTCCAAATCCAAACTTTCTATACACAAATGCCAAATCAAACAATTCCATGACAATTACCAATTTACCAGCCAAAATTCATTTATTTTCCTAGATTTTCTGAGTAACCAAAAGGGAACAAATAGTTTGACATACCCGCTGGAGCTTCTTCTCGATCTCTTGCGTCAGCGCGTCGAGATACGCAGAGCTTCGAGGCGAGGAAGAAGCTTGCGCCATGCTGATACAGAACGAAGAGTAATAGCATTACAGACGAACAGAGAGAGAGGTGCAGAAGTCCGAAACCCAAAATCCTTCCGATCCAAACGCGGCCTTAACCGAAACCGATACGGTCTTCGTCTCGGAATTATCGAACGAAGGGACGTGTCAACTCACGTGTGTGTCGACACCAAGAGACCTGGAGAGATACAGTGGAGCTGCTTTTTGGTCTCCCAAATCCCAATGAAAATTAATTTTAAAAAAAAGGAACGTAATCTTTTTTGGATTTATTTATTTATTTAAATTAAAAGGGGAGATTGGAAAGTGGGCTGGTGGTGATGTGGTGTGGCGTGGCGTGGCGTGGCGGGGAGGCAATGTGGCGGACGGGCGGGCGGAGTGGAAGTGGTTGGCAATGCAATGGAGGTCGGGTTGAGTGCTGGACTGTACGGATTTACAATACGTTGTACGTATCTAGCTCTCTATTTGGGTACGGAAGTTGGATAATTGAATGGGATTTGACTGAGTCAATTTGGAGAGGAAGTAATTGGCTCACGGGTGGAGTAGGATTGGACCACTTGTAAATAAGCATATATTTTTTATATATATAAAAAAAAAAAAAAAAAAAAAAAAAGTTTACGGGGAGAGGAGGCTACGCCATCTCAAGGTTTGGGCATAACACAAGTTTCGCTGAGAACTTTAGAGTACTACCACATGTTTTGTCATTGTTGTGGCAAGGGTAGCCCTACCCAGTGGTAGTGCCGTTCACTATAAAAAGTAATTGACATTGTGAAACTTCACCTGGTTTGCCATGACCATGACAAATTGGTTAGATTTTTTTTTTAATACATAGTTCAGTTATTTAATAATTAGAGGACGGGTTAGATTTTTGCCCTCCATGGGTGGAAGTGCTCTTACAGTGGAGTCTTAGCCCTTTTTGGGTTTTTATAGATCGTTCACTAATAGGGATTGTTGACAGTGAGACTCGAACTTAAAGTTTGGTTTAGCGTAGAAAACGATCATTACCAACTCAATCAACCCTTGTTACATAAATAAGCATATATTGTTAGGACTTGAAGCCCTATTTGTTTTTCTTTATATATTACGAGGTGGGGATTCAAAGTTGGGACCCTCTTCAAATTTTAATAAGAGAAATATCATCAGATGAGTATGTAGTTCGTAGAGCTCTATTTCTTAACCTCATCTCATGTGTTTTGGTTAGGCAATTGGAAGAAGTAAAGAAATTAACATGGCTTTAAAATGTAATGGATTTCATTCATTTGTTTACGCATACGTGAAAGATTGTGAATTGGTGACTAATGAATATGGTCTAGAAGAGCTCCCTCAAATAACACTTAAAATTAAGTAGGTACTAGACTCACAGAACACATCCTAACCACAATAAATAGGTAGCTAACAACCATTTGATGTTGAAAACAAATAACGATTCAAATCGTTTTATACGAGCAAGCAACTATGATAAGCGAAATGATGGAGGAAAGTGGGTCCCGCCTCAAGTCACTTTAGCATTTAACGGAGGAATTGACAAATAACTGATGGAAGGTATGAAATTGTAACAAATTCGTAGACGATGTGTGACATTGACATTTTTTAAAAACAGAATATGAAACTGTGACTGACCCTAATTGAGATAATTTTATGTAATTTACCCAAAAAGAATTTATATTTTGCTTAATGCTAAGTAAAAACTACTTTACAAGTGTAATATCTATAGCTACTTAAAAAATCCTGCCTTGTCCCAACAACTGCAGATGCAATTTCAATCTTTTTGCTTCCTTTTTTCGTTCCTTTCTTTTATTTGGACCAAAAGAAAGAGAGAAAAAAAAAAGGATCATATTATTTAGCTTAAATGGAATTTCGAGCGAGTGTGTTTCATTTAAATTTCAATTCTTCTTTTTGTGTTTTAATTTTGTTAATTTATTTATATTAAGTACAAATAAGTATTGTAGTCAATTTTAAGATTAAAATCTGTTTGCTTTTTTTCTTGAGGAATCGATGGCCAATTCCCGCCCTAATATCCTACATAACTCATAGTTTTTCTTAACATTTCTCTAAATATACTGAATGTAAAAAAAAATTTACGGTTTTAATTATGCCGGCTTAAAACTAATTTTAATTTACTTTTTTATTTGATTAATTTTTGACCAAGCAAATTATTGGAAATTTTGTCGGTAACGACGAAGACGACAAAGATAAGCATGCCAGTAGGATGATATTGTTGAGTTTCTAACGCAAAAGACCAAAACTAATACTTTCCAACACTTTGCTTAAATCTATAAAATTTATAAATTAAATTTATAAACTAAATAATATATTTATAATAAAAATAAACATATTTATTAATATTTAATTAATAAATAAATTATTAACTTTCATATTATTTATTTTTTAAAACTGTCTTCAATTTAGTCTTTACCCTTTAACATAAATAAATAATGTCCACGCAAAATACGTTGCCATTACGCAATTACTCTTCGAGAAATGCTCCTACTAGGTCATATCTTTCTGAACCAAATAAGAAAACCCTAACCTGTATGATTTTCTCAGCAACCAAACAGATATCAGAGATGAAAATTACCACAAAAACGAAAAAAATTCACAACGTAACAAATTGAGGCAAAGATTCACTAACAAATCAAGCTTATATTACTTCAAACAAGGGTCCGAATTACATCAATACTAATTGTTATCGACAGATCTAAAGGCCAGATCTGAAGAACACTAACCCTAATTCCCAAAATAAAGGCCTAAAATTCCAAATTTAACCCCCGAAACCGTAGAGGGTCCTTCCCTGCCTCTTCAGAGCATACACCACGTCCATGGCGGTCACAGTCTTCCTCCTGGCGTGCTCGGTGTAGGTCACGGCGTCACGAATCACGTTCTCCAAAAAGATCTTGAGAACCCCTCTGGTCTCCTCGTAGATCAGACCGCTGATACGCTTCACGCCACCTCTGCGAGCAAGACGGCGAATCGCAGGCTTGGTAATGCCCTGGATGTTGTCCCTCAGCACCTTACGATGTCGTTTCGCTCCTCCCTTGCCCAAGCCCTTGCCTCCCTTTCCGCGGCCTGTCATCTTCTCGGAAAATTTTTGGGCGAAAAAGTATTATTTTTAATTGGGAAGAGAAATTGGAGTTTGATTTGATGGGCAGGCAGACTGAGGGATTTTGTGTATTTATACCGTTGGGGCTAGGGATTTGGAATTTGGAAAGGTTGCCGGTGGTGATATCTGCCGTTCGATGCGGATGCTTATCGATGGCTGAGAGATTCGATCCGCGTCGTGTTGTAAAAGTGGATTTGCGTCGTTGATGGTGTGTGAATCTACGGTTCGGAATTCTACCATTTTTGTGTGGCACGGATTGTGCTTTTTTAGTGACAGTGGCGGTTTTTTGAAAGGCGAGCCCAAGAGCACGGCGGGAGTTGTCCGAATTTTGTGTTTGAAATTTGAGGGTTTTTTTTTCGCATGAAAATTGTGGGAAAAATAGGCGCTCAGCACGTGACAACAGCCTCAGAATTCTCTCCCCTCTATCAAAAACTAAAATGGAGTGAAAACAAGATCATTCCCCTGCTTGCTTGTTGTAAAAGCATCTTCAATGGAGTTTTATCTTTCGTGAGATTATTACATTTTTAGTTTTAGTGAGAAATTTCATACCTAAGAATCGGAAAATAAGGTTAGATTTATTAGTGGAGTTAGCAATTTTCTTTCTTGGGTAGCATTAAATTGGGTTACATCTAACTCCAAAAAACAGTAGGTCCCACAAAAAAGTAGCAACTCATGCAAGCAAAATTCTAACACTGTCCCTTCATTTGTGAATGCACTTATACTCTCCTTTATTCTTTTTTCTTACCTTTTTTTTTTTTGGAATTTGGCTAATTAATGATTGTTTTAAATTTCATAAGAATTAAAATTTCAATTGATTTAACATTTATGGGCATTGGTGGGTGGGTGAAGTTTTCAAATAATTTTTTTCAAAATTATATGATACTAATTTACCAATTGGTGTTAGGTAAATTGTTGTGTTGTACGTTAAAATCAAATTATTTCAGAGGGCAAAGTGAGGGTTTGCATCTTTCAACGGATGAGATTACGATAAGAGAATCTAATCCAACGAATAGTTCATAAGTGATGAATTCTAACTTTGCCACAATTTGAACTTTTTTGAGTTGAAAGGTTTAAAAAAAATTTAAGATAACACGTCTAAAAATTAACTTGAGAAAAGTTAACACAAAAAAAAAAAGAATATCACATAATCAAATTACTGCATAAATAAATATATGTAGCTCCATATAGAGCATGAAAAAATATCTTCTCATTGGAAGAGATTTTTTTTATAAAGCTCCAAAGATTCCTCGGAGCTCTAAAATTGGTTATATCAACTACTTTTCTAGCCTCATATAAAGCCCCTCACTGAAAATACTACAATAAACTCGAATTTTATAGTTGGGTTCTCGAATATTCAAATAGCTACAATACAAAATTATTCAATTATTTGTATAAAATCATCGCACATTCAAATAATTAAATATCTGAAAAATTAAAATGCATTACAATTTGTACAATTAAAATCATGAGCAAGAGATATGATTCCTTCTCTCGAAGCATCATGACACGCATTATAGTGCTACAATGAAACCATGTAACATATACAATGTGGCATGACTGCAACATATCAAAATTGGCTCATTCATTACAGCCTAAACAAAGAAAATCGACAAGGATACCTCCTTAAGGATGTAATTCAATCGATTTTATTCAATTTGTGCCTTACGTGCATCCGACTTAGGCATCAGAGAGTGGTTACGCGCATTCGGCCGGTGAATCGCACAATGGTGATCAGAAGGAGGTTGAAATGCCTCTGTGAGTTTTTTTATTTCCGAAAGAGTGAATCACCATAACGAAGACAACAGCCACGTGCGCATCAACATCAACAGTTGGTTTTTCTCTTCTCGACGAGTAGCTTAACAATTGGGTTTAGGCGGGTTGAAGCCCACTATTTAAGTTAATCCAATTCTTGGAGAAATTTTTGGGAGTGACGAGAACACACACCTCAGCAAGGCAGGTGATGCTACCGACCGATTAAATTTTGACAGCTAGATTTTGTCATTTGCTCATTTAATCATACTTGGAGAAACTGAAAAGTCAAAAACAAAAAGATGCCTTTTAACTCTGTTACATTATCCGTTTCTTTGTTTCAATTGAAAAGCTCTTGCGCCGATGGGAACTTTGAGGGAAGTTACACAAACTCAATTCCCTCTTTTCTTTCTTTGAAAAATAACAAGAATTCCCTTGATTTCTCTATTTCTTAAAGTAAAAACCTTAAAAGTTCAAGTTGTTTTCTCACAGACCCAAACCCAGATTTCAATTGAAAAGCTCTTGCACCGTCTGGCGATCACAACAGGGCTACTGCCAAATTTTTTTTGCTTTTCCAGTTTAGGGTTTTTCCAAATTCTGGATGGAGACTTAGCCTCATCACAACAGGGCTCCCAGCAATCTGAAGTCCATCTTCTTCCTCATTCTTATAATAAGAATGAGAGAAAATGGAGGAAAATTGCCCTGCTGGAAAAGGGAAAAGAAAAAAAAGGGGAAAAGTAACCCTTCCATTGATGAAGTAATTTCTCTTTCCGGGTGATTTGAATTTTTTATTTTATTTCTTTTGGGTTAAAATGCTTTGTTTGGGAGTTGTCGTTATCTTAGTCGTTAATTGAGTTTGTGTGAGGCAATGGTGCTTTGAAGCATATATAAATTTGTTTCAAAGAAAACATTGGTTGTCTACTAAATGATATATGCCATAGAGCTGCAAATTATGTAAAATTCCAAAATCAAATTTAACCATTTTCAAGTCATATTATATAGAGTTTTAGCACTGTTCAGCAATAGTAAAAGGGCAGAAATGCCCTTTATTTTTTTTCTCCAATTTATATTCTCTTCAGGTTTTGCCACAGCAAATTGCCGCTTTTGGCCATTACTTCCACACATCTATCATCGATGCATGCTCTATTTGGACTGAGTCTTCTAGGTTTTTCTCTTGCTTTCTCATAGATCTAGATCTCTTATGTTCTTCTCGAGCTTACCCTTTGTTGATCTCATTTTGGGGTGCCTCGCCGATTACGGCTTGCTTTGTGCCTGTCAAGCCATAGAAACCATCATCGATCAACTCTCTATTTCAAGTTTATCCTATGGATTTTTGTTTTCCATTCCACTGTTGTCTCTCAATTTGTGTTGCCTCTCTGATTCTGGCTTTGTCCATGTGTGTCAAAGGATAGAAACCGGCTGAAGTCAATTTTCTGAGGCTTGGTTCTGCTCTTTGGGTTGCTGCCTTTGAGCTTAAATTATCAAAATTCGGTGTTTCCACGTTGCCAATTCTAATTGGTCGTTGCTGAGAGGATCAAATTGGTGAGTTTCGAAATAAATGTATTCTAATGTCAAATTCCAAGCTTCCAAGCTACATATTCTAATGTCAAATTATGGAGCTTCAGATTTATGATAACAAGTCTAACATAGTACAACAAGAAAACATTCTCTCATGAACTTGATGTTTGTCAAAACTACTGGAATCTTGATGTGAAGTCTAAAATAATCAAAATTAGGAGTTACAAGCATCATGATGTTCCTCAAAGCCACAAGTAAAGGCATCCTGCATTACATAGAATTTAACTTCAACAATGAATTTACACAAATCCCTAATTCAAAGCAAATGGTAGAAGGAAAAACACAATACCTGATTCAAATGTGTCATACAATTTTGACTTTGGAGCATATTGGTGAAGGTAAAGTTTGGTGGGGAACATGACCAATTGTAGTTGGGACTCTGAAAGAAAAAAGAAAATTGTAATATATAAATATTAAGAACACCAACTCAAATTTCAAACCTATAAATTTGTTTACCTTAATAGATAAAGGCAAACTAGTCTGGACATTGGTGGTTGACAATCTCGTGGTTAGATAGAACTACAAACATTGATACGAGACCAAACATAAATAATTAAATAAAATATACTTAAATCAAACATAGAACTAGTTTACCTGATTAGATGAAGGGAAACGAGCATGTGCATTGCTGATTAGCACATTCAGTGTTGGATAGAGCTACAAACATTGATATGATACGGAACATGAATAATCAAACAAAATCTATAAAATCTTGCTCAAAAATATAAACTAATTTACCTAATTAGGTGAAGGGAAACAAGCATGGGAATTGGCAGTTGGCATGCTCATAGCTGGATAGAACTACAAAAAATTGATCGATATCGAATGTCGAATATGAGATGTTAAAAGTTGAGGCGTTGAATTTGACAACATAAACTATTCTGTGACCCTCCTCATTAAGTTCAAAGGTTTGGAGGGTTCTATTAGTTCCAATTTCACGCATTTTTACTGCCAAATTGCCAACAAAACTCATACTCAAGAAATTTATAAATTTTTCTTGTGTAGACACTTGCAGCATGTTTAAGAAAACCACTGTTTTTAGCTGTTGTAGAAGGCAAACCTTCCTTGCAACGAAAGGTTTCTTCTAATTCTTTTGAACGCATCCCGTTTGCTTGTTTTTCATAATGAAGCACAAATTCAGTAAGAGTCATCGTTTTAGTAGACATACGATGGAAATCATTTGTCACATCCCAGACTGGTTCCGCCGTAGCACGATATTATTCACTTTGGCCCCGACCACGCCCTTACAGTTTTGTTTTTGGGAACTCACGTAAGAACTTCCCAGTGGGTCATCCATCCTAGGATTGCTCTCGCCCGAACTTGCTTAACTTCGAAGTTCCTATGGAATCCAAAGTAAGTGAGCTCCCAAAAGACCTCGTGCTATATGGAGGTAGGTGGACATGTACATATAAGGCACATCACCCCCTATCTGTTGGTCAATGTGGGATGTTACATCATTATTCATGCTCTCACTTCTTTGTGTGGATTTTATCCTCACAGAGAAAGCATCTTGGCTAAACACTGGACACAACTTACCACGAATGGCATAAAGACTTTTAAGCCATTTGTTTTGTGCGACGTTAAATTCCTCAATCATTTCATCCCAAGTATGCTGAAATTCTAACGCTATTTGACATCCGTCAAGACACTTGTTGAATAGCCTCTTGAACTCAGGGATTCCATAAAGTGTTGGTATATTTCTTGTAGCATTCATTGATATATGCCATGTGCATAAACGATGGCATGTCCCAGGAAACACCGCCATAGTGACATTTGCCATAGCTTGACACTGGTCAGTGTAAATGGTTGTAGGCTTTCGATTCCCCATTGATTCTAAGAATGCCTCAAACAACCATTCAAATGTAGCAGCCTTCTCATCTAACAAAAAGGCACAACCCAGCAACACATTGCTCCAGTGATGGTTAACTCCAACGAAAGGAGCACAAATCATGTTGTACTTACTGATTTGATATGTAGTATCAAAAACTACTACGTCCCTGAAGCACTCATAATCAATTCCGGACCTTCCATCCCTCCAGAAAGAGTTAGTCATTCGGTTTTCTTGATCAACATTAGGTTGTCAGCTTGCTTGCGCTTAAAATGATTGATCAAGCTTTGAGCATGCCCTGCTTCAAGCATAATTCTTTTTTCCTTACTAACAAAATTGTAGCAATCTGTTTTCGTAAACCCAACATTTTGAGACCCGCCGACTTCTTCCGCTAAATATGAGTACGTATTTGTAGTTCTTATACTTGCATTCACCATGGTTTTAATCACATCCATATGAGCTTCTGAAATTTTACAGTTTGATTGTAAAAATTGTCTTTCCTCTGGCATTGCAAGTTCAGGATCAAAGGTAGAGACTTTCCACACACCATATTCTAGTAAAAATCGAATTTTGGCTTGGCAACCTATTCTCTCGTCCAGTCTCTTAGTCTTTTTCTCTTCACAAGGGTCACTATCTTGTTGAAAACCTTCTTTTGAACAACAAAAATTAAGTGTTGTAAGATCTCCATTTTTGTCATATCTTCTTTGTCTCTTTCGAATGCTAAAACCAATGCGTGCCACATGCTCATTATAGAGATCATAAGCTTCTTGCTCATTTTTCACAATCTTTCCATACACATTTTCAGCATAACTCTCTTCAAGATTTACAATAGGTGGAGTTTTTTCTCAAGCGTTGCATTCAATATTTTCTTCATCGCTTTCGACATCATTGACTTCATTATTCATTAAGAGATCATTTTTACCATATTATAAGCCAAAAATTTCATAGAATATCGACCAACAATAATCAGATTTTATAAAAAATAATATCATGGCCAAGAGCCAAAAACCAATGTCCTATAATCATGCAAAATGTTTAAGAGCTCACACATACAACTTATTAAAAGGAAAAATCAAATACCTTCGTTTGAGTTTGAGTCTCCATCCATAATACCTTGGTCTAGGTTTGAGTCTGTGAGAAATGAAGGGAATTCTTGTTATTTTTCAAAGAAATAAAAGAGGGAATTGAGTCTGTGCAACTTCCCTCAAAATTCCCAACGACGCAAGAGCTTTTCAATTGAAAGAAAGAAACGGAGGATGTAACAGAGTTAAAAGGCATCTTTTTGTTTTTGACTTTTCAGCTTTTCTAAGTATGATTAAGTGAGCAAATGATAAAATCTAGCTGTCAAAATTTAATATGTTGGGATCACCACCTGCCTTGTTACGGTGTGTGCTTTCGTTGCCCCAAAAATTTCTCCAATTCTTGGGTGCACCTAGAACCTCTTACCAATCAATGGGCTGAGATTAGCTGCTCCAAACTGAACAAAATAGCAAGTAGCCCACTTTGTGCAACTCAAATCATGGGCCGTCCAATTTCTATTAAGCATGATTCGACAAAGATTGAAATCCAACGGTTACAAGTAGCCAATAAAATAGCTCACAACCTAGACGGAGTAGGAGAGAGCAATTGTCGAAGGAACGCGAAAACAGAAAAAACTCAGAGAAATGAGGAAGTTCGATCCATGGCCGATTTTCTTCAAGCGAGAGTGGAACCGGAACTGGCCGTTCCTCGTTGGGTTCGCCATCACCGGAACCCTAATCACCAAGTTCTCTCTCGGCCTCACTGGTAAGCTGTCCCCCTCCCCTGTTCGTTTCCAATTCGAAATTCGAAACCCTAATTTTCGTTGACCCATTTGTTTTGTGTTAATTTATTCGCAGAGGAAGATGCCAAGAACTCGCCTTTCGTTCAGAGGCACAAGAGGTAGCTTTTCTTCTAATCCGTTGATTCGTTAGGCCGTAGATAAAGAGAAAATAGTTATCATTCAAATGCAGTAAATTGATTATCTGGTAATTGTTACAGCACGTGAAAAAAAATGCACTCTTTCGAGTTTTCATCGAAACTTTTGCTGATTGTTGCATTGGGTGTAATGAATGGCATCTAGATCCTAATTCTGTTACTATAATTGATTGCTTTGTTGTTTCTTTAATGTGCGGAAACATCATTTTTAGGTAGGAAGTTTGGAATCATGAGTTAATTTTGTTGATTCTCTGGTATATGGTGTTGAGTCCAGAAGTATTTTACTTACGACGATTTTGGTACACATTGTGTTTATGGCAAAAACTTGAAAACCGATGTGTTTTCTCAGCGCTTATAGTTCAGTTTTTAGAAAAAGAACAAGGCATTAATGCATTTAGTTGGTCGAGATTACTTCCCAACGTGGTTTAGAATCAGATGGTCAGACTTGGTCTTCTGCTGCTAGATCATGCATCGATCATCTCAACTCTATCATAATTGTTGTAAAAGTCACTTGGATATGAAGCCCATACTTATCTGTTTTTGAATTCCTTTTTTGGCCAAAAACCAAAATTTTGAATTCCACCATGAAAACCATACAGTTGAGTTGTAAACTCTCTCTGTGGGCCGGGGATAATTGGTTACACAATTTTTGGTACTCGTTGCATCCTGACTTCTTTCTAAAATTTTATAGGTTTTTTTTACTTTTCCTAGTATGATGAGTTTCATATGTATTGGGTATGGAGATTTTGAAAATGCTAAAGTGATGAGTTATTTAAAACATTAACTTGCATAGTTGCATGTTAACAAGGGTTTGAAATTTCTAAAGGATGCACTAGGCGAGTCTAAACTGCCAACATTCAGTTAAGGATGTATGTCAAATGAATACCTTTCCAGGACATGATCGCTGCAATGCTTTTACGTATACCAGGGGGTTGTCCAGGATACAATGTTTCTGCTTCCCTTGGGATCTATTGGCATAGATATAACCTTAACTTGGATTGCTGTAGTTTTCTCTAGTGCTTGTTCTTGTAGTTTTTGTTTTTATAATCTGATCTTTCTATTTAGGTCAGTCTTGGTTTTTGGCATGTACCGTTTGTACATCATCAATAGCATGCCATAGCATTGCTAGATATAATTTATGAGTCTGTTGTAGAAATTCTTTACTTAGTTCTTCATTTGTTTTATAGGTGATTTCTGAATGCCGTGGTAGCCACCTTTGTACTCGAGTTGTGGAGGAGGAGGTTCTCGTGCTATTTTCAAGGACTATAATAACGAAAGAGAGATGTTCTAGATACTCTTTTTGAGTTTTCTGATATGTTTTGAATGACTTGAATAACATGGGAAGAAAGACTGCTATTCGTTGGTTTTGAATTTGGTGCATTCGCCCGACATTCTTCAAAAATGAAACAAAAGTTGTGTTACATATTCATGTTAATTTTACGGGCTTATAGTGAAGTAGTGTTATCGCGTCGCTTGTTTCTGGTTTTATGATTTCTTTCCTGTTTCTAGTTTTGTGTCACCCTTCTTTTCAGC
This sequence comes from Pyrus communis, assembly GCF_041283825.1. NCBI lineage: Eukaryota > Viridiplantae > Streptophyta > Magnoliopsida > Rosales > Rosaceae > Pyrus > Pyrus communis. The sequence continues at coordinate 23,820,055 of NC_142567.1, forward strand.
AAAAAAGTTCTGTATGCTTTTAGATGTGCTGTGGAATGTGGCACCGTAGAATCTTGGGAGAAGAAATTTGTTAGGTAGTGGCGACCGGCAGGGGAAGGGGATCACCAAATTTGTTATCTTCTTCATGTAAAACCTACTTTATTTAGATCGGGAAAATCGTACGGTTGTCTGAAACCATGTGCTTTGCTCGAATCCATAGTCAATCCTATTTCCGATAGAGTCTGCGCATAATTTGCCTTCGTGTAGGTTTGGTGATTCCTCCTTTATCGGCAATTACAGTCCGGTCCGAAATGCACATTTTATGTTTACTGATTCCTCCTTACCTACAAATCTTGCTAAATCAGTCTCAACACGCCCGTTATTTTTCTTCTAGCGAGTTACTTTTGTTCGTATAAAAAGTCATTCCTTCTTACCGACAAATGTAGCTGGAAATGCAAAATTTCCCCCTTATTGATTCGTCCTTATGACAGATCTTACACATGCATAAAGAGAAATGACGTTTTACACGTATTGTTTGATCGAAGACAAAACATGTGTGTCCATCTCATGCGTTAACGTTGCAAGGAGGGATTCTATTGAATTGAAATTACAGAGACACCGTTTCGTATTTTATATTATAACACAATGAATTAGAACAAAAACAAGAAGGAAGCACACAATGTGGTTACGGGAATCATCCAAGACGCGCATACGCCACATTGTCAAACACATTCCATAACCGAGACCTCAAACCCCGCCGGTGTTTATATTTCCGGCAACGCAAACAGACAGACAATCATTTCTTTTTGTTTACTCCAAGCCTCAATCGGAAATCCTCCTCCATGAGGGGTAGGCCTTCGCGCAACTTGATCTTCGGCTCCCATCCCAGCAATTCTTTTGCCTTCGTGATGTCGGGTTTCCTCTGTCTTGGATCGTCAGGAGTGTTCTCCACCCTCTTGATCTCCACCTCGGGGTTGATGAGCTGTAAAAGTAGCATATAAATCGATCGATACATCTGACATAGTACTGACAGTAGAAACCAACAAGATCACTGGTCCTCTTGTTTTGTAATTGACACATCAAAACTTGAATGTTTCAATCGTTATTGTATCCATTCGCCAAATATTCGTTTCTAACATTCTAACTGAAAAAAGGCTTCTGCAAAACCATACTCTAACAGCCAACAAAAGGAAAAATGATGGAAAAAGAGAGACTGACCTCCTTTACTGTTTCTGCAAGTTCGAGCATTGTAAATTCACCTGAAAGTACACAAGATATGTCAATACAACTAGAGCATAGTCTTATGACAGATTTTTGAGATACACTCATCACAGTATGATATATCTAATAGATTACCTGGGTTTCCGAGGTTAATAGGCCCGGTGTGCTCTCCTTCCATGAGACGAATGAGGCCATCCACCTACAAAAATTTAAATGGGTAACTATACATAAAACCCAACTCATTGCCATACACGGAAACAAAATGAAACGCGAAAAAAGTTCCATACCAGATCGGAGACAAAACAGAAACTGCGAGTTTGAGTCCCAGGATTCTGAACTGTCAACGGTTCATCACTACAATGTTGAAAACACATTGTAAAATTAATCCAAAGGTATCAATATTCAAGGGAAAGGGAAGTGATGAAATTAGCAGTCTTTAAGTCAAGACTGAATTAGTTAGTGATGAAAGGAGCCACAGTTGGGGCACCCTAAGGTCTCACCGAAGGGCCTGAGCTATAAAATTGCTCACAACACGCCCATCATCAATATTCATGCGAGGGCCATATGTGTTGAAGATTCTCGCAATACGTATTTCTGTCAAAGAGTGTAAACGAAATTATATATTCATGCGAGGGCCATACATGTGAAAGAAGAAAAAATAACAATACTTTGTTCATGGAAAACGGAAAAAGAGAAAAAACAAAATACCTATCCCATGCTGCCTATGATAGTCGAACATCAAAGTCTCAGCAACACGCTTCCCCTCATCATAACAGCTCCTTACTCCTGCAATTATTATATGTACTTGTCAAGGTCATGGTCTCATGAACTTAAATACCCATGAACAGTTCAGCATTTCTGGAATCTCCATCAAGGAAGTCCATCTCAAATCAGGTAAGCCATTTCAGAGTTAATTTTTTTGGTAACATGGTGTCAAATACAAAAGATATTAGCGTTTAGTTAAAAACAGAATGAAGCGGAATTTCCAGCTTAGAATGAGACGAGCACTTACCAATTGGGTTAACATTACCCCAGTAGCTTTCAGGTTGTGGATGCACAAGAGGATCACCATATACCTCTGAAGTGGATGTCAGCAGAATCCTGCTCAAATATATTTACTTAAAGTAAGACAACTTGATGGAATACAATTATGAATCTTTTATAAGTGCAAGATTAATAGACCACCTTGCTCCAACTCGCTTTGCAAGTCCAAGCATGTTCAGCGTGCCAATCACATTTGTTTTTATTGTCTGTTAGAGAATCATATGCTCAAATGTTAGATTACAGATTTAACGTACATTTTCTATTGGAGGTGAAAGATCTTATATGAATGAACAGGAAAAAAGAAAGTAAAAATATTAGCTTCCGTTCCTGATTAAGGTCAAATGACATGTTGCCCGCCTTGCTTTACAAGTCATTTTCTCTTAATCAGCAATTTGAATCGCATGCGACACATGCACTGCCAAATGCCATCTCGATATCTAATGTGCCAATCACATATGTTTACCTTTACAGGATTGTATTTGTAAAAAATTGGTGAAGCTGGGCAAGCAAGATGGTAAATCTGATCAACCTCGACCAACAACGTCTCTGTGACATCTGTAGCAAACAAACATAAAGATATTTAAATAAAAGTCATGCCTTTGCAAAGATTAATGACTCTTAACAGAAAAAAAAAACCCAGATGAAAGTAGCTTGCTCAGTAAACCAAAATGTATGTACCATGACGAATAAGCTCGAATCTGGGATGACCAATCCACTTTTTCAGATTGTCCTTGGAGCCAGTGAAGTAGTTATCAACGACAATAACCTGTGGAGAATGGAAACAATATAAACCATGATGAAACAAATCATTTGATATATGATCTTATACTACGTCTAACTTATTGCAATTTTGTTCATCATGGAAGCTTAGTATTAACAAAAGTTTCCCAACATGAAGTATATAAAAACATTGAATCTTGAACTCGTTACTGAACAGAAAAATTGACCGAGACTTTATTAAAAGTAAATAATATGCTTACCTCATTCTTTTCATTTTCCATCAACCTGTCAACCAGGTGAGAACCGATGAATCCAGCTCCTCCAGTAACCAAAATTCTCATATTGGACTGCCACAGTAAACAACACACAATCAAAGCATTACAATAACCATAAGCGGCCGACATGAAAATTTGGACAGAACAATGATATTTACTAGCCAACTAATACCAAACAAAACATACTCCTGGAACTGAAAAGCAGCACGATTTATCTCAATAAGCGTAATGAACTCATCTTTGCTATAACAACAATCGAGCGAAAAAATGGAAACGTGACAAAGTTAGATGACACCAAAATTTCAAAACGGGCAAGATCATAAGGATATGCAACATTTTCTTCTGGACTCAGAGAATTCAGAAATGTGGTTTGACTTTCTGCTAACTGGGGACAAAACAGAGAACCAAGAAAGTGGAGAATGAGTGTGATACGAGCGCAAAACCTCGACCACTGACGATACATAATTTCAAGATCTAATCGTACAAACCAATCGTGTGGAAAATGCGATCTGTATTAGCAAAACAAAATAATTGTATAATTATCAGTTAATTACAATATTTCTAAGATTTAGGTTGTAATCAGTAAATGCTGATGGAGAAATGCAACGACCCCAGTGGCATAAATATCAGAAACAAAATAAATACACAAAATCAACACCAAAAAAAGGTATTTCAACACTGTAAAAAGCAGTTCACAAAAACCCAAAGAAACGAAAAAGATAGATGAGTAAATAAACAAAAGAAATAGCACAAGGACCTGAAAAAACTTGGAGAACCGCAGAGGAGATGGCAAAGGAGGAGGCTTTGTTGTGGTCTGGTGCTCCCCATTGGTAGAATTGTTTGCCATTTTCTCAGATCCTCTCTGCAATCCAAATACCTGCAACAATTTACCCAAAACCTTCAAACTACAAGCACTAAAAGATCAAATTTTCTGCAGAAATTGAAACAAAGTTTTGAACTCTAGTTTCTAATCATCGAAAATTTTATGGTGCTTCGAAATATCTTAGACTCTGGAGATTTTTAACCGTTAAATCTTAATCGTTATATTTTTAACCAATGATCTAACCGTTAAAAAGTTCGAGTATACTAGAAAATCACTCGAATTATAAGGAAAGATTAGAGCTTGAAGTTGAAGTTGACCTGAAAGATAAAGCCGCTTAGGAAGAAAACCCAATACCCTTTGGATCCGCCAAGTTCAAGTTAGCAGAAACCCAATATTTATAGTCCCTCAAATCTCAAAATAATTCCAAAAAATCGGAACTTCTACCAACCGATGAATTTTAAATAGAAATATAAACATTTAAATAATATAACGAACCGGAAAGCCTTCAAATTCAAGGAAAGTTGTGGCCTTTTACTGATAGCTCCTTGATAACAATAAATTCAATTTGAAGTGACAATCCAAACTGTATTATTTTATTTTATTTTTGACAAATAACAATGTTAGTAGTTTAAATTATTAGTTGTTAAATGAAGATTGGTGGAAATTGAATTCATATTAGAGTGTATAGACATGATTAATTTTTCGCTACTGCGGTAAAATATCATTCGCACAAACATGATTATTTTTCGTCACTATATTAAAACGTCATCTGCAAGCAAACTGTATTATTATTCCTCATTTAGAAATCATTTTCTTTTAAAGGTACCAAATAATAATAATAATTCAAATTTGGTAATCCAACTATAATTAGTAATTATGTACCAAATAAAGAAGATTGTAATTATTTATTTACCATGTGAAGAAGTTAGAGAATCTTGGATTTTGAGAGGTCTATGGGATTATCTAATTTATGAATTTTGGGAAAAAGGAAAGGATATATAGGATTAGTGATCCTAATAACAGTGATTAGTGAGCTATAGCCTATAATTAGAGGGGAATTAGGGTTCTGAGTCCTAAAGATATAGATGTGACAATCTAGTGGGACTTTGGTGACTGTCTGAGAGACAGGTAAGACCAAGTTCCTTGCTTTGTTTTGAAGGTTGGAACCCAATGCTCTCTTTTGTATGAGTTTGTCATTTTATACGCTTACGCATCTGAGGTATTGCCACGTGTATAATACAACTTGGACAAATGGTGTCATGATAAGAACATTCCTGGAAGATTCTATCTGCATTAGGATTTTGAATTTCTTTCTAAGTTGGGTTGAAATTAATGGTACTCCATCATAAACGATAAACAGATTCACAAAGCAAATCTGATTAGTATTCTGATTTTAGGAGAAAATTCTAGTAGACAATGTTCGTATTTGTTTTTTATTTTCATTTAAATTCTTTCTCAAAATGGGGTGGAGTTATTGTAAATAAATAAAAAATTCAAGGTGATGGACTTGTAATTACCTAACTTACTGAATAATATGAGCTGCAATTGAGAATATTTCGTTAGATAAGTGATCACACGAAAAATGACAGGATTAAAAACAAGAATATTTGAGGTAGAATAGAGATAGCCGCAATTGAAGATAAGATGAAATAAAATCAGTTAAGGTAGTTTGGATATGTGAAATGAAGACTTACAAATGCTCCAATTAGAAAATGCAATTATGAGACAAGGGCTTGGGGCAAAAATGGTAGATGAAGACTTGGGAAGAGACATTATCAAAAGACATGGAGTACTCAAAGCTGATAGAAATCTTGGTGCAAAAATGACTGCAATGACGTTTTAAGATTCATACAATCTACTTTACTTAGTGAAATAAGACTTTGTTGTTGTTGCTACTGTACTAAATAATAGGAGCCCAAAAATTCAATGGGATGCATTGATACACTTTACGATTAAATTCATATGGTTGTATATTGGCAATCTCATTCTAGCTGCTCAAACACTAATACACTTCATTAAACGGTTGGGAATGAAAATGAATGAGATGAGAAACCTGTCGACTATCTCGTACCTTCATTTTTCAAGTGTGCCATATCAAAAATCAAGGAAAGTTACCTACTTTTTCATTCATTTTATTGTTAGTAAACACATAAATATGAATCACACTCTCATTCCTTACAATTTTCATGAGCGAGTAATTAATTCAACCAAAAAAATTGCAAAGAAACAGTGTTAAGTTGCTGAAAAATGATTTTAAAAGGAAATGATCGAGCTGATCCTTACAATTTTCATGAGCGAGTAATCATTCCTTACATATTTTTGTCAGTTCTTTCTTTATATATAATTTTGCATGCATATATGGGTACATTATTTCTGATAATCATGCAACTTACAAGAGATTTCGTACAAATTAATGTGGGAAGAAGGATTCTCCCATTGAACAAGTTCCCTGATTCCCTCTTCAATCTCTCTTGTTTCTCTTATTAAACTACTTATGCAGAATCCTAAACCACTTAAACACAAAATCATTTGGCTCTTGAGCTCCTCACTTTTAGCATCAATTTTATCAACGACTTCCTCCGAGTGCTGGAGATAAGAACTCATAATCTTATCCATCTCTGAACTACAAGCCCTAAAAATATTCGGTGATCGAGATTTTCCCAACTCGGGGTCAGGAGATATGTTACTCTTTTGATCAAGAACTGTGATTGATTTTATCAAGGTGATCTCCTTGAAGCATGTTATCAAACTTCCAACCATTTTCTTGAAATGTTCAAGATCACATTCCAATGTATGTACAATTTCCTTCCATGAAGCCTCAAGTGTTTGTGAATTTTCTTCAAGTATTCCAACTGCATGAGCACTTAAAACTAGCAAGTCCATCATTCTGGAGAAAGACCTCAAGAGTTTTCCATAGCAAGCACTATGAAAAGGCAAAAACCAGAAATTGGGCTCCCCCTCAGCTTCTCCAATCAACTTCCCAAGTTCTTCAGTATGCATTTTCAGTCTCTTTTGATTATCTTCCAAATTGGCTCTTCCTGATTGAAGACTCACCGAGTTGATGCACTCCTGCAACGTCCCAAGAGTCCTAGAGAGTTGAACTTTTGCAAGAGCAGAAGCTCTTGTGGGTTGCAAGATTAGGTCAACGATAATAGAACTAGATAATCCGATGAAGGTTTCTGTGATTCTGGCTATGGCAAATTCACTTGGAGGACCATAGTTTTCTCTCCCCAAAACTAGTACGGCTCCAATTACTGCTGAAATGCCTCCTGCCTGACCGTACATTCGGCTACGCTGGAGAAAACTGGTGAAAATGAACCAAGGAATCAGAGATAAAAGTCTCATTGACAAAAACCTTTGGAAGAGAAACCAACCCAAAACTCCATATACAGTTCCTAAAACAGTCCCTTGTACTTTAACATTTGAAACTTTAAATGTTGCTTCTCTGGTTGATGCAAAACTGATTGCTAATGGGAGTCCTGCCCAGTAGCCATCATCTTTGCTGTACATCAAACCGAAAAACACGGCAAGACCCAAGGAGAGTGAACATTTGAAAGCTGACATAAGCCTCTTGCTGCTTACCTTGGTGGACAAGTTACTCCATATCTTGAAATACAATCCATTTTGTTTGGACGAATTAGTTGCTCCTCCATTCTGGTGAACCAAAATTTTTTCCTGTACAGTCTTACTTCTGGATAATAACTTGCCTTGGAGGAGATTGATGCAAAACAAAAAGAAAATTGGGGGTAAATCTTGGTGGATTTGTGGGATGGTTTGAAGTGTTTGGAGGAAACCAACATTTTCTGCTTTTGATTCAGGAACAGTTACTGAATCACAAGGCGTGCTTAAGTCTAGGCTCATGTGCTGCTCTACTAGTCTAAGTAGAGTATCTTTACTGAGCTCTCCATTCACCACCTTAACTGGAAATGAAGGAATGCAGGTTAATGCCATTTCCATTCCTCTAAAGGGTATCTCTAAGCCCTGCAATCTATCTCCTGGATTTACGTAGCCGCATCTCGAAATTAACTTCAGCGGAACTCTCTCCCACTTCATGCTTTCCTGCACGGAAGAAAACATAGTTCAAATTGATCAGCGCGCCTAAAATGAGAGTTCAATTTATAAGGTACTTTAATTGATCAGTAGTAGCTAGCTACGTATACTACGTACTTCATTACTAAAAGAGGTGAGATTCACTTGTTTAATTAAAGAAGTCAAATATATATATACATACAGATCCTTTAACAAGAGGGATCCCTATATATATATATATATATATATATTATGTACGCATAGTTTTGTTGAATCATGCTATAAATTATGTACACATGATTATTCATCATGCATATATTGTTATTTTGTAATTTTGCATAAGGTTTACTTACCTGGTGGTTTTTGATAGTTTGAAAAAGCATAGTTGCAGTGGAAGCCAACGAATTTGCTTGAGAAAGTGATGCAAGTGCTGATGTGCTATCTTCTGCGCAGAACGCCTCTACAAAGATCTTGAGCCTTTGTGAAGCATTCCCGGTAAGTAGCTCTGCGTTTTGTTTAACCTGCAAAATATATTCGAACGCGTTGAATATTTAATTTATATACAATAAAATGTAAGTAATCTCGACTATTTGCACTTTCAGGTTGTCATTCTGCACCTAATTTGATCGCATTATTAAATATGTATATGGATTAAAAGCACCTCTCGAGAAGCAAGGCGTGGGAAGGGAATCAACAGAGCCAAAACACAAGCCAACACCCCAATTCCAGTACTTGTAGCGACGTGGACAGGGTGCATGATAGCATCTGTATGGCCCCCATTTATATAAGCTATGACATACATAATCATAATCTGTCCAAGTGCTATGCGTTTGGTCACAAAGTGAGTAAACTCCGGCAGAGCCACCACGAATGCAGCAAGCCCCACCGCCAGAGCGGTCGTGCTGGTCGAAAGCCGGGCCAGCTTAATCAGCCACAGACTCAACACCGCCGGCCCAATAGTTTGTGCCGTGGCGTAGAGCCCTAGCCAACAGCCACAAAGTGTGTGCCCCAGAGTTGCGTCAGGAACAATGAGGAGGACTGTGACATAAGAGAATGCCGGGAAGGCTACTTGGCTTCGGAGAGATTGTGGGCCATAGAGGGTGGTTAGGGCAACTATGGTGCAAGCAAGACCTGTACGGAATGCAGAGGCTAGGCATGTTAGCCACATGGCTCGGGCTCGGTTGGTGTGGTCAAGAAAAGTCGGTATATCGTTTCGTTTTGCACCAGCTAGAAGCTTCTACGTACTTAGCTGTCTGTGGGGGTTTTGGTGATGGATTTATAGTATGGAGGTGTTGAGGTTTGGGGAGAGACTGGAGTTATATGTTAGGGGAAGGGCAAAATTGGTATCAGGAACCATATGCGAAAGGCTCCAATGGGGGACCTACCAATCTGGTGAATGGGTTGATGTGATGCTAATATTAGGTGTTCACTAGTAATGTCGATGGTGCTACCGAAGTTTGGTTGGTGGGATGATTGAGGGAGGGAGAAAGTGTTAATTAGAGATTTACAGGCTCTGAACTATTACACAAGTTGTGAGGCCGACTTGTGTGATTCGAGTTTTTTTTTTTTTCCTCGTGTGTACACTAACTTCAGAGTTGCTTGTGAATATAGATCATGAAATGCTAAAAGTTCTTTCTATCACACTAGATGATAACATATGATGTTATAATCTTATCCTCCAACCGTCAAATGTGAACGTGCAATCTTCATATTCCATTACATTCTGGAGCCGACTCGTGTGGTTAGAGTTTGTCTTCTTTTCTCTCTTGAGTGCACTAACTTCAGAATTGCATGTGAATATAGAGTAGAATGCTAAACATTGTTTTTATCAGACTAATGATAACATGATGTGATAATCTTATCCCTCCAACCATCAAATATGAACGTGCAATCTTTGTGTCCTGTTAACACTTTGGAGACGCCTTTTACATATTACCAATATATATAGTTATGCAAAAACACATAATAAGATCATATTCCGTCAGTGAATCAAATAACTCTTGTTGATAAAAGTTTCCAGGCTTAGGAATAAGTAATTATAATCCTTCACTGCTTTCAACTGATTTTTTTCATCCCTTTGGCATTGCAATATTTCCTAATGAAGGACAAAAGTTCAATACTGAGTATATGCTTTAGCTTGAGCAAAAATCCAGTGAAAACTCCTTTGTCTTGCAATTTGAAGAACCAAAGCACTAAATCTGAGGAATAAAGCAAACAAACAGTGGCTATATACAAAGATTAAAATAGAATCGAAGTGGGGTTTCCACTCAGTACAGCATTAGTTCCTAATTTTCGTCCTTCCCAGGCTGCAAGGGTCACGTTTGAGAAGCGGCGAATGCTGACCAAATATACATTCTTATGAAATATAATATTACAGCTTATTAGATAAAAAAGCAAAGTTGCAGATGCTTATGCACACCATGCGTGACCTAATTAATTTTAGGAAAGAGATGAAGCACATTGAAGCTGCAAAAAGTTCTAATTCATGCATGCTATATGTGCAGTTGCCCACATACTGTACGTCTGTACATCAGTACGTACGTATATACATGAATAACTGTGCGCCGTTAATGGATCCAAGTCACTCAAGCTTAATGCTTTTCATGCTCACAATAACTTTTACGCACGTGAACGACCCAGGATAATTTTAACATTACATGCACCACAAGGTCATCGGCCATTTACGAAAGTTAATAGATGAATATGGCTTTTTCCAAAAGCAAAAAGGATCATGCGTATGGTCACGATCAAGATAATGCCAAAAAATATTTGCGTTCTATATTTATCGGTTCCTTTTTTGCCTACGTCAGCCATCCCACCTGTTCAGGATCTGAAAGGTCGTCGTCCCAAGGTTTGCTGCAAAAAGTGGAAAGAAACAAAACTTTCCAAGCATGGCAAATTGGCAATGGGAAACTGGAAAGGAATAAACAAAGTGATCTTCAATTTCAAGCGTATGCATGTTTATTCGGCCACCTAAAATAACTTTAAACGGAAATGATCGAGCTGATCCTTTTTGAGAGTCATTCACAAACCATGATGAAGGATTCCTCGAAAAGTTAAGGGTTAGTAATATTTTTTAGAAATCGAATGGATTCGGTCTTATACATACGCGAGGAAGGTAATAAAAAAAATAAAGAAGATGAGTTCTTCTTTCTTATTGCTGCTCAATACCTTAGGGGATCAACTCTATTACATAAGTGGATTCCTAACTTTTGTGACATAAGCAAGCAGTTCTTATTGTATTGGACCAAAACCTCGCGAATTGATCTTTGCGGCGCTACTTCTATCAATTAGATCCTTTATCATAGAATAAAGTTCGATTTATGATACCATCGGAGTGAAACAAGGAATCTAAAGAAGAACAGAGGCTAGACTATATTAGTAACAAGTAAATCCTTTGCTTTGTATGTAAACTCTCTCTAAGGAACTCGGGAAAATAGCCCCGTAACTTCAGGAGAAGGGTTGCCCCCTCGCAAAGGGGGAATAGACTGCTGATCGGATCCTTACGATGAATTAACAAACACCAATATTTAACAGGATGCAAATTATGCAATCGCACTTTGATTATACGTACTGGTTCGGGGTCTTTTCGGAACCCTATTCAACGACACTTCAGCCAAGATTCAAAAACACCAATGCTAAACAAGAAATAGCACTTCAACAGGGAAGAAGCAAAACAAGAAGAAAAAAATGCACTCTTTAGTCTTAAAAATAGGCTAAAATTGCCCTAATAGTCCTTGTTGTTTACTCCAACTTTCTTTTTTACCTTGTAGTTTCATTCCGTTGGCACCCTAACTAGTCCATCGAATGATACATAATTTGGGAATTTTAAAGCTTGGAACAATAATGTATTTCATGCCTTAAAAAAGTTTTGAGGATTGATAGGCTTATTTAGTGAGAAAAGTCGAAACTCGAATGTGGCCAATGAGGACATCTGTTAATTATTAAACTTGCAGCTGTTACTAAAAAATACTTACAAGAAAACAAAGCTTAGGTAACGGAATAAATGAAAAGGAAAGACTGGGGTCCAGAGCAAGTTAAATTGGGGTATGGAGCAGCGCAGTTGGAGGGTGACAAGGGACGTGCTCGTATGGTACAAAGAAGGGTTCCCACAGAAGCACCCATTAACTACTGACCAGCTGCTTTTCATTGAAGGAAATGTATGATTAAATTTACTATGGTATTATTTCGTGGTGCTGATTGAATGAATCAAATATTACTGACGTCACATTTTTTTCTTCTATGAAAGATGGAAACAAGGGATTAACTCAATGGAAAGAGATCTCTCCTGATCTCTCTCACAAAGACCACTTAATCAAGTGATATGGACCTTTAAAATTTGATCCAACGATTAAAGTTATTATAACTTTTAAAGAGACCCTTGTTTTTAACCGTTTGATCAAATTTAAATAGCTCAGATCACTTGATTAGGTGGCTTAGTAGGAGAGTTCAGGAGAGGATCTCTTTCCCAACCCAATAATCTTTGGTAATAATGGCATATTACTTTCGCCAACTGTAACACATAATTTTATTGATGGTTATCTTTCCCATTGTGTGTGCAACAATTTTGGATGACTTGTCCAACGAAAAAAAAACGTGCAGGGATCCTCGTCGAATTCCTTCCTCCTAATCCACCAAGTTCGAAAATTTGGACCATTGAAATTTGATCCAATGGTTACAATTATTATAACTTTTAAAATAAGCCCTTGTTTGTAGCCATTGGATCAAATTTCAACGATTCATATCCCGGACTTGGTGGATTAGAAGGAAGGGATCCATAGAGGATCCTTGTCCCCAAAAAACCTATGGATTACAATCCAAGAGACCTATTTTTGTCACATATTTTAACACCCATTTTTGTAAGGCCTGTTTTGTAATTTTATTTTTCAAGGATCCGAACCATCTATATTTTAATCCATCATTCTTATATCATCTTTGCAAAAAAATTAGACAAATTCAAAATCATTAAAACATTCATTTGTAGTGAAGAAAATAGACAAGTACGATTTTGTAAAGAAACACTAAAATGACTATCATATGACCTTCCAAAGGTATCTAAAAATGAATTAAAAAAAACATGCACGACAACTCTAACTTGATTTTAAAACTCTCCTAAGAAAGTTTTGAAGCCATATCGCCCTATGAGCATGAGAATCAAAACTAAAAATAGATTATAAACTTAAACAATGTGCTTCAAGTCTTAGCAAGAACAAACAAATAAAAATTGGGATTTTCAAATGCAAAGATGTGCACATCTCCGGATGGAACAATTAACTTAGTTGACGGATTGAACTAAACGAAACTAGAAACTACAAGCACAAAAAATGCAAGAAAAAAAATATAGGGACAGAGGTGAAAATCCAGGTAAGACTACAAGAACCATTAGTGCAAGTTGACCCTCAACGATAAACAACAACTTCAACAACAACCAAGCCTTATCCCACTAAGTGGGGTCAGTTATATGAATCCTAGAACGTCATTGTGTACGCTTTTGTGCCAAGTCTTCCGTTAGCTCCACACCAACATGGAGAAGAACTAATATACGACGTGGAAAACTTATAGCATACACACTTTGGAGAAGAACTAAGTGCCAGGAAAAAAAGAGGAGAAAAAGAAGCTTGTCCGCTCTTTTGGTCTTACCTCACTTAGGAGAAAAGGGAAAGGGACGGCTTTCGGGGTCAAAGAATAAAGAAAGGAATACTATGAAAACCCATACCATAAGGAGACCAAATATGGCAGTCCTCACCAACTGATCCCAGTTATCTTCCATGTCAACCTCATTCTCATACGTTGGATGGGCTGGAAGTGGAGTTCGACCCTCGTGCAAATCTTCTCTCAGCTCTGTCTTGATAACTTCATTTGTGCGAGGGTGCCACATATCTGTACATATTTTGCACTGGCATTTGCCACCAAGATATAATGGAAGTGCCTCAAGGTACTCAGAGAGAATCTTCCGGTAACTCTCACCTTCAATCCTCAACTTCTCTCGGGTATAAGGTTTCAAAACCTGACAAGGCAACACATGTGCGTGTTTATGAATAAAAGCATTGCTGATGCACTTGAGTGCTCAATTTGAAACTATTAAAATCATGACTAGATCAGAGTGTAATAGACTTACTTGAATAAAGGTTTGAGCAATAACACGAAGCATTGGAGGAAGCCGAATAACAAACAGACAGCCAAGACGGTTGGGGAAGTGATCTTGCAAAAGAGAAGAACAAGTCCTCATAACTTGCATGGGAATTTTCAATGGAGATAGACCTTCACAATCTACTACAACTGTAATTTGAGCATTGGTGGCATCGAGCAAATGATAGACTCCATGCTCTACTTGGGAAACTGCAGTTACAATCATTGATTGCTGTCAGAACATCTCATGTAAGAGTGATCTAATGCGTACAAAAATATGTATGTGCAAAAACAATGTTATATTCTTCATGACAGGAGAGAAAATAAACTACTTACGACCATTTAAACCATATCAACAGTGAGAAATTGACTTCCTCGTTGTCACCAAAGAATTTAAGGATTGCACACTTGATGAACCCGAAATAACTAATCAAGCATGACCAAAACACTAGAAAATTCTAATTTAGTGCTAGCTAATGTAAATAATGCTACTTATTTGCAAAAATCAAGCCTTACAGTTCACTAATTGAACAAACAAACAGGCCTTTTCTTAATGCAAATCACCAATTCACAAGAATGGGCAAGGCAGAAATTTACTAGTATTGGCTGAATGGAAATAGATATTTATGTATGCATTCAGTTTTTTTTTTCTCGGTAGGATGCTTCACCTTTAAAAGAGAAGAAAAACTAATTGAAAAATAAGATAGACTCCAATAAACCGAGAGCTGAACAAGAGTGAGTCGTAGTAGGTCTGGTCACATCCATCTTACAGAAATAGGAGTGGCTTTAGAGTCTAGAGGTTGTATGGATAGAAACAAAGAAAAGTAACAGAGGGACCAAATGAACATACTGATAGCTTGAGCAAAGCGAGGTCTATCATGAGATGGCAAGCTAGTGCAAGCTAGCCCAAGTCGCACTATGAGGCAAGGTCGGTGCTTAACATCAAATCCATGCCAGAAAACCATATTTGACCACATCTCAAGCTCCTGTATTGAAAGAATTCCGTAAGTCTCCCTCCAATGGATTGTCTTCTTTACTGATGATAGCAAGCGAGAAAAGTCTCCATTTGCAGCAGTGTAAAACCTACGAAGTTCCTCCTCATCAATTCTGCATAAACATTAGCATGTCATGGTCCGCTGCAACAAAAAGCAAAGAAGTTCATACATATAGGCATGTAGAAGAAAATATTAGGTGAGACCTTGTAGAACGGTACAAAAAGGTTAGGTCTTTTTTGAGAGGAACATAGAAAACAACATTCACAAAGGGCTGCAGGAAAAGTATTGCCACCAAAGGAAAGGAATGAAACAATAACACAATACCCTTAAAAATTACAACAACAACAACCAAGCCTTATCCCACTAAGTGGGGTCAGCTGTATGAGTCCTAGAACGCCATTGTGCTCTGTTTTGTGCCCAGTCTTCCGTTAGCTCCAAGTACTCCGTATCTTTTCTTATAGTCTTTTTCAAAGTCTTCCTAGGTCTTGCTCTACCCTTTTTGCCCTGAGCCTCCATCTCATAGTCTCAATATTATTATTAGATGATAGGAAGTAAACAAAGTAATAAATTTCAGATTATAAACTTTGTACTTTCAGTGTTTTACAAAGCAGTAAGCATAGGAGACCAAGAAGTGGAGGACAATTCAACTTGGAAGTAATAATAACAGTTTTTTTTTTTTTTTTTTTCCAGTTACATTTTCTGATAGGCATTGCAATGGACAAAAGATACTGATACTGGTGGATACAACTCATTTACAAGACTGCAGAGAGTAAGATAAATCCATAAAAATATGGAAATGATACCAGATGTTTAATTTGAGCATCATGCCACAGACGTAAAAAGACATACGAAAAGATATTCTAGAGGCATACAAACGTCATATGTACAGTTTTAGTATTGACAAACTATTCCAAGAAAGAAAGAGAATAAAATCAAGTAAATACGTTCTAATCATATTTAAATTTGAAATTTTGAATATTATAACTTCGACCAACCTGAACCCTACCCCACCGTTTAATTTAAGCATAACGCCAAATACGTAAAAAGACATACAAAAAAATAATTTAGAGGCGAACAAACGTCATATGTACAGTTTGACTATTAACAAACTATTAAGAGAAAGATAACAAAAACAAGTAAAATATATTATTATCATATTTTAAATTTGAAATTAGTAAATGTTATATGCACAGTTGGACTACACAAAATCACCCAATCACCTTTCTGGCAAGCTAATCCCTTGTCTTTCAAGCTCTTCATGGAGTTCTACCAACCACATTTCAGGTTCTACATTTTGAGGAAATTGATCAGGAACCCTGGACATTACATAAGCTGTAAAATTAGGTCCTAGAGACAACTCATGATAAAAACAAATCAGTAATAATGTGAACAACTGTCATTGCTTTTGGGCATTTCAGATGACAAATTATTTAGAAAACAAATTTTCTTCAGAAAACACAATTTTAATATCCACAAATCCAATTGACCAAAGCTAGAAGATGTTACGGAACTAAATGCTATGAGGCAAACTTGACCTTGTATTATCGAAAATGTCATATTATAGCATACTCATATAAATGAATTGATAAGGTGTCACATAATGCATCAGATGCCAACAACAAAAACCTCATTTCTCTTATTACCTTGTATCCAAAGTAGAATCGTTAATACCCTCAGACAATACTTCCGACTGCACTTCTGAACATGCATCAGAATTGTTAATGCCATCTGAGGTTCTATTAAAGAACTCTGCTTCATCAGAGAACACCGTTGCAATGGAAAGCACTAGTAATGGCTTTGAAACTACCTGTCAGCAAAAAAAATTTCATCATCAAATCTCCCTCATATTGATACATGTCTAGAAGTTTAGGCAATCAAATTTACATCCAAATACCCAAAAAAGCAAGAATGCAAAGACGTGGGAATCCTATAAGACCGAGGCTGGCTTCTTATTTTTGTTTGCCTTTCCGTTCCCCGTCAGAAGGGAGTTGAGTAGTGTATAAGTAACGTATATACATCCATATGAGTCTGACTAAAATATGGTTACAATTTACCAAAGGTTGAGAATTTATATGACCAAACCTGCATGCCATTGACCAAAGCCTTGAAGGGCGCAAATCTTCGAAACCACTTGAACGGAGGGTAACACAGAAATTGCAAAGCCTGGAAACCACGCCATGCCCACGGGCACTTGGCCCTTGAGAACCGCCTTACTGTCTCCAATGCAGCCATTTTGAGCAGAAACAAAGCTGCCTGGCTCACCACGCCACTCCCAATTCGAAGCGACACTACATCCTGCAGAAAGCCCTTGGGGCGAGAAGCAACTATATGATTCTGCGACTTGGTCTTTCCATTCATAACCACATTGGCCTCTGGAGGGATTCTACGCGATGCGTCCCCCATTGGGTGGAAAACCACCTGCAATCGGATGTTGGGTTGGGTGTATTTAGAAAATTCGGAACAAAAACCCGGTGCAATTACTCGATCAGAAATCAGTTCAGTAATTTCAGCGATAGAGAATCAGTAATTTTCATTTTCTCTCATTTTCTGACCATCCAAACACTAATACTCGGTGTGAATTTCTACAATAGCTAATCTAATCGCAATTATCACATCCCATACAAAATTAAATCGAAAAAAAATCATGAAATCTGAGCTCGAAATCGAAGTAAAAGTTGTCACCTCAAAATCTCAGGGATCTGGAGTTTTGGCGCGGACACGATGGAGTCGGAGGAGCTAGGGGTAGGAGCATCCGGCGGAATTGAGGAATTCGGAGGAAGCAATCAGAAGTATTTTGTAGGGAGATTTTTGGGGAAGTTGGAGTTCCGTCGGCGTCAGGATCGGTAACAGAGGGACGACCAAGGGGGAATCAATGAGAGGGAGGCAGGTGGAGCGTCGCACGTGACTCGGAACAATTCGTCGACACGCGTGCGGTTGATTTAAAAGTGTGCGGACTGATGATTTGGCGGTCAAATTGGAGACTGATGGGGAATTTTGGTAGTAAACTGATTAGGAACCTCGCGCCGTCGCGCGGGTTTGATGTCCGTTGGGACTTGGGACGCAGGATTTACACGACATCGTGGCATCTTAAATTAATAATACAAGACACAGTAAAATAACATTTGGTATTAATTAATTAATACTCAATTATATTGATTTTGTGACCTTAAAAAGAAAGCGAAGAAAGACTTGGAGCACGAATGCATTTTTTGAAGTCATAAACTCTGCTTTGACGTATCATATAGGACCAGCTTGGGGTTACTGTATTTTAAGAATAATCAGCTGTAAAATAAAATAGTTAAGTGTTTGATAAACTGTATTTTTAAAAGTGTTGTGGATATGAAAAACAATATAAAAGAAGTGTCTAGAAGGATAAATAATGTCAATATTTAAAATTAATGAACTTATTATAGAAATTAAAAATATTATAAGGCTCAACTCTACTTTTTATTAAAGCAACTTACAGGTTGCTTTTAAAAGCTATTGTCTAGATATCATTGCTTTTAAAATAAACAATATATTTTATTTTTACCAAATACGTTTCTACTGCTTAACTTTAAAGTGAAGTATTTTTTGGTAAAAAAATGAAAAACAACACTAAACTAGGCCTTAGTTTAGGAACCAAATGTCTGTTACCAATGTGTGGTAAAATATCTCCTATATTTTAAAAACTTACATTGACTTTGTGGTCTAATAATATTACATCTATTGTTCAAAGTCTATTTCAAAACCTGTACTAGCTTACATTCGTTTGGAAGTGTTTAAAAAATGATTGAAAGCACTTTAGAGAAAATATTTTGAGTTCTAAAAGCACTTCAGTGTATTTCAAGATTCATTTGCATTTCTACAAGAATTGGTTTCAAAAACGTTTTCAATCATTTTAAAATGACTTCCAAATGAGCTATCAAACACTCTAACTTTCAATTCACAGCCAAACACTTACCTTCTTCCTCCCCTTGCCTGCAATGGCTGCTCAACCGGCCCTACCCCATCCCCTCCTTTGATCTTTCTCCTATGTGCTTGCACCCCCAACCCATCGATTCCCCATCCCGTCCTCCTACAGAGGACTCATCCTTCCCCTGTCGTCCATCGACTCCCCATCCCGTCCTCCTACAAAGGACAAAAACAAAGAAATTATATATATACTGAAAGAGTAACATTTGATTTAAAGGAAAACTAATAAAAAATGTAAGAACACTTTAAGTTTTAACGATAAGGATAAAATGAAGCTAGTGGGTTAGGTATGAGGTTTTTCATCCATCACCAGATTCTTTAATTTGTTTTCATTGTAGGGTATGATTCTCCGGCTTCGGTAATTCAAGATAGCTCCTTTGCAATTTCAAAGTTGGTGGCAGAATTCTTGAGGAGATCTTCCATGAGTAGTAAGCATAACGTTAAAGGATCATTCTTCTTTCATAATCTTTTATCAAAGCATTACATCTTTAATGCGTGTGTACATTAAAGGATCATTCTTTTAATTTTCTCTTTTTCTTCACTGAAAAAATCCCTAATTTGGCTTCTTTTTTTTATTTTATTTTATTTTAAAAGAGTAACGGCGCCTAAGGATAATTTGGAGCCAGGAAAAAATCCCTAATTTTCTCTGCTTCTTGAGATCGACGTGGCTTCCTCGACTATTTTCACTGAGGTTTCTTGCTTCAAATCGGTATGTTCTATAGCTCGGTTCGAATTCATATAAAAAAGTAGTGAATTATTTGTTGTTTGTAGGTTTTTTCAAATGGTTTTTTTTTTCCCTTTCTGTGGGATTTATTCGAATATTTTGGGTTTGTTGGGTTTTGCTGCCGTGACCTTGCTGTTGAGTGGTCATGTAAGGTTTTTAAAACCTTTTAAATTTTTGGGTTTTGCAATAATCAAAAGATTTGATAAAGACATTATTTATTTCTTGGAATTCCTTTTAAACATTAAAATTTGTTTTGTCTCACATTTGATGATTTGGGTGTTGAGCAGCAATGCATTGATGATAATCTCTTTATAAAAAGGAGCCATTTTTTATGATGAGAACAAAAGAGTTGGCACAATGCTCGAGGTCACCAACCCCAAGTTTGCAGTGCTTCAACCTGAAAAAAGGTTAATTATTTTATAAAATAAGTTCCAATTTCTTAGTAGCTTGGCTTAACAGTAAATTCCAAGTGAATTTATGTTGTTTATAGAATGCATATGAGCTTTCAATGTGTATCATATCAAAAGCTTTTTGCTTTGTGAAGGTATGCTTTTCCCAACTCACCTCTTGCTTTTGTTGCACTGAATTGGTAGATTAGGTTCAAATTTCAATGAGGATGGGTGGAGGCAGCAAAGTTTCCATGGCCATGGGAAGAAAGGGGAGGGAGATGGGTGGTGGACGTATATGCGTCTGTTCTTGTTGGTGAAAGAGAAGATGGAAGAAGGTGCTTAGGATTGTCTGTACTTCGGATTCAAATGTTTTAGTCGTTAAATTTTTGTTTGAAAAATACAAAAATAAAGATCTAACAGTTAAAACATTTGGGGTACCAAAAAATTTTGGTTGGTTATTAATTCATCTAGGCATGTTGCGTAAAAGCACATGTTGCAAGTTGTCTAGAGTGTATCGACTTCTCTCTCTCCTTTTCTTTTCATTTGGGCATGTTGCACCTTTCTTGTGCTTGCTGGCCCTGTTCAGCTTTTCAATACGATCACTTTGTACAACAAAAAAAAATCTGTGGGAAGCTGGTATAAATAGGTACTGAAATTTTTACATGTCACATGTTTTACAATTTTACATTTTATTGTCTCCTCCTTTAACTTTCTTACTAACAGTTCAAGCGTAACCTCTATAAAGCATTAGAAGTAGAAAGTACTTTTACGAATCAAAAGCACTTTACAAATATTTTTCGAAGTCAGAGCAAGTCACCTTAGACTGAGATTTGGTATTGGATTGGACTGATTTAGATTGGCTTGGCACCTGTATATGTCTAAGGTTGGATTTAAACCCCACTAATTTTGGATTTAAACCCACCAAACAACAGACATGATTCATATCCAATTTGATCAGGCTTATCTTATCCAAACCGGTCTACTGAAACAAGGCCTAGGCTATGGCACTTCTATAATCGCATTTTTGGTTCGTACAAGTGATTTTAGAAGTTTTGAGATTGCTTTTAAAATGATAAAAGCAGCTTATAATAGCAAAAACACTTCTGATTGTTTATGAGTTATGGTAAAAAAACTTAAAGTATTTTGGCTCAAATAAGCGGTTTTTGGAGGAGATTTTCAATAAAAATTTCAATGTTTGTAGAAAGGAAGAATCCTGAATAGAATGTTATACCTTTTAAAAGCATGTCCTACAATGCATAAAATCTATGTCGATGATTATTATATTGGAGGACCTCTTGATCACTACCACTTTTGTAATGGTTTTTGTTTCCGGAAACTAGTCTAATCTACCACTATTTTCTCAAAAGTGCATGAAATACCACTATCGCAGTGGAACCTATCCTAATCTACCACCAACAATGGCTCTCCCCGTCGAGATGTCAAATCCACTAACACACACTAGCGGTGCCAAGTACAAGGCTTTTCTATAGCATGGCGAGAGTTTTTGATTCTTTGTGCTTAAAAATATTAATTTTAGGCTATTTTACTATTTTTAATTATCATATTCCACTTAGCAAATGAAAATTTTGAATCTTAAGGTGCTTTTAAAGAAAATAAGAGTTAACAAATGTTGAATAAACTCATCACTTTAACCAATATTATAATTTAAATAGTAATAAATTAAAACTTCCATGATATAAATGGTTTCTTATTTTATTCACCTAAAAGTTTTGAAGGCTAGAAGCCTAGAAAACATGGTATACATTTCTTGCTTCAAATCATTACTTTCAAGTTTACTATTATATAACGTTATATAGGCAACAAAAGATTAAAAATTTGAGTTCGTAGAAATAATTTTAGCTTAATCCATCCACATAATAATTTTTTGCTACTCGTTCCTAAATAAGACTAAAATACATCAGCTTTTCTCTAATGGAGATGTCATAATTGACACGGCAGCTGAGTTATTTGGCTCATTGCTTTATAGCAATTTTTTTTTTCTTTTAACAACAAACAAAGATGGAGTTAGTTTTATTATTTAATGTGGGTGTCCTATCATTCACAAATAGGTTACAACTTTTATCTATTTTAAATTATTGTTATTTTTATTTTCTTTAACAGCGGTTGTACTGGGATCAATATATAATAAAACAATAATTTAACACACCTCTGGGAATGAAAGAAATTTTGACTTCTTTAATGCCCACTTCAGCTTTCAAATAAAATTTTGACATCATAATTAGAAATGCTCCAACAACTTTGGTTATTGAAACTAAGAAAAAGGAATTTTCTCAAGGGATAGTGAATTGGGTAATGCTAGGGAGATTAAATTTATAAACTAAATGATGTGTCACAATAAGAAATAAATACATTAATCAACATTTAAGTAATAATCTAATCATCAATTTCTATGTCATTTTGTTTATAAAATTTAGTATCCCTAACATTAATTACCCGAGTGAATTTCATAGACTCGATCCTTTCTACTTTCTACACACTCTTGTTAATTTTTATCTATTAATATTTCTCAATTCATTCAAACCGATGGCTGAAAAGTAAAAAAAAATATGTGAAAAATAAAAATAGATGTGTGTGGGTCCATCCTTTCTGAAAAAAAAGTGATCTCTAGTTCAACCACGTGATAGAAGGTGAACCTGTATAAACTCCCATAAAACCTAACCACACAATTCACATGATAAAAGCAAATCACACAATTCACATGATAGGAGGTGGCCCTTTATAAATACCCATAAAAACTAAGGAACTGATCACACAATTCACAGGTCCCAACCCCGATCGATGAGAGGCGCGCACCTCCCGTACTGAATTTCTGCTTCCGCACCTGACTTGCTTTTGCCTACATAAAAGATTCAGTTGGACCAAAAACTATTCAAAAAATGGAAGAACTTACATCCTCTCGTTGTTCACCCACATTTCAACGTCGTGCGCGGTTCATAGTTCAGAACAGGCCTGAATGCTTTCTGGCAAGCCTCCAAAGACAGCATCAGTGACCAAGTTGCGTTATCATGGGCTGGTGGCCATTTCAACAACCCTAGGGATCGCGTGTCATCCAACAGAAGCAACAGAGTGATCACCAATAACTACCAACCCAAATTAGGGTTCAGCAATATGGAGAAAAAGAAGACGGCGGTAATTAGCAACAGAGATGAAGACGTGGTGGACTTGGACATGCGGCTGCTGGCCAACAATCATGACGGCACTGGCGATGCTATTGATGACTCCGACCGGTTTTACTTTTACGGCGTTTCGTTAAACCAATCTTTTGCTGCAGGCCAAGCGAGTAAAAATATTCTGGGACGTGCATTTTGTTCTGGTGGTTTTGTTTGGCTTGCAGGTGACCATGAGCTTCAATTATACGAGTGTGAGAGAGTGAAGGAAGCAAGAATGCATGGGATTCAAACTTTGGTTTGTATTACTACTTCATGTGGGGTACTTGAACTGGCTTCTTCGGATGTAATCATGCAAGATTGGGGTCTTGTGCACCTATCAAAATCACTCTTTGGATCCGACCAGAAGAACAACAAATTCCTGATCCCCTAGAAAAGATATTTCTTTCAGGAGGTCAAAAAGAATTCACCATACAAGGTAACCACCAATTATTTACATAGATTTAGAGTGCCCTCTCTAAAAATATGTCATTATGCACTTTTTTGTTAATTAAATTTTTCTTTGTGATTTTATGACTTTGTAAATGCATGATGACATTTTTGAGTGTCAATAATAATTATTTTAAATTATATTAAATTAGAGAGTGTGATTTTTTACTTGGTACCAAAGGCTAGCCAGCTGGTCGACAATTATGTAATTTAAGTATCGATGTTTATTAATGATATGAACGACATTTTTTATAATTGATAAAGTGTCGATATGTTGATAATTTGAATAGTCGGACATGCCACATGGTTAGAATCTAAGAAGAATATTCGCAATAATATGGTCAACTAGTTATTTGTACCGAATAATCTTTTCTGCATTGATAAAATTAACTGAAAATTTAACTTTCCCCCTCCAAACTCATTTTTCCTAGCCTCTAGCCCATCATAAAATATTTATTCGAATAAAACCCAATGATTAGGATCCAACTAAGCAACTTACCAAATTAAGTTTGTGTGTCCGTTTTTATATTTTTTGGATCCCTAATATACCCCATCTAAGCCAGTATGGAAAGTTCTTGTAATTTTGTTTTAATTGATCACGTGCATTGAATTTGGCAAGGTCTTGTAGCCATGAAATATGGTTCTAGATAGAGGAATTAATGTGGATTTTTTTTTTTAATTTCGACAATAAATTTCAATTTGAATATACCTAATTTAGCGTTTATTTTCAACAATATCTATTGTTTAATTTTATGAAAATAATTTACCTACTATGAAAATTAATTTTATGAAAACAATATCAATTGTTTAATTTTATACCTACAGTATAATTACATGAAAATATTTTACTTATTATGAAAATTAATTTTTTGAAAACAATATTTATTGTTTAATTTTATGAAAATAATTTACCTACTGTATAATTGCATGAAAAAATTTACCTACTATGAAAATTAATTTTTTGAAAGCAATATCTGTTATTGTTTGATTTTATGAAAATAATTTACCTACTGTATAATTACATGAAAATTAATGTGCCTACTTTTTAAATTTGTAACAAAATTAATTTACCTACTTCTTTTTATGGTATTAGTATACATAAATGTAGAATATGTCCGTATATATTTCATCTAATTAGATTTTGGATTGGAGGAGTTCACACAATATAAAAAATATACTAAACAAATTAAATGTCTAGCTAAAAGAAATGTATAAGAGATTTGGTGGCATAATTTTGTAAATAAACACAAATTCATGGACATCTTTTATCTAACATGATATCATCTTTAAAATTTGGGTTTTATTTAGAAGTTATAATATATGTGGGTTTTTGTCTAGAGTTTAAGAGTTGCAAGGGTTTAAATCTAAATAACCCTAAAATTAATTAGTAGGAAATTAGATTGTCATCTTTAAATAAAAGCATTATTATTACTACTGTTATTTACTTTGGTTGTGGTAAGTCTATGTCCTTGAAACCTTAAACCCTAAACATTCACAGGATTCTTGATTAAAACCCTAAATTTTTTCGTTAACACCAATATTTTATTATTTTTTACCAGAAGGTGGTGCAAATGAACCCATTATCCATACAGACAGGTCATCAACAGGCTCATCTTATGACTCTTTTGGCAATTTCACCCCTGCGAATACAGAGAACCCTCAATCAAAAAAGAGGGGAAGACCATCATCTTCAAACCATGGAGCTACAAGTAGACAATCACAACTACTGAACCATGTTGAGGCAGAGAAACAAGGGAGGGATAAGCTCAACCATCGAATATGTCTCCTTCGTTCTGTTGTTCCCAACGTGTCAGAAATGGACAGGTCCTCTTTGCTCGCTGATGCCGTGGCGTACATGAACCAGCTCAAAGGTAAGGTTGACGAACTGGAGGCCAAAATCCAAGCACAACCACCCCAAAAACCCGTACTCACTAGCCAAAGCACCAGATCCATAACTCAGGAACATGATCAATGTTCAAGTTGTAGTAATAATTATAGTAACAACAACAACCACAACAATAATAATGATAATTTAAATTTGAATAATAATAATGATAAGGTTAGAGGAACTAATGTTTTGGAAGTGGATGTGAAGATTGTGGGATCAAATCAAGCCATGATTCGAGTTCAGTGTCCGGATCAAGACTACCCTTATGCTAGATTGATGAATGCACTCAAGGGACTTGAGTTACAAGTTTACCATGCGAGCATATCAAGTGTCAAACGATGTTGTGGTAGGACTGCCTTATGCCTTCACTAGCGAGGAGGCCTTGAGACTTGGTATTATAAAAAGATGGTACAACTAGAAGAGATTTTTCAGTATGATGAGAACATTACTTCGCACGTAAGTGTAATAATACAATTGGTTGAAAACTTCAAAAAAAATAAATAAATAAATAAAATTTAACCAATTGTATCTTAGTATACCTGATCATGTTCCTGCAGATTGAAAAATTTCTCTACAAGTAGATCTAGATATTTCAATTCAAAAGCGTAGGTAGTTAATGAGGATAATGTTTGTCGTTGAGTATCCCACTCCACTTCTTTTGTATTGTTTGTTGTAGCTTTTCTTAATTATTTTGAAGACTATTGATATTCTGCTCCAAATTAATTTAAACTCAAGTACATAGTCAAGCACAGTCCGTTCTAACTAATATAAAATATCGTCAACCTTTTTTTAGCTTATTTAAACTTGGTGCAAGGTGAGATTTAATATGTTACACTAGTTAAAGTACCTTAACTTTCTAATTTAATATGTAGTAACCCCCACCAACATTATGACTGTAAGCTGCCACCAGCATCGTTGTCACTTTCCCCATAAGGTTCCTCCTCTTCAGTTGCAATGTCCTAGACCAGTGAAATGAGTCCACTCAGAATTTTCTCAAAATTTTTTATACAAAAATATATTTTACTTTGTTCAACATTATTTGGTGAAAATACCTTTCTTGTAACTTGTAATACCGTCAAGAGCCCTTGCATGTCAAGGAACAAACAAATCTTGGCCCTCGTCGCCATTCACACTGAATCACCGATCACGCGATAGAACCTTTGGTGCACAGACTCCACGTGCCGCATATCCAATCCCGACAACTCGCCACGTATATCTAAGAGTCGGTTAATCTGAAACTGAAACTAATGAAATCAAACGCATCAAAACGAAGCAGTTAATTCAATCAATAACCAAAAAAAAAAAACCAGAAGATGGCGTCGGCGTTGAAGATGAACACAGTGTTTGCCTACACGGTGGTGTACGTGAAGGACGTGGCTATATCCACCGCCTTCTACTCCAAAGCCTTCGGCTACAATATTCGTCGCTTGGACGGCTCTAACAGGTGCAAAAATAGTTAGGGAATGAATTTGCACACTCATTTTTTCTCGTTTCAATTATTTGTTATTTACTTATTAACTGTATATACAGAGGTGTCGTAAATAATTAAGAGGAAATTTAATGATTTATGATGATGATGATATTGTTGATAGATGGGGGGAGTTGGAAAGCGGGCAAACCACTATTGCGTTCACGCCGCTACGACAGCACGAGACCGATATTCTGACGGGTGCTGTCCACACCCCAACCTCCGGCCGCAAGAGGCAGCCGGTTGAGGTTTGCTTTGCATACCTTGACGTTGATGCTGCCTACAAGCTAAAATCCTAATTAGCTGCCTTAACCTATCTTGTTTTTGTCAGTGTTAGAAATCTCACAGGTTGACATGCGTTTATAAATTATTGGATTGTTTAGTCTTTTTAATGAGTTATTTCTGAATATGCGCGGAGTTAAGGATTAATATTTTTATCTGTACTAGTTACTAATGTTCATTGATTGAAATCTTATTAGTTTTTAGATTTTGATCCAAGTTAGCATTAATGTAATAATGAATTTACATGTCAGTTACATAATTTTTTTAAATAAAATTAATAATTGATTTAGAATTTTAATACACACACCTTTATTAAACTCCTAACTAATTTTCAATTCAAAACATTTCCAAAAATAAATTAAAAAATTAGAATAAGTTTGTACCTATTAGCTTTAAAAAAAAATGTTTTCAATTTTTTAATCTTATATGTACCTATTCATGTAATTTTTTCAAATTTTTAATCTTAAAATGTACTCACTCTTTAATATACCAATTGTTATATGTAAAATGTACCATTTTTTTTTTATATATAAAATCTATTTATTTATTTATTTATTTTTTTTTTTAATTTATATGGCTAATATACCAATTGTTATATGTAAAATGTACCATTTTTTTTATATATAAAATCTATTTATTTTTTTATTTATTTTTTTAATTTATATGGCTGCATTCTTTTTTAATATACCAATTGTTATATGTAAAATGTACCATTTTTTTATATATATAAAATCTATTTATTTATTTATTTATTTTTTAATTTATATGGCTAATATACCAATTGTTATATGTAAAATGTACCTTTTTTTTTATATATAAAATCTATTTATTTATTTTCTTTTATTTATAATTTATATGGCTACATTCTTTTTTAATATACCAATTGTTATATGTAAAATGTACCTTTTTTTTATATATAAAATCTTTTTTTTTTTTTTTAATTTATATGGCTAATATACCAATTGTTATATGTAAAATGTACCATTTTTTTATATATATAAAATCTATTTTTTTTTTTTTTTTTTTTTAATTTATATGGCTACATTCTTTTTTAATTCACTTCGACCAAAAATTGAAAACCAAGGTTTCAGTCAATGAATATTCATAGCTACATACTACATCCAAAATCTCCCTATTTTTTATTTATTCCTTTTTTGTTGTTTAAATTGGGTTTGAGCAGAGGGCGGTGGAGAATGGGGCGGTGCCGGTGAGCCAGCCGGAAGAGAGAGAGTGGGGACAGAAAGTAGGGTACGTAAGAGATCTTTATGGGATCGTGGCGAGGTTGGGAAGCTATGTCAATCCACCAAAAAAGCAGTGATCCTGTTACTGAGATAATCATGAATAAATGAATCTGTAATACGTTTTTTTCCCAGTTTTATGTTACTGAGATAATCATGAATAAATGAAATCTGCAATATGTTACTGGGATAAACGAGTCGTGTGTTTACTTCCAACTGGTAGCTTGCTTGCTTTCCGGATCCTCTCGTATCAGTTTATCGTTTATCGTGCGATTAATTTTCGTTAGATACTATTTATATTTAATTTTAAATTTAAAAATTTAAAATAATTTCTAACCGCACGTGTACGATGAACAGACACGATTGATTGATCTTTCAGATCTGCACAAAAAAGAACTGGAGAAGAACCTATTCCGTTGTATACATCATGTATGTCATTTGCCAGTTGAGTCCGAAAACTTATTTGCAAGGGCCTTCATATAAACTATCCTAATTTAAAGAAGGAATTTGGCCCGAAAACTTACTTGAGTTCGAAAATTTTAGTATGAGATTATTAAAAAAAAAATTTATTAAAGTAAACAAAATTTTAGTCTGAGATTATTAAAAAAAATTTATTTGAGTCAAAAAACTTTTAGCTCAAGATTATTAAATAATGAATTTGAAATTTTTTTTTTTCTTAAAGTATCTTTTAAAAGAAAAATTATGTAAACTATTCTAATTTAATTTTATAAACATTTTAACTAAAAATATTTAAATTTCGATAAATATTAAAAAAATCACTAAATCGATACAATGAAACTAGTGGAACACTATGAAAGAATATGGAACTCATGAAAGGTTTTTATAAAATTATTTTAGTCATTAGATTTAAATTTGGAGCGTTGAATCTTTTTTATATCATTAGATTTAATCATATTAGATCTTAGCTTTTAGATTCATTAAGTTTATAAATATAGAACTAAAAAAAATATAAATATATAGTGGGTTAACTCGCTAACTTGAATGGAAATCCTGATCTAAATTTGATCCAGAAAACGAGTTTTGAATTAAAAATTCATTTTTGACCCCAAGATTAGAGCAAGTCAGAGTAGATTTAGAACCTAAAGCTCAAAGGCTAAATTTTTACTACTCCAAGAGTTGAAGGCATGTCTCAGTAACATACCTCAGTACATACTAGAACATCCATTTGCATGAACATCCACCATTTTTATACATGTGAGTCCACGTGAAATGCTCGCAAACGGGCAAGAAGAAGCTAATAATTTTGTTTGCGAAATACGAGTTAAACCAGCACGATGATATTTGTTGGAACTTGTTCTTGCCTGACTTTTGTTGTTTTGCTTGCCGGGCTTTGCCCTCCGTTGTACCCAAAAAAAAAAGATATTTGTTGGAACCAAATTCGAGAAATCATGGTCCCACATTGTCGACTGAAATTGAAAACGACATGAAGCTCGAATCCAATCCATCAAGCAAAACCAAATGAAAGGCAACCAAGGAACCGGATAATTGAATACAGAGATGTTCCATGTTTTAACAATTACTAGACAATGAGAAGAAAAAGAGAGAAGAAGAAGAAGAAACCAACAGATAAAAAAAAAGCAAAAAGAAATAAAGATATTTTGGGTGAGAAAATCAATGACATTCTACAAAGGCAAACGTTTTTGCCAATTCACACCTCCTCTCACACGCTTGTGCAGAGAAAATGTTCAACTTGGTAGCGAACATCATATTTGATAGCTTCATAGCATCTCCTGTGATTTCCTCACGCAGCGACTGACCTTTTTCTTGAATTCCTCTCTCCGATCTCTCCACTGCTTCTGCAATATTCACACCGGCACAACCTCAGAATACTTGCACGAAAGTAAATTCAAATTCCATCTCCGAATATTCAGACAACCACAACAATTATGTGCCATAGTCGCTTAGTCAGTCACAACAAGTTCATTATATCAATATATCAGATACCAACTATGTGCAAAAGAAAGAGAACGAAAATGGTACACACATTATCAACTAGCAGAAAGAAAAAGAAAAAAAAACCTAGGTTCAACAAAAATTGCCACAAACACAATCATCCACATATTAGTCTCGCAGCAGCAGGCTCAAAATATGTTCCGATGTGCTATGTATAAAGCAGTCCTCAAATCGGAACATTGGGTGTCTATATTTACCTAACTTGTCTTGCAGGACCAACTGAACTTATAAAGAATGTCATCCAACAATATAATTACGTTAATCTCTACCATATGAAAAACTCATGCAATGGAGATATATTGCTTCTCAATATAACTTTAGCTGTCAATGTGGGGGCATGTTTATGACATTCAGCATCAAATATAGTAGTTCAGAAAACTAAATGAGTTGTGACAATAAAATAAAGGATCACTTACTGCAGCTTCAACATTTGCAGGAGATTCATCATTTGGACTGGATAGCATTGATATTATACTCAAGACTATGCTTTCAACCTGGAAACAACATTTCCACATTTGTAAATGCAGTACCATGGTTTTAATAAAAATAGAGCAAAACGTATCCATTGAGAAAATGCTTCTTACACCTACTTTTTGCTTCAGAAATACCTTAGATTACCAAGTTCTTTCACAAAAATTATAACGGGGAAAAACCACAAGTTTTAACCAGCAGGAAGGAAATATGAGAACTTGCCAAATGACAGCAGGATGTGATACCACTGAGACAAGCTCCTCCGGACTCGAGATCCAGTGGAAGAGCCCCAAGGTCAGACATCAAATCCGTATTATTGAACCTTAAGATGAGCCTTAGGTTGTTAGGCACAAGGCATGATAGATTGCAGATCTATGTGATGTATTAATAATGATCTGACGACTGCATAAAATCTCATAACTTAAGCCTTCTCTCCAACTCTAATGATACCCATGAGAGAGGAGAAATCACTCCCACTGCAAAGGAGTCATGTAATACACACAACATTTTTAGCATTCAAGTGGAGGTGTGATACATGTCATGCCACCAAAAACTCTACCATGTGGACGAGACACTATATAGGTCTATAACTTGCATTACATGGAACATTCACAATTCCTAATAAACCAAAAACTTTCTTTGAGAATGTCTTTGTAATTTGAGGAGTTTGAATGAAGCTCCATGATTTCCACTTATTGACAATATATTATGAATATTGGAATGACTGTTAACCGAACAAAAAGAGAATCTGCTCCTATCCATTAGGCAAAAAGTAAACATAATAATCGCATGATGATATATAACTGTCAGAACAATCAAGCCAGCTGAAGAAAACAAAAATGTTAAGAAATAAATGTAATTGCATTATATGGAACAAAATTATGTCCACTGTTACGAAATCAAAGCCAGTAATATAGACCCTAAAAGGGGTCATGACTTTTGGAGGAAAAAAAAAAAAAAAGCCCCCGCTTAAATATTACTTCTAGACTATCTGCTACACCCAACTCTTTCGATAAAAGATGAATTTTGGAACCATCACCCTCACTAAGCTGCCAATTTCTAATCCCACCAACTTTGCTACATCTGAACAACTGCACATTTGATAAAATAAAATAAAACATAACCATGTTAGGACAAATAGACTCTCTTCCATGTTATGTTTTTTCCTCCTCAAACTCAAATTCATCTGCCTACCATGCTTTCTCTCCCCTATCACCAATCTTTCTCACTTTCTCTCCCCTTTCAAAATTGACTCCGCAACATAGCCACTCATGTCCCTTCTATAACTCTGCAGTCCCCATTTACTCCTTTCATTGTCCAAAGGCAACAAAGTCAACTAGACAATCCAGTCATGATCCAACCCCCGTTCTCTTGGATCCCTCTGTAACTGACCTTTCCCACTTTATGTACTTTGTTTTAAACCTGGTCGAGGATTCACTTCAAACTGGGACCCCAGTGCGGCTTCATGTCACTGGTGAAAGCCTCAGAGTGATTATCTAAGCTCTTATGTATGCAACAAGTTATCTCCTCATTGAGAAGGGTACTTCTTGTTTTTGTTGAGGACAAAAAGTAATATTCAAGCATATCAATTTTCATTTTTTAATTGTAGTAGCATTCTGAAATAATACCAAGTGATCACAAATGAATGGAATTATGAGTCATTGATCAAATTTGACTCAAATCGCTATTATATCATCTGTTATATGATTACTTTGGCTTAAATACATATTTAACATTCCTTTAGTTTTGTTTTCTAAAGCATGCTAATGGCATATTTTACTAGTTATACAAAAGTTCCTTGTTCATTTTGTACTGGCTAAACAAGGGACTATTAGATACTTTATTCAATTTTATTTTTCAATTTTTGTCTATTTAATTTTATTTTCATACTAGCATACGGAAAAACAGAAAATTCCCCATCCACCTCCGAACAAGCTATCTACACAAGGAACAAGATCATAGGTATCAATGTGAACATTGTGAAGACAATCTTTGAATCAAGAATTCCTACCATGGCAACAGATACTCTTTCCTACAAATGAAGCAATGTGCGGACACTATTTTAAACTAATTCCATACCGTATGGACAGGTGTCCAGCGCTCACTTGCAAGCTCGTAACCATTTGGGTCCTCACCAGGGGGGTGAAGAATAGATATGCAAACACGCCCATCAGTATAAACTTCATATGTAAAGTAGCCAAGATCAGTACTCGAAAAACAAGTGCAAATTATCCAAAACTTAGGACTGAAACCAACCATTTGGATGCCATATCTCGGAAGTAAACTTAACCGTCGGAGGGCTGTTCGGATAATTATTTGGAAAGCTCATGATGGCATTGAAAAATCCCCCCTCACTGCAATTAGATAACATGTAGTGATGAGCTTCAATAGGATGATGCATAGTGAAGAATATGATATGGACACAACAAATCTCAAGTGAGCGGAAACTTCTTAAATTAATGCTTTGCTTACTAGTGAAAACAGAAGAAGATATTCTCATCCATACTAGTAATAAAACAAACCAACAAAATAGGTTGCTTTTCGAGATAATGTAAACAACAAACACTTCCCAAATTTAGGAAATTTGTAAAACATTTCCCCAATTTATAAAAACACTTCCCAAATTTAGGAAATTTGTAAAACATTTCCAACCTAACAATGTGCAACCGATTAAAAGACCTCAATTTTGCCTTCACATACCCTTAAAACCAAACTAAACAACTTTTTTTTAAATATGAAACTTTAACAAATTCTAGCTTGAAATAAAACAATTTCGCGAGCTCGTACCACCTTCATTGGACAAAAACCCTAAATTCGTCACCTCAGCTAAAAGTCAAACACAAAATTTAGGAAAACCACAATCAAATTGAAAGCCCAAGAATTTCAATCACCTTTGATCCAATCCAGCATAAAAACATAATAAAAACACTGAAATCGACTATCTTATCATGCGCTAAACCACAAAACCCAATCAATAAAACCATAAAATTGAGCCGGAAACGAATCCGAAAAGGCACTTACTAGAGCGTATCAGGCGGTCCTATAATCGTGACGCTCCACTCAAAGATATTGTTTTCATCGACCAGACCGGCCGAGAATCCATCGACCGGGTTCTTGCAAAGATCTGCCAAAACAAAATTAAAGAATCAGAATCGGCCAAAAATCAAACAGGTCGGAGAAAACCCAATCCGGTAAACCAATCAACAATCGGAATCAATACAAATTGACTGAATCCAAATCTTTCTAAATACCCTTGAGCTGTTTCTGGAGGAGAAGACTCGCCTGCGTCGCCGCCATGAATCGGCGGTGGAGCTCTCCCGCGACGGTGTAGAGAGAGAAAGAGAGAGGAGAGAGAAAGATCGAGAGATTTCTAAAGCCGACACTTGCGTGTATTTATAGACAGAGAAGGTTCCGAATGCGGCCTCTCCCTCTTTAGTGCGGGCGCCGAGCTGGTTATGATCGTCTACGCGTATCTTGTGATGGGGTCGGTGAACGGCGATTCATGTGGTGCCACGTGGAAAGGTGTGGTGCCGGTCAACGTGAAAGGAAGTTCTAGTAGCTTCTGCGCGAGGGTGTGAATTTACCGCTCAGATCTAGGATTTGCGGGATCGCTTGTGGGGACCACCGTCAGGGATTGTTGCTTAGCACCTTTTTTTTCTCTTGCTGGAAATTAGAATTTCAGATCTCAAAATCTTTTGAACAATGGTTGTTTCATCAATAGGTTTTTCTAATCTTAAAGCTTTATTTGTCAACATTTTAACTTTCTTATAGAAGGCGGAAAGGTTTCAAATTTGAGCATTCTCAAATTTTGAAAGAGTCATATAGAGCTTTATTTCTCACACTTTTTTATCACCCTTATGAAGAATTAGGAATTTGTCTCAAGCTTACTTGGCAGTTGTGCAATATCGAACATGAGCAAACTGATTAGACGAAAAGGCAGAAATAATAGCATTCTTTGCTTTCCTATTAGCCATGGCCGAAGCAATTTCTATTTGAGTAAATTCACCTTTTGGCTTAATCACAGACTCTTCATTGACTAGTCTTGATGGAGTCTTCCACTCAAGGGTGAGATAATCAACAGCAATGAGATCTTGAGCCTAAAAAAAGATTTGAAACTTCTCGTTCCAAGCGGCATAATTTGTACCATCAAAGAATGGAGGAGAGTTGCAAGATTCCGCCCACTACTAGTAGCTCCCATAGATCACTCGATGTATATCTAGAGCAAAACTCTGATACCAATTGAAATTGGTACCATAATGGAATAACCTACAATTTAAAATCTATATACGTGTTTGTCTGACTAGTTAGCAACACTCATCAACTAAGATCAGATATGTTAGTCTACTCATAGCAGAAATAGTCAATTCAAGGCTCAGTTTACTAAAGTGTTCCTAGTTAACTAAAATCCAATTCAGTGCACATTTTAACTTTGACAATATTAGTTGCATGGACTTATCTATTTACCAATAATGATGAACATATATCACAAGCAAAGAGTAAGATAAGTAAACTTGAAAAGCGATAAATTGCACGGGATGTTTTTGGCAAGAAAAATTCACCTATGTGTTAAAAAACCAGGGGCTCTCCAATGAGTCCAATCCACTAGTGTAAATAAGATTCTTACAAAGACCACACAAGCTCAATTCTTAGATCCCTATCTACGAAGCAGATTTACCTTTGTGCAACATTGATTTACACGAGATGAACTATTTCGGTCTTCACTAAATGGCAGCCCCTCCTGGGCTCTTCACCTTGTGGCACCGATATCAACTCAAATTACGAAATGATAAGATGTTATGATATGCATATAAAATCGAAATTCAAACGACTAGGCAGATTCTCCAGTCAAACAGTTGAAGGAAGAATCTTACTTGAGTCTAAAAGTTTGGTCTAAAAATGGATTTAAAGCTTAAAATCAGACCAAGAACCTAATGCAAAACCTTAAAACAATGCAACCCTAATATACAATGATTGGATGTTTAATGCATAAAGTTGATTTTGCAGCTAGAGTTCCATAAATGAAGAAGAAGCAAGCTCAAAGCTTTGAAAGCACTCTCTCTCTAAAATAAATTCTAAACCTCCAAAAACAAAGAACCCTAGTTGTGGGATCTTAACCCAAAAGCATCAGTTTGTTTTTCACCTACCAAGGACACTTGTCGTAAGACAAACTAATCAAAAAAAGATTAAGGGCTGAGATCTGACCATCAGCAGAAAGTTGTCAGGAAGCCCATGTGGGCAACTCTTAATTTGCATGCCCAGCCAGTTGGAAAGCAGCAAGCAATATAGATGTGAAATGCACATGCATGATCAAACCTTCTGAAGTGAAGTGAGCCACATCTTTGATCGTTTAATCCCAACAGCAGTAGCCCATAATCAGAGAATATAGTCTAAAACTAAATTGAGCATGTGGTACACAAATGCAATATTTGACAAGGAAAGCTAAACATTAAGACTAGACTTTACAATGTGGCAAATAAAATTTTTGCCTTCCTTATGCCATTAAATGAGGATGAGTTTATCTCGGGACCGTCTACTAATGGAAATTTCTCAATTAAATCCGCTACTTGGATCAAATTAATGATGCTCACATTAAACCTTTCAAAGATTTGCCAAGGAAAGTGGAAACTTAATATACCTCATAAAGTTAAGTTTTTTGCTTTGGTTGCTTATAAGAAATAGATTGTCCATGTATAGGAGATTAAGTATTACCCAAATGGTCAAACTCTTTGCCCGTTATGCAATATTGTAGAGGAGGATCAACTACACCGTTTTGTTTACTATACTTATGCTCGAGAAGTTTGGAAACTTTGTAATAATCTGTCTTCACCCCCTTATTACCAATATGAATGATTGGTTAATAGGGATGTCAACTTTAGATAAAGATGATCTTTCTGATATTAGTAAAATACTAATTCTTTGTTAGCAAATGTGGAATGATATGATTAATTTTGTTTTTAAACAAATTAAACCTTATCCAACTCGTTCTCTAATGGTAGCGGCTTCAATTGGCAAGGATTTCTTGAATGCTATTATGAAACAGGAACCAAGCAAGAGTAAGATCTCAGTTAACACCATTAATTGGAAAGCTCATGCATAAGGCTTCGATGGGTTGGTGGAGGGTTCTTCTGCTGCGGAGGGTTTTATTATCAGAAATCATCAAGGGCAACCCTCTTTGGCGGGGCTTGTCATCTTAGGGCAAACACTATCACCATGGTGGAAGTTCTAGCTTTTGCCAACCATTGTCAATTCAGGAAAATTGTGGTAGACGGGGACTCGAAGATTGTCATTGATGCAATTGCAAGAAAGTGTGCAGTACCGTGCAGAATTAGGACCATTGTTGAGGACATTATATGCCTTGTCTTATCATTTGAGCTGGTAGAATGGAATCATGCTTACAGGGAAGCAAACTTCACAACAAATGCCATCACTTCCCTTGGGCATAACTATGCTAATTTATATGTTTGGGAGGGTGTGTTCCTCCCCAAGCAAAAAAATGCTTTCTTGTATGATTCTCAAAGCGTTGGGTGTCACAGAAGTTTCTCTTTAATTTAAATCTTATTTCTTCATGGAAAAAAAAAAGTGCTTTAGACTTTTCAATCATTAAATTATGACTTTTGTATTTTCAAATAAACACATTAATCAACAATTAAATAATAATTCAATTAACAACTTCTATATTATTTAACTTATAAAATTTAAGTTACAAATTTAATATGTACAACGTTATCCACGTAGAACAAAAGCAGGGAACTCAAATAAAGCAAAAGGATAAACATTTACCCATGATAGCACACTACCTCATGATGAAAATAAACAATGGGTAAATTTCGAGCAAAAAAGAAGCAAAAGATTTGTGTGGCTTGAAAAGGCTCACCATTTCTCTTTCTTTTTTATTTTTCCTTCTTTTTCTTCAGAGGCTATATATATCTGTAAGCCTGTGCCCCTTGGTTCCTGCACCCATCAGATATTCCCCACAGAATCGAACTGCTTTTTCTAAAGATAGGAACATTTGAACGATCCTTCGGCCTCCTCCCGACGATCTGCTTCTGCTTTTACTTACTTTTGCAAATTGCAAGTCCAACTTTTTTTTTCCGCAAATTATTATTATTATCGTCTTTACTCTCTCTTAATACAGCTTTACCACTTCTGATCACCTTTTATTTTCTGGGTTAGTCTCTAATTGCTTACTATTAAATAATACGAATGAAAGTTCTTCCTATCACTCTCGACTTAACTTATTAGTTAAGCTCTCCAAAGCTTAAAATAAACAAAAACAAAAAGCATATTAAACTCCCACTAATTAACTTATATATGTCCGTTTAAGATGCCTTAATTGTCACAAACCCTGCACATTGTTAAACTCCCACTAATTAACTTTTGGACCAAAAGAAAAAGAAGTGAAAGCTGTTAATCCTTGAACATTGTTAATTAACTTAATCACGTACAGATTATCAATCGATTTAGCTTTTTAATCGCTTTATATACTAACGTGGTTGGTTTTTTGATTTAGTGATTTGTACCATGCAATTTTTTTAGTACAACAATATATTTTATACTCAAAAGAGGAGAATGTTCGGTTAAACCATATAATGAACAACCTAATTTGATATCGAATTCGTTATTCACGATATTCGAACGTAAAACTTATCACTCACAAATAAAGAAGAATACCAACAGACCGTAGTACTGAATGACTATACCATGCAATTACTATGCAAAACTCATTGTACGTTGATTAGTGATTAATCTTCATAATGCAGAACTAGCGTGCGTTATGAAGTCGATCGCGCGTTATGTTTAACTAGATCCAGCAGTATGAAGTCGATTAACAATAATTTCCTAAATGAAGTCGATCGCGCGTTATGTTTAACAATAATTTCCTCAATAAAATATTCGGACCTTTTGTGTTTAACTAGGTTCTCTCTTTTATAAGATCACAAAGATTTTTATTTTCCTTAGTAAAATCCGTAAGATGGAGAAAGACCCTCTTTTTCTTGCTTTATATATTATCCTATTTAAACGGTCAAAATTAAGATATATATCTTGTTTTATAAAGACATAAAAAAAAAAAAAAAACTCCCTCAATTATTTTCTTTCTTTTTCCTTATGGCAACACTTTTTTTACAACAAAAAAACAAAGGATATTATGTTTTTTTTTTATTTTAAAAAACAATGTAATTCAAATTCATCTTTATAAAAAAATCGAACTTAAAACTTGTAAGCAAACAGAGCTATGTTTAAAACACTACCATTACGTAACCATCCATTAACATCACACAAATTACACAACCAAACCATCCTCATACACCCCCATAATACACATTTTTTTTCCTAGGGTAACCCCATAACACACATTACCTTAATTAAACCGCACTAATTAGACCTCTTTTCCGTTTTTTTCTCTAATATTTCCCCCCATTAAATCCTAATTTTTATTTAAATAATTAAAAACCTAGACACGGACTCAACTCCAAGTTGAACTACTTGGAAGTAGGAATCATCCTTCTCTCTCGCTGTCTAGTGACAGAAGATCACCTTGAGCTCGCGTGGCGACGAGCACTGGTGCATGAGCGTGGGGCTGTCGTGGGCGAACGTGAAGGTGGTGGGACACGCTTGCTTGAAGAACTGCGAGTAGCCCGAAGCCCGACACGTCTGGGGGCTGTTGTAGTGGTTCCGACAGCACAACTCGTCGGTGCCGAACGCCTCGCACGCGCTCTTGCACGCCACGACGCCCTTCGGTGACGTCACCTTCAGTCGGTCGGGACACGTGGCGAGCAGGTTGGCCTTGCAACCGACGACGGGGCAGACGCCGTGGCCCTCGTGGGGAGTGACGGTGAGTGGGACGTTGAAGCCGTCGACGAGGCTGACGCCATAGGAGTAGAGGTCGGCGGGGCCGCCGTGGTGGAGGCTGATCTGGGCGAGGGTGGAGGGGGTGGCGCCACCGGCTCCGTTGCACTCGAGGCGGCCGCCGCAGTCTCCGGTGAGGCAGGAGAAGTGAGGTCCGTTTTGGGTGCAGTGGGTGCGGGCCCAGATGCGGCCGGACCAGGGCTGGGTGGGGGCGGGGAAGGAGCGGTGGGTGAGGGCGTTGAGGAAGAAGCCGCCGCGCTCGAGAACGGGGTGGCCGGAGTTGGGCTGGATGGCGGGCCAGATGGGGAAGGGGCAGTTGTTGACGAGAGTGAGGATGGAGGGTGAAGGGTAATTGGCGTGAACGACGGCGGAGAGGATGAGGAATGTGGTGGCGGAGAGGAGCGGAAGGGAGTGAAGGGAAGAGCGGGAGAGAGCCATTTCTTTTGGTTTTCTGGATAAATGTGTGTGAGAAAACGTGTAGGGTTTTGGGTGGGTTTTATAGAGAAATGGCATAGACCGATATGGGGGCCATGTATGAATGGAAAGACGAAATTACCCTTATGGTTCGGTGTGTCAGAAGGTTTGTGGAGCATGCTTTTTCTGGGTTCTTGTAATGCACAGTACGTACTAGCTTAGTATTAGGGATTAGCATCTTTATCGGATTCTTTTTGTGAGGAGTGAGATGATCATTCAATTACATTAGTAAGAAATTATTATAAATTTTTTTATTTAAAATTAAATATAAATAGTATCTAACGAAAATTATCCACATAATATACAAAAAGCTGATGTGATTAAAAGATTTTT
This sequence comes from Pyrus communis, assembly GCF_041283825.1. Lineage (NCBI taxonomy): Eukaryota > Viridiplantae > Streptophyta > Magnoliopsida > Rosales > Rosaceae > Pyrus > Pyrus communis. Next base: position 23,860,929 of record NC_142567.1, read on the forward strand.
GAAATCTTCACGAAGAGGATCCAAAGGGGATCCTCATTCGTCTTTTCAATATTTTGATAGGATTTATTAAGTTAATTCGGGAGTCTTGTATTGGTCAGAATTCAGAAACGAGAACAGAGATAGGAGGATTATATAGGACATGTATTTTATAGCATGCATTCGTTTAACATGGTAAAAGTATTCGATATAGAACCTCCGTCTACCCTTATAACATCGTCTGAATTTTGTGGATAGAGATGAGCTGGGACTTGCCAATTGTCAATTCTCTCAATTCAACATTCCTAATTAACCCATATCCACATGCGTATTTTGATCAATTTTATCGATTGCGTGCATACTTGGAGTGAATAATATGATGTTCAGTTATGTTAGTCGTCCATACACAGAAGCACAAATAAAAGCTTTTCATGTTTTTTCAGATTAGTCACATATTACATATTCGTGTCTTTCAAGCTCAAAAAACAACTATATATAAGGAACCGACCACTTAAAAGTGACAACGCATTGCCATTGTAATAGTCTCACGTTACTTAAAAAATGGTCTTTAGCAACAATTTTATATATATATATATATATATATATATATATATATATATCGCATAGAAAAGGCATCGGTTATTCTCTGTAGCTAAAGAGGCTTATAGCATCACAATTTACAAAAACTTTGATGTCCCTCTTTAGTAAATGCATCGGTTTTTTTCTCTACTTCTGTTGGCTTAAAACATTATAAACATCAGTCTTTACTTGATTTTTGATGCCTCATGGACCTAATACAACGGCTTTCGCTCTATTTCATAGCCGCTCATGCATAAGAAAGATTACTATTTTTGACGAGAATTTTTACAGAGTCTGCAAAAAGGGTGCTGCTATCCACACACCCCATTTTACTTTTCACACACCCCTTGATAATTTCTGTCCGTTGATCTTCTTCAATTCATCTGATCCGACGGCCGAAAATTAAAAAAATGTGTAAGAAGTAAAATAGGGTGTGTGGATATCACACTCCTTGCAGAAAATGCAAAAAGTGATGACCGAATCACATATTGTTGTGTAAAAAAATTAAAATGCTCAACAGTCGTAAATGACTTGGGATATCATTACGGTGACATACCAGTGTAAGTTATTCAATCCTTGAATTACAGAAACTGATGGCAGTTCACCAAATATAATGGCAATGAGTATCATCAACAAAAGTTCACCGTTAAATCATAAAATAGTACAAGGAGATTGAATAAGATGCATCCTGCGTAACTAAACAAGAGAAATTAAGAAACTTAAATCAAATCTTGAAAAACCCCAAACAGATGAAGCCATTACCTCACCAACCCAGCAATCCTAGTATAATTTACAAACTCGAAAACCAACAGAAATAACGTCTCAAACTGTAACCAACAAGTCAAAATACAACATAAAAATCTAAAACCCTAAAAATAATTTTATAAAATTGAACAAAAGAAAATTACCAGTAGCTAGGTAAAAAAAGTTACCATTAGCTAGGTCAATTTATCTGGTAAAAATATAATTTCTTCCATATTCTAAATAATTCAGGAGTCTGTAATGGTCAGAAACCACAGATATCTTATAAGCTTAAGGGAGATGGAGGACCACCATTGACCTTGAAACTAAGTTTGAATTTTTACTGGTTGGGGATGAACCGGAACTTGCCAATTGTCGAACATGTCGACATCCCTAGGTTATGCATCTCTCCTTAAAATTTCCGAGTAAAAAGAAATGAATAATTATTTTGAATTATTTAACAAAGAAATAGAAATTCAAGTTTAAAAGACTTGTCATTTTTCAATTTACGTACTAATACTTTATACCATTCCTATTTAACCCATATGCATTCTAATTTGATGGATTTAATCCATTGCAATGCATACTTCAAAGGAACGGATGTCATGTTTAGCTACGACTCACCAAGCCGTCCGCAGATGCACAAAACTATTGGCACGAAATTTAGATGATTTTCAGTCATTGATAAAAATAAAACCTTTTATAATGTGTCGTTTACAATCATAACCAATTGTAAGTAAATAACTAGAAACAAAGGATATAGGAAGCGAGTGTGACGGTACCTCGTTAGGTCGCGTGACTATCTATGTGTTATATAGTATGAGTAGATATTTGTTGGTGAATATGATCGTACATCGGTCATCTAATAGAATAATATACAACTAATATATAGAAGTTTAGTCCTAATATTATCAAAGTATTTTGCGATAAAATCTAACACTTAGTAAAAGGTGGTTAAGTTGAGACAATATTAATGATATTAGAGTGGATCTCCATGAGCCTACAAAGTTTATAAATTTTTGTCCAAAATATAATTGGGTAGTTTGCATAATTGATATGAGATGCATAATGCATGTATCATATAAAATTAATATATAAATTGATTGATTTTTCTTTGGAAAATAGAGTTTATTGTTAAATTGTTTTCTTTGGTTGTAAACTAAATGATTTGTCACCAATAATAATGAACACGTTTATCAACGTTTAAGTAATAAATCAATTATTAACATTTAAGTTCTATAGTTTCCAAGATTTTGTCTACAAATTTAGTCTCCCTAGCATTACCATTGAAAAATATTTGATTCCGTTATACGGTCATACCATATCTAAATAGATTATTTTTTTGGTTGAAAAGAGGATAAAGATTTGAAAATGCATCTCTCTATTAACTTCAAATCCCAGATCTAGAAGCATCCCCAGTTTCAAGTTTCAGTCGCCGTTCTTTGCTCTTGCTCGGGGTAAGCGGCAGCCACTACCCCTCCTTTTCCTCCCCTCTCATCTCCTCTCCCCCTTCCCCTTCCCTTCATGCATCCACATCTTCTTCCTTCCCCCTTTCTAGTCTATTTCCTTCATTTTCATTCTCGGTTCTTCCCTACGTTTTATCTCAATTTTCCCTGAGCCGGGCCTCAATTATCCCTCGAACTTGTCTTAGATTTGGACTTCATGCCCCTTATCTGACGTTTTTCGTCTGCTTTTACTGCTTTATGTCTTTTAGTTTTCCTTCCTCCATCTTCCCTAGCTGTGACACTTCATCTTCGTCCCACCATATGTTCGGATCGGCGGGTTTCGATCAGAAATTAGATATCAAATCCACTTCCCTCCTTCATTCCCCCCTCCCTCAGTCGGCATGTCAGATTCCCAACGAGGCCAAGTGTTGGGTATTTTACATACCCCCTTAGCCTCACTCTCTACTCAAGATACTTTGTTGTATATATTTGCAGGGGTCCATGAAGGGGACTTGGATCTAATGTCTATTCTCTTGGTTCGGAGTTTGGCTTCCTCCGAGGATGCGATGACGGCGACAGTGTGGTTTATGATGCTGGAGATTAGCGTTTTTTGTTGTTTGCTTTTGCAATCTTCAAGTCTAAACTTGTGTGGGCCTCCCGTTGTATCTTGGGTTACAGCTCTCATTTTGCTTAAGTATTTTATTTTATCTGTAGTTATTTGCCTTGTCTTTTTTATTTTTTTGTAACCTTGTACTAGTTTTAATGTAATGAATGTATCTTGCTTCATAAAATGAAAACAGAAAAACAAAAATTCAAAATTCAAAACTGATAATAATCCTTGGTTGGAAACTTGGAATCAATCAACGAAGAGGTGGGGTTTTAGTATTGCATAGAGTTCGAGGTAGACGGTCACGACAAACACCGTTTACGAGACTACAATGCCCGCTTGTCTGTTTTTCGAACCTTTCGCGAGGAAAAAAGATCTTTTGTGTTCTTTTTTAAGTGAAAATTTCATGTGTTTCTTACTTTTGCCAGTTAAGAATATCGATATATGTGTAAATATCAATATGGATATATATGACAGTATCAATGTATATCAATCTTGACATCGGTTTTTTTGACGAAAATTATGAAAATTTGCAATGAATTGATAGATTAACTCATTCAAATTAATCACAATTGGAGAAATTTTTTTCAAAAAAAATGCAAAAGTTCGAAATCTGCAATGAATTCTGGTAAATTTTAGTGAACCTGTAATTATCGTTGATATTCATATCAATTCTTGATTTTTTGGATGTTTCGAAGAAAATATCAACAATTTTATAAATATTTTAGACACTGACTTTTGCAACCTTTTATATGCATAGTAGCTGAGGCCCAAAAATGTCAACACAAAAACCCCCAACAATGGCATATAAACATAAATTGAAATTTTAACAAGGTTTTAGAGAATAATTTCTTTAACACAAAAGCTTATACATGTATGCTAAGATAAAGAAATAAGGATGGCAACGGTTTGGTTTGGAGATGAAAATGTTACATCCATCTCCATACCACAAAAATTAACCATATTCATAATCGCAAATTAATCATCGGGATTATCTATAACAATACCTACAGGGTAATGGATTCCCCAACAGTTAACGGCTATATTACCTTCGCCAATACCAAAAATTTATATTCGTTCAATAGATGCATTTTAATATAATATATATTAATTTCGTCATTATAATATAATAGATACATTGATGATGTTGGCTGATCTTTGATCTCTCTCATAAGCACCATTGAATTCTCATTGGTTTTGATTCAAAACATTTGAACTTTCCTACAAAATGCAACTTTAGTAAATCTCAAGGTAATGAGTCTGCTGTTAATTTTTGTCCATTGATCCTTTTCAATTCATTCAATCTGACAGCCAGAAATTGAGAAAGGTTTGTGTGAGATAAAATAGGGGTGTGGATAGCACCATCCTATATAAACTATACTATATATAATATTTATTATTCAGGTCGAATTCGGAGACACAGATTGGGGACCACTATAACCACAACCGAATAATGTTTTCGATTTTTCCCATAACCGAAATATAAGTGAGTTTTCATCTCCAAATTCATTCCATTCGGACGGTTATCCATGGATATCGGGTTTAACGCTTTGAATTACCATCCCTATAAAGAAGCCTCCTTTACTTACTTTCAATAACCACAAGAAAGCTACTCATGATCATGTTTGGATTTCTCCATACTTCTGTTAAAGAGATGATACAAATAATGGTATAAGTAAATGATAAGTGTAGCACTACTCTTCTTAAATTGGGCCATCAACTTATGAGACACTAATTATTTGTAAATGTTAATATCGCCTTTAGGCACCTTATCGTACGGAATGAAGAGCTAAACCACACATTTGACATTAATAATTTGATAATGAACTCGTTTGTAAGAGTTGTACCGAAGACTTTCTATTTACAAGTACACAAGAACAGTAGTGTCCTTAAGTATGTTTTTTTTCTCTCTCTCAATTTTCTATACTCTTCCATTGTAACCCACTCCAACCTACCCACCTTCCTAAGACCCACTCCAACCCTACGCTAAAACCTATAATTCCCCCTTTGCCCCTACCCCCCCCCCCCCCAAAAAAAAAAAAATCCACTCCAACCCATGACCTAAAACTGATCTGTAGGTCAAATATCGCCCCAAGTTTAGGCTACAAATTGGAGTGGACCCCAGTTTCTGTGACTGAAACCTGGGCTGTGAAGCTGAAACGCCCAAACAGACTTGCTCCACGCGCAGACGCGCAAATCATTTAGCCGAGGTAGACCCCACCCACTTGGGTGTGTCCCCTAGCTTGTCAGAATCTGTCTGTAGTCAACGGCTAATTTTCTCCATCGCACGGCTGTGGTAATTGGACCGTTGGTTAATCCAACGGTCCACATTCAAATGTTTTTCTTAGTTTTATATTTATATATTTATTGAATCCAACGGCTTAAATCAAATATAATCAAATCTAACGGTAAAATTGGACCGTTGGTGGATATCATTATTAAGTTTATGTAGTTTATGAGTTTTCGATTGTATTAAGTTTATATGGTTTATTAATTGTCATTTGTATTAAATTTATGTGGTTTATTAAATGTTGTTTGTATTAAGTTTATGTGGTTTACCATGATTTTCATGTATTGAATGAGTGATTTTTCAAAATTTATCGGAATTTAAATATTTTTTGGTTAAAATGTTCATAAAATTAATTTAGGATAGTCTACATAATTTTTTTTAAAGTTAATTTAAAAGAAAAAAAGCCTAAATTCATTTTTTTAATAATCTCACGCTAAAATTTTAGGCCATAATAGTTGGAGCAGAAAATCTGTTTTTGAGCTAAATATTTTTAGGTTTTGGGTCAGGGTTGGAGATGGTCTAAGGCCCAGTCCGCCATACCTATAGAGAAGTTAAGTATTTCACTTGCAAGTGCATGTACTAGCAAATGCACGGTTTTATGTAAACAAACATCAATGCATTTAGTAGTGAAACTATTCAATATAAACCATATTCGATTCAATTAGGTTCCAAAGTTAGACTACTACATCTTGAACAAGAAGCTAGTTTTGTCATCTCGTACTCTTTCAAAGTTAGTGATAATAGCATCTTCAACAACCTACCTAGCTAAATAAGGCATTTTGGCTACTTTAACAAAAAATACAGAAAAATGAAATACTAACATGCTAGTTAAATGACTAGCTATCGTAACTTTGTGAATAGTAACGAACTAAACTAAGATTGGAGGAGAGAGAAAGTTAATTTGTTTGCTAAACACTAAAACTACAAAATATTGGGCTTCACGAGAAGAAAAAGAGTTTGGGTTGTTAAGTTTAGGAAAAAAGTAGGAGTTTTAACGAAAAGCCTACGGTATTGTTCATTTTAACGAACCATATTTTTACACTAAAAAGTCAATCCTGATACTATTCACTTTATCCTTTATTTTGTCCTTATCATTAAAACTCAAAGTTTTCAAGCTCTTTTCATTAATTTTTCTAAAAAAATAATATAAAAATATTTTAACTTAAAAGCTGAATAGCTAGTATTGTTGGAAGTTGTGGCTAGCCAAATTAATATTTGGATCATTTGGGTAGCTACAATAACAAAAATTTAGCTAGTATTGTCGAAGATGTATGTGTCACGTTCCACCTCTTGGCAACAAATTTTTACAAGGGCAGTGCTATCCACACACCCATATTTACTTCTCACACACTCATTTTAACAATATTAACAAGGACGTGTTTGAGGTAAAAATAGATGTATGAATAATATTATCCTTTTTACAAAACCTTCCAACTTTGCAGACACTATAAAAACCTTAAGCAGCTCTTTTCACAGTTAAATCCATATGGGAGGAGTTGGGTGAGCCCAAGATCAATAGTTAGGTTCTGGGAATCCAGACACATTTAACAACCTACCCTATCTTCATTTGGAAATAAATTATTAGGAGTTATGTGGCTTCCAGCAGAAGCACCATCATGAAAAGTGCTTTTTCTCTCAGGTGCTTCTGCTCTTGCAAAGATTTTCTAGGTAGAGTGTAGAGCTCTTAATGAAAATGAGTAAAATTGACTCCAGTAGAAAGCACATTCTCTACTGAAGCTCCCGGATCAGAGCAGACAAGAAAACGAAAACGCATGCTTATTTTCATTTGTAGGCATAGTCATGTGCGGTGAACATCATCATTACAACAAGCACCCACTAAAGATTAAAACGAGATTGCAAACGGGTTACAAATGTCAAGTTTTTCTAAAACCACCAAACTTATTAAGTAATGAAACGTAATTGCGTCTATTACAGAAGACTATGTCTCCTCTTATTCAATTTCAAGTCTTTGTGAAAAATCTTGTGCAACGAGTCGTGCTTTATATCTTGCAATCTCATTTTCTCATTGCGCTTTCTTGTGAATATCCATTTGTAACCCACGCGATTCACTCTATGCGGGATTTAGACTATGGAAGCTCCTAGTTCGGTTCATTATTAGTTTTTGGTTTTCATTTCTTGTTAGAGTCAAATGAGAAATACGTGGGAGGAAGGAGAGATGAAGAAGGGCAGAGGAAGGATTTCAAGGTTCTTACTATTTCATGTACATTCTTTCCGTATCCCTCATACCACTTTTCTCCATCCCTTATTTCTCCGTCTCTGGCCAAAAAAAAAAAAAAAAAAAAAAAAAAAAAAAAAAAAATCAAAACTGAAAACTAAAGAACGAAATGGTTATCAAACATCGTCTTCAACCGCACACAGAGAAGCCCGACAAAAAGAAAATGTAAAGTTTGTCTTGGAAAAGAGAGAAGAACAATGATTCAGGACTTCCCAGTTGGAGTTGCCGACAGCATGGTTTTCGAGTACTCAATAGATCTATCATGGATGCAATCATAAGTACAAAGAAGTCAACAAATAATGAGGAGCAAGCAACCTAGATTTCTACATGTTGTGTATTCACTGTGTCTAAAATGGCATAGGATTCCCATCCAACTTTCTAACAAAACATTCCCACAAGTTTTTGGATATGATTAGGGCAATGCCTACGTGGCATATAAAATTACTTCTTCCTGCTTTATAAGAAGCCCTGCCACACCAGACATCCTAAAACATTCCTATTCACTGTTAGCATGCTCAACATGAGAAGACAAATTCCCACTCATCTTCTCTTGGTTTGGCTCCTGCTTGCAGCTTCTCAATACCACCACCACACTACTTATGTTCAAGCTATTGAATCAGGTAAGACACTTCGGCTACGTTTGGTGCTTATGATTGGATTGGACTAGATAATGCACTAGATTCAAGGTACGTTGTTACCATTATGTAGATAATGTATGGAAGTTGGCCTCGGTTTCTTCCAACAACGTAACTTGAATTTAGTGAGTTATCCAATATAAACCAATCCTAGGCACGAAAGGTGGCCTATCTTCTTTCTTTCTAAATAATGTGAGAAAATGTAACAAACATTTGAACATGATTCATCAGTATAAAGAAAATGCAATACAACTGAACAGATTGTACCTTGTTTTCTTCAAGATTTAATACATTTAGCCTTCTTTGTTGCTGGCCACAGTTCAGTTCAAGCTCAATACTGCACAGCCCGCCTCAGGTTCAGGGTCGTTGGGGTCAAGAACCAGATATGGTCTGCCTACTAAGGTGTGTATATAATATAATAGAATTTATCAATTAGCTTTCATTTGCTCAATGCCAAACAACTTTACGTTGACTCCTTGCATCTTTGTTCAACGTTAAAAAACAGGTCAGTGGAAGGAACATCCATAAAACTCCATCAGGACCAAACCCAGTAGGGAATCATCGCCCACCATCAAAGCAATGAACATTTGACGCAATCGTAGTTAACTTAGCAAGTAGAACTAATTAGACTATTGTATTTGTTAGAGGCCTGAAGGAGATCAGTGGTTTTCAACTTTTCATGTAGGTCAAAAAAACTCTCATCTGAGGCATGTGCTTGTGCAAAATTGGATTTAGAACATTTGAATTCTAGAAGCTTTTGTGGCATTTGTGCATGAGCAAAAATGTTAGTGTAGGAGTTTCATAATATAAATCTACAGTAGAACTGTTAACGTAAATATTAATACTGGCACTACTAAAAGGCAAGAAAAATGTTCACATATATCAGTTACCCGATCAATCCTCTTAATGTTCAAAGGACAGACAGTCAAAATATAACTTGTCATCCTAATGGCTCGGGTAAGTTGCAGAAGAATGAAAAGGAAAATATGAAAACAGGCCAAAAGCTTCTAAATTGGAAAAACCAGCTGCATTGATACACAAACTTACAACTTTGCTTCGTTTTCCAAAAATGAAAAGTGCAATAATGCAAAACCTTAATAGCATGTTAAATCTTCATGCGTACTGTTTTCCATTTTTCTAAGGCATTAATTATCTACTTGGTAGTCCATGCAACAAATCTGACAATAAAGTACATTTTTAGCACCCTGTGGAATGAAGAGACTAAGTAGATGAGAAGTAATTAGCATGATTTTCATTATACCTAAAAAATAATGAGCCAGCATAAAGCCGGTGATATATTAACGACAATAAACTTGGCTGAGATATACGGGACTCACCGTGAATTACAAACTTAATCAGTATATGGTCATTTTATACGGCACGCTTCCTTTTAGATCGCTTGCTTCTCCTTCGTCGAGGATCATTTGGAAGCTCTTTTCCAACACTAGAAGCATACACCTCTTCTAGAACCTCCTCCCCCTGATATAACCTCTAAATCAGTTCCAGATGCAAAACTTAAACAAGATTTAAATACAATTAGACAACCTAATGTTCACTAACTGTCACATTCATGTTTGGTACTTGTTCATAATGTATAATGTTCAATACAATAACAAAGAATGAACCATTCTAACAGTAGATTTAATTAATGGATATGATTATCATTTCATTTCTAACTATAACAAATTAGAGCAAGTGCCATTTGCGTTTCATGAAATACCCCCTTTACATTTATCCGTTAGTTTGTCTTTCTTCTATTAGTAAGGTGGAGGACAAATAACTTACCATTTCTAGATGGTTACGTGGGGAATCAAATTAAGTGAGCTGCCTTGCATCCAGTACCAAAGAAGAAATGCACTGCAGACACGCATGTGATCATGCATGTCGGTGCAGGAATAAAAGACCTCCGCACTTCATGACTATTTGATTATAATTCAATGGCTACTTTGCACAAGTTCTTGCAACATTAACTCAATTGACACACAAGTAGTGGAACCCACAAACTATTACAAAAAGACAAAGTAGATAAGTTTCATTCAAAGAACGCATGGATGATTATTAAGTACTATAGCCGGGACTGTTCAAATACAACAAACAAGGAATGTTTTGACCATCCAATAAAAACTTCCGCTTTGAAAAATGGATTAGCAAGATGAGTCTAAACACACAACTACTATCTTCTTCAATAATCATTAAAACTATACGTAAAAGAATGTCATCTTTTCATATTGTTCAGACATAATGCTTAGGTTTCTTCTTTAGAAGACTACTTAACAGGTTAAATCTAATCCTAACACTAAATTTTTGAATTTTTACCTTGTCATTGCTTTCTTTATTTTGACCATCTTCAGAATCAGAAGTTTGAACCTCTTCATTTGTTAACGCCTTGCTCAGTTGTTTCTTTTTCTCTTCTTCTCTAAACTTCCTAAATCTGTTGATCACCAATTTTCCTTTGGTCAGGAACAGGACTTTATGTAAGATTTTATACAATTCTCCAAGAGAATAACACCAACCTACTGCCAGCCTCTACTGGTTGAGAATCTGATCGCTTTGCACGTCCTGCTGTAATGATTCCACTTGCATTCTCATTCACAGCAGGCTTTGCACCTCCTAATCTGCGCAGCCATACTTGTTGTGCTGTGCTGAGGATATTGTTTGTGAACCTGAAAAACACATGATACAACTGATAAAGAATGAGCGTAAACAAGGTCACTTTGAATCATTTTTCAGAATTACACCAGATACAGCTTGCAAAGGAAAGAAAACATATTTTATTTATTCCTAGATAGATTGCATTAAATGAAAATGGTGGCAAACACCAAGAGAACAATAATTAAAAATGAAAAATTAAAATGAAGTGGAACGATAAGTTTTTACAGTATGATATGAAAGCGCTACTTTCTGTACCAACAAAATTTGACAGTGACTCTAGAAAAATCATTAATAGTAAGCTGTCCCTTTTAACCAAAACTGCAAAAACCATGGACGTTAAATAAAATAAAATAAAGAAATACCTTAAGACATCTAAAGGCCAAATCAGAATAATCTTCAATCCCTTTGTCAGAAAGAATAAGAGTTCTAAGACATTAAAAGGAAAATAAGAAACATCTTAAAGCCCTTGTCAGAATAATCTTAAAGCCCTTGTCACGTTCCTTAACAGGTGCCTTTAGGGAAGTTCCAGGCAAAATCCAGGCATTAATTTTGTGCATTAGCATACAACATATATGAAAGATGATATACATAGTAAATTTTCGTTAATGAAAAACTAACCAGTAAATTGACAATCCTGAAGGAACAGACAAGGAGAAGTAACCAATCATGAGGGGAAGAAACTTGAATACAAGAAGCGTGTTTTTTTGAGCTGGATCATCAGTCTGCCAAATACAAACAGTAAAATAAAAATCTGTTAGTCTAGATAACCACACACCTGAATGGCCCATAATTCAATCCCCGCAACCATAATTTTTACTTTTTATTTTTTTTATTTTTTATTTTTGTAGCAAAAGGAAACAGGAATCAAAACGAAAATGAAGACACCAATGTAAATGCAGACACACAAGTCTTTACCTGTGGAGGCTTCATGATCTCCATTGAAACATACTGAGAAGCAACAAGGAGGACAGGCAAAACAAGGTATGCTGCAGTGTCAGACCAGCCCAATGGTGGATGTCCATCCTGCGTCATAAATTATACTTTGTAATAACCAGTTGAATTCACATGAAAGTAACTTGGCCTCAGTAGTAATATGATACAGCTACTCGCTTAGATCAGGTACTATGCCTAAATTGCTGTAGTAAAGTGCTTCAAGGTTCATTGATAACTCGTTCACCTTTCTAACATATTTATCATCCATATTAAAGATCCACAACTAAGAATGCAAGTAAAATAGTAGAACACAAACTGAATGAAAGACCGATCAAATTATTAAAAAATCTAAGTTAGAGTTGTTAAAATTCACTTTCATATGTACAATTAAAACTTCAACATATTTATCCATACACTTTACCAATTGTTAGACAGGCAATGCTAGCTAACAATTAGTAGACTGCTTCCAGAACTAAGGTCGACTAAGCTTAGCAGTATAACAATCGTTGGCTTCATAATTCATGAAATCACAAAGTATCTTACCACAAATGGAAACAGCCACGAAATGCCAGAACCACTTTGTCGAGCAGCAATTGTTGTTGGGCCACCCAAAGAGGGGATCCAAAAGAAACCTTCTGTCAACAATCCCTTTGAGTAAACAAAAATTTGCAAATATCAGCACCACTGTTTTTATTAAGGAAAATAGTCATCTCACAACTGAAAATTTAGTGGCAACCTACTAATTACCTCATTTGCCACATTTGAAAGAGCTTGATATAGACCTATCCAAACCGGTATTGTGGCCAAAGTTGGTAAACACCCTACATTCAAAAATTGAATAAGAGCCTCGTAATTTGGCTCAAGGTGACACACCAGAATATGATCAAGAAATCAAATTAAATTCAACACACCAGCTCAACATGGCATCGCAAAACATCAAAATCTTTAGTTTTAAAAGTTAAACATAAACAAAAATTGGTTCCATTAGTAAAACTTAAATATCTCACGATGAACCAACACAGCGAACAATTGTGTTTAAAGTTCATGTAAGAATATGCAAAATAAGTCCGATTAGAACTCATATTGAAGGTGTTTCACATTCAAGTGACGCAATAAATGATCAATCCAGCACGCACGCACACATACATGAACATAATATAATAGTGATTAATTAAACTTCTTACCTGCCAATGGATTAATCCCTGCCTGCCGATACAGCCGTGATGTCTCAAGTTGTATTCTTTCCTAGATAGCGAAAAACCATAGTTATGAATTAGTTACCACAAGAAAACAGAGGCAGGAAAACACTTAACCACATTTCGGCAATTACTCCGACTCAACAGTTAAAGGAAACCCATTTCAACAAAGGTAAAGCCTCACCGTATTGCCCTCATATCTTTTTTGTATGGCTTTAAGTTTTGGTTGAAGGTTTTGCATCGCTAACGTCGATTCCACCTGCATATTACAAATATTACACCAAAAAATTCAAAACAAAACAAATGGGTTTTTTGAAGAAAAAAAAATAAAACGAATTATCAACTAACAAACACCAAACCTGTTGCTTTGTGAGAGGCAGTGTGGCAAGTTTAACAATCACCGTAAGCAGTATAATTGCAAAACCGTATGAATACGGAACGTGCACGGCATCGAGTCCGTCTTTCAAAATCTATTAAATTCAATTTCCAGCGGTAAAATATCAGCAAATAATATCCGAAATTTCATTCTTTTTCTCAGAAAATTAAATAGATTTATGAAACTCAAACTACCTTGAGCACGAACTCCATGGCGTCGGAGATGAAGCCGAACCACCCGCCATTCTTCTGAGCCGCAGCATCGGCGGAGCTCGGGTCGACGGCGACGGCGGCGTCGGCAATCGTGTAAAGAAGCCCCTCGGCGCGGCTCAAAAGCGAGGCGACGTCGACGGGGGAATGGTCGAAGGGATTAATCGGAGGAACGGAGTCGTGGAGGCTGAACCTGATTCTGGTGGTGGCGAGTCCGTTGCTGCGGTAGGGGAGAGTGTAGGACCCACGGCGGGAGACGGACGGCAGAGATGTGCCGACGAACGGTGTGGATGAGATGAGAGTCTTCGCCATGAAAGGAATTTGAGAGTGGGTCCCAGGCTCTGTCAGTGGTTCATGGTAGAGTACAGGAAGTGGAAGAGGAAAGATGAGGATGAGATATTCTTTTCCTTCTTCTTTTTCCGAGTCGTTGATTTTGGCGCGGCGATTTATGAGTGGTTATTGTGGGAACCAATGGGAAGCGACCACGTCAGGGTGGGAAGGATCGTTTCGTCATTTGACATATTCAATTGCGTGATCACCCCTCGTGTTACATGGACAAAGACGAAAAACAAGAAGAATTTAAATATCTTAATTTCATTTTAATTAATTGTGATTAAACCGTACATATGTCAGATTGTGCATTTAATAATAAATAATTGAAGATAATATAGATGTTGTTGGAGGCAGATATTAAGTTCATCTTTTTGATAATTTAACATACTCTTGATACTAACGATCGTCAACAACTTTTTAAAATGTTTAAAAAATTGTAGCAAATTATTTGTAATTGACATACTTCTCGATAGCACTATTCATACTTTAACTGTGCTAAATAGTAGTGGTAATATCAGTAAAAAAAGTTTGCCGCCTATAAATTATTGCCCATTCCTCTTTTACAACAAATAATTGGTTCAACCAATCATCGTATGTAAGATTATAATTCTACATCATGTTGCTCCATCTAGAAAATCATCTTCGTCCTTGTGGTCGTATATGCAACTACTAAACTCTGGCAAAATCATCAAAGTTCTCAAAAACACTTCTAAGTTGCTTGGCTGCGTTTTAGTATATTTGCCAGATGCATAAATGATGACATGTTTGTAGCTGTTTCTCAAACAATGTTTTGGCCATTTTTGCATCTTGATTTGTTAAGAGTAGTTTTTTTTTTCATTCTAGGCATTGCCTTGACAAAAGTATAAAAAACAAACTGAGCGTGGCAGCCATCTCAGCACACAATAATGCAGCACCAAATACAACCGTTTGTTTACGAAATATCGCAAAAAGGATCAAAACATACCACATCACCTCGTCTTTGAAATGACCCAGAAGATATTAGTAATCAAATCATTTTCATCCACTTGTATAGCATATAAGAAATTAGGATCATTTAACTACAATTTTTTGTAAATATTCTAACACTCTGTCCGTATCACCTAACTTCCTCTCTCTTGTTCGTTTGGAACATAAATAGTTCTTATAATCATCATGAACGAATCCAAGATATTGACGACCACCAGCTTGTCTACTCGTAAACAGTTTTTTTCTATAAAGGAAGAAGGTAAGACCCAACAAAAATGCATGCATTGCAGAGTAAATCACTGTAGGCGGGAGATTCAGATGCAGGTGCAAATGCATGTGCAAATATACAAAGCATTGTTTACGATTACGTTCGATAACCGTGAAATAATGAACATCAATATAACAATTAACCAATACAAATTAAAATCTTCATAACAAATAAAAAAACAGCAACTAGATCAAACGACACAAAAATGAGACACACACCTCCTCTACACATGTACTGTGATCGGATGAAAGCTGAATCGCCCTCATCTTTAATCTGCATAAAGAAATCTCTCCGTTTTTATTTACTTGACCATTCTGATTATGCACCGGAGATTCCTCTGATATTCTGTCGAGCTCCATACACGCTAATGACTCTCTGAATTTATTCTTATGCCACACTTCATCCTTTCCGAAATTTGGGTTAGGATGGCGATCGTTTGGCCTTTCTTGTGCCAAAATTATACGGCTATCACCAAGGTTCATGACATACACATTTTGATCTTTCACTATCATCACTAAAACACAAGATCCCATCAAAGCAAGTTCTGCATTTTTGTCAAGAGTCTTTTCCACCATTTCCATGTAATCCTCTTCAGTCTGATCAAGAGCTCGAGCCATTGCTCTTAAAACTGATGCATGATCCACAATTCCTGATTTGCACTTCCTAATAGGTCCCACATACTCACCCATTTTCTCATCGATGCAAGCCTTTTCTCTATGCCAATCATAGTTCCAAGGCAATAGTTTTTTATGCAATGATCTCTGCTTTCTGTTAGTTTTCTAATCTTTGAGTTCATTGAAATCTTTCGTATACCCTGCCTCTGTCCTGAAATGGAAACCACATCAATACCATCTTGATGACTGGATTCAATACCAGCACCTCCACCTCCTCATCCTGAAGTAGTGGGGTCTTCACCCCGAAGGCCACAAGCATCTCCCTTGGGATTCACATAGCTATACTTAGGATTTTTATCTTGTGTATCCAAAGTATTTGTATTCCTATCAAGCTCTGAAGGTGACAGAGAATCTTGTCCATCTTAATTTTCCATCTGAAGCAGCTCATAAAGCCGCAAGCTTTTTTTTCCTTGACCAGTTACAGTTGCAGCTGTAACATAAATAGAAGCAGTATCCGAGATGCTGGTTTGTTTGCAATGAGGTAAGTCCTATTTAGTACCCATCCTAACTCCATTGTTTTCCTCGACTATTTCAAACCTAGATGATTAACGCTTGGCAATTCCTGGATTACATGGATCTATTACACTACTAAAAATTTCTTGATTTGAAGAAAGATTTGAAGGATCCTTCTTACTGGTCACTAGACTAACCTTGGCATTTCCGGTTCTAAGAGGTTCTTGCTTTGGTGGATCGCTGGGAGATATATCTTCATAATACCAAAGCAAACCTTCGAGTTCTTTGCCAATTGCTCTATAGAGCTTGCTCATCAGAAAATATGGTGCATTTAGGCCACTAAACCCATCATATATCCCAATGAATAACCACCTTTGTTCTTCGGAGAGCACAACATGAACCCTATCTTCACCAACCTTGCCATGAGCCCATTGCAAGTTATGAGTATTTCTATACTCCCCTTCAGACGACCCCCCTTCATGATGGTTTTGTGAAGCCTCTGGCCAATATTTTGGCTCTTTAGGATTCCGGGAAAGTTGAGTCACTGGGTGCAAGAAGAACCATTACATCCAACCATACCCCACAGAATGTCTTGAGAAGGTCCAAGAGAGTGCGTTTTTCATTGGCACACTAACACTCCTCATAAGACGCTGAAGCCTGGTCTTCCACGACCACGTGCAAGCGGTGCAGAGAAGTTAGATTTGTCAGTAGAATCAATAGGACCAGACATGACACTCTCCTCCATTGGCTCATACATGAAACCACCACCCATTTCCAAATGACCGGAAACAAAACATCTCTCCCGAGGCCTAGATATAAAGCCATTCAAAGGTCCTGAGCCATGACGTGCAGGCTGCAAAGGAATTGCAGAGAACGAGGAGGTGCTCTGGAACTAGGCGGCGGGTTCTTGAACATCAGTAGTAATGAGTGCAGTCTGGTTGTCGATGCGAGCGATAAAGACATTAGCACTAACAAAAGCCCCCGAGATAGTCTTGAATGTGGTTTCTGAGAATAACTTGGTGGGCTTGTGTAAACCTGAGGGATGATCATCTATGGTAGTATCATGTCTGAATGAGCCACTTAAAGTTTTGGAATCAAAAGTGCTGGAATCAAGGGTAAACCTCTCAAAGTTTGTAGGGGTAATGGCAGGAGATTCAAAAATTGACGGTCTAACATAACAGAAAGAATGGCTTAACCCTTCGTTGAGCAGCTCCAGAAACTCCAAATCCACGCCGCCGCTGCCCTTGCCATAAAAGGGCACAAAACAACCCATAACTCGAGATGTGCCGTTACTCATTACTCAGAATAACGGACACCTCTGTGACCGAAACAAAGACTCTAACTTTGCTGCAGCATTAGCAAAATATATACATATACATATAATCTTTTCTCAAACTCAAAAGTATTATGGTTACCGTCAGTGCATAAGCATGATGCATCAGCATCAACCCCGTTAAACCTCCAACCTCAAGCTCCAAGTCAAAACCAAATTCCCAAGCTCCACCGCCACCTTCTGGATTGTGCATCACTTTCACTTCACAGTATCTCATCAATTAATCAAAGCTGGAAATATAAAGATGCAATCTTGTATCCAGAGAGAGGGTGACTGGAAGGAAAGGAGAGAGAGTGAAATTCCATGATCTGACCTAGTGGGGAAGAGAATAGTGTGTCAAAGTATCAATAAAGTAGTGGATCGAGCGGGGAGGCAGACAGATCTAGCAGCGCCGAGGACAGCAAAACAAACCCATTTGGAATCCATATCCAAATACAATGCAAAGCTTAAAGATTGATTAAATCATACGGGATGGCAAGTAACAAGTTTCCTTCTAAGAACAAGTGAGCATCGGTGACTGTTGAGAAAGGATCAAGAAGATTAGTGAAAGGGGGGCAGAAAGAAGGATATGGAGAGAAGATGGGGCACGTTAAAGCACTTCCAGCGTGTGAAATCTCTCCGGCAATATATAATGTTTTCCACCTAATGAATAATAATTACCCTTAATGAATAGTAATCATTTTTTCCATCTTTACCGTTGCATTTCAATAGCTCTGGCAATAGGCAATTAAAATATTAGTATTTTTTTATTTATAAAATAATACAAAATAATTTTAATTGCAATTTCGAATAAGATTTTTAATCGTTCTCGTTGCACCACGTGTCATTATTCGAAGTATTATTAAATAATACAAAATAAATTTATTTGTAATTTCGAATAAGTTTTTTAATCGTTCTCGTTGCGTCACTTGTCATAAATCCGAAAAGACAATTATTGGGTATTTATAGAAAAGTAAAAACAATTTTTTTAAAAAAAAATTCAGATTTTTTTACACTTTTTAATCTATGCCGTTGGATATAAATAAATTTGAATTCTAACACTCCAAATTGTGCCACATGTCACAACGGTAACTTTTCTTAATTTTAAAACTATTTTTTCTTTTATTTTTTATTTATAAAGCAGATTAATATCAACTGTCGATCTCAGATCGAACGGTTGATATTAAATCAGAATTTTTTTTATCACCGTTGCAAATCGGACGGCCAATTTTAAAAAGCCGTTGAGATCGAACAGATCGTGGGAAGCCACATGGCTTCCCAACGGTAACTGAGGCAGACTGCACCGCGGGTCCCTGGGGTCTGAAACTTGTCGGCTGATGCGCCCCCACGTGAGGGTGAGGTGCACGCGCCTGACAGAAAAAAATTTAAAAATGTGACTGACGCCAGGCTGACGTCAGCCCTGCGTCAGATCCACCTCGGACTCACTGGCTGGCGATTCCTCACAAGCCTCTTGCTTGGGCATACCCAGTCCCTCAGGCTCCCAATGCTGGAGGGCTTTTGTCGGGCTATGGAGCCCTGAAGCCCTGTTTGGTCCACTGTCCACCGAGCGAACAATGGTGGACTTGCTCTTATAGAGTCTACAGAGCAAGAAAATTAGTGAAATAGGGGCGGGCAAAATGTTATGCAGGTGTTTCTTTTCTTTATATTAAAAACCTTACTTTAAAAACAAATGAGTAAATATATCAAAATAATAAACAATACATTGGGATTCGGTTGTCAAGGACAACGAGTATCCTTTTTTTTTTTTTGGGGGAGTTATCAAATGGTTTTGGTTTCGGTAGAAATAATTTGAGACGTAAAAAAGAAAATTGAAAACGGAAAAAAAAAAAAAGCTAACAATTATTTGTATTTTTCACATATTTTTTTTAATTTTGATTGTCAAATCGAATGAATTAAAAAAAAAAATTAACGACTAAAAATTAATAAGAGAGTAAAAAATGTAAAAATGGACATGTGAACGTAACTTTTTAAAAGAAAGTTGCATTTTAGATGGGTTGGATTGGGTTTGGTTTGGGCCTTTTGTTTCATTTTAATACAAATTTGGTAAAGAATGATTGAAGAGTTAATGTATTGTCCTAAGGAATGCAGAAAGCTGATCAGGTTTTGCATTAAACTTGTTCCTGTTAAATTGTGCGCGAGGCCCTTCTTTCTGGATGTTCTGGTGGGGGTCTGGCGTCCATACTACATTGTGATGAGTTCCGGGACTTGTTGAAATGCCCGAGTGACGTCGGAATGTTCCTTGATGCGTAACATGTAAGGCATGACAGAAACGGTACTCACTGTTTATCAGTTTGTCAAGGATTTTGACTTTTGTAGTTGTTTTCATCATCTCCAAGCAAGTTTAGACCCTCCATCTGCCGATCCTCCTGGTATAGGAATGAATTCTCACATCCAGTTTCTCCAAGGTAATTTCATTTTTAGCATGCTAGTTGAGCCTCCGGCGTCACTCGTGAAACTTGGGTGTCCATCGTTGGGTTGGGAAAAATTGTTGGTTTGAATAAGGCTCCTTGGTGTGTTAATTCAGTCACAAGCTTTCAGCTTGTTAGCAACCAATGAGTAAGTTGAGCATTCAAATTATGAGAAGAGCCTTCGTTTTTCTCAGCTTTTGATACCCTTTCCCAATTTCTTCTCTCCATTTCAATTGCGAGAGACTGAAATGAATCTTCTATCTGCAGTGAGGATATCTCTCCCATGACTTATTCCCAGTCGACAAGGTTATCTTTTGCCATGCTAAATCGATCTGCTAAGTGCCTTGTTGTTGTCCATTGCATGTGGTATCAATCTGTTCAGTGAGTTTTGCAGAGATTTTGGAATTTGTAGCCTTCTATTATTGTATTTTTTTTTCTCCTTCGGCCAGACTGCGGGTAGTAATCGTTAACACAGTTTACTTTTGAGAGCCGAATTAGGGTTAAAAGCGGCCAGTGACTTGGTTTAAGCCTCCTGCACTGAGTTTCGTCCAAGTAAAACATGGCATTGTTTCTTCCCTTGTCTCTGCTTTAGTATTTTGTTAGTGATATTCCGATGATTTTTGGCAGCGGATATCAGATAACGTTAGGACTATGTAGGAACATGAACTTTTGTATATATGTTTCATAACTAATACAATATCAATATCGATCGTTCCCATTGCCAATATCCAATGGGAAACGCCTCACAAAATGGATACATGAAACTGAATCTTGAAAATCTTTACACACAATGAACATAATCATGTATGTTTGTAAACTGTCATCACGAAAAAGAATGATCAGTTACAGTATATTACTATATTTACAATGTGGAGAAGCTGCGCTGCAGTGGTAGCGCTGAAATACGGTGAACTCAGATGAAGATCGAGGAACGTCAACCAGAAACCTCAAGCCTTCGAGGGAAACCGAAACGATGCAATCTATCCAAAACCCAGAAGAACAAAAAATGTGCTGAGTGGAAGCAAAAATGGAAATTCTACATAACATACCGGGAATTCCCTCCACCCCAGTGATATCTCTTTCTTGTACGGTCTACCCAAACATAACTGTAGGAAGCGAAATAGGTAAATTGAAAAACCACATGCTGAGAGAATAAGCGATCATTTCTGTGGATTAGTCAGCTCAGATGCCTTGTCGTGATGTGGATGCCAATGCCACAGCCTGCGCCCAGACCTTGATTCGAGCCTTCACTTCCCGTGGGTCGTCACCTGGAGTAGAGATAATTTAGATCCGAATTTAGATGATGCCGGTAATTGTGAGATCAATGCAATGAAAAATGACTTTTGGCTGGTCAGTTTGAGAATTGAGAAGGAATAAAAGGAAAGGCATATATAAGATGGAAGCTAGGCAGGCATAGGCATATGTACCGGGGCTGGAGATGCGCCAGTTGGCGATGGGGGAATTGCCGCCGCTACTGCAGGAAGTGTTGGTGTCAAGGGTGGAGGCAGCGCGAGAAAGATTAAGGGGCATCTCGTGCAGCATATGCTGGTGCTCCAACTCAAACCCAAGATCTCTGCAAGCCTTGACTTCCTCCATGTCCATGCACAGGGACCTCCTCCCTCCCTTGGGCCTCGTTATCACTACCACACTCCCACCCTCAGTCTCCCCGCTAAAGCTATGGCAATGGCCAAGGTGACTACTATCCGTCCGCGCCATCATCCTATTATTGGTGGCCTTCGTGTCATCATCATCATCAACTTTCTTCTCAGCTATGTATCCTCTGTCTGGTGATGCCGATAGCCATGAGTGTCGATCGTTTATGATTCGCGTCCTTCTTGTTCTCCTTCTGCTCTTCCTGGAAATGTTGCCCATGACTGTTTGAGCTTCATTCTCGCTGGCGTACTCTTTATGCAGCATGGGATTGCGATGCTTGTAATGGGGCATTCCACCTGGAGCCCTTCGTCTTGGGGGTGTTGCCGGAAGTGAGTAAGAGCTGGGTTCCTTGTCGGAGTCGGATGACAGCCCAACTTCCAGTACGTCCCGGTCAAAGCTTTCCATGGACAAGAGTGACATGAACATATTCATGCCGGCGGTAGTGTCTGCTTGGGATTTATCTTGGCCATGGTAGTAATAGTTACCATGATGATCATGATCAATATCATAATCCATAACATCCTCACGATCTGTACCAGATACGGAACACATGAATAGCCTAGACAAGTTATGGGGATGGGGCAGTTGATCAAACCCATCATCGGTATCCTCATCGTACTCGTCTTCCTGCATGGAGATACAAGACCGGATGGTCATACTATCATCTGACGCCATGACCGTCGTACAATAAGCTCTGCGTACACTACTCAGTGGGGCTCCTCCTAGTCCCGCTGCCACACACTGCCCAAGTCAATTGGGGGTGCCTGTGCGGCTGTGCCTGTTACTTAAGCAACGATCAAAGTAGAAGGGGAAGCGGAAGTGCAAATTAAGATGAGTGTGGCGTTTGGGCTTTTGAGAATCATTCGTTTACTCAGTTGATGATAAGGTAAAGTTGGTGATGACATTTATGATACGACTGACATATATACATATATGTGTGTGTGTGTGTGTGTGTGTGTGTGACGCAATTTCATGCTGTTCTTCCTCAAATACCCTCCGGCCTCCCGCTTTTTGTATTTCCTCGCAGGTTCAACACTTCACAGTGAACATAGATATAAAAGTAGAGTAAGTAAAAGAAAAGTCATGGTAATATATATATAATAATGTGTGCCATATGGATTCTACTATGTGGACCGTTGGATGTACGAGTTTTGCACACGGTTTGGGTTGGTGCGGGGGGTGGGGTAGGGTGATAATTTTATAAAGGAAACGCTAAGGAATTCTCCCACAAAGATACTTTTTAAGAATTATCTCTTATCTTATAATTTAACTAAATTTTCGAGCTAATATTATAAAATACTACCAAAAATATGAAGTGACATAAAATTTATAGAGTGATAGATTCTCCTTAGTATTTTTGTATATTATATGGGTAATGTTAAGGAAACCAAATTTTTTAACTAAATTTTATAAACTAAATGATATGGATGTTAATGATTAGATTGTTATTTAAGTATTGATTAATATATTTATTTTGTATTGGTGATACATTATTTGGTTTAAAAATTTGGCCTCTCTAATATTTTCTATATTATATTATGGGTAATACTAGAGAGACAAAATGTGTAGACTAAATTCTGTAAATTAAATGTTGTAGACTAAATTCTATAAACTAAATGACATAGAAGTTAATGATTGAATTATTACTTATGTGTTGATTAACGTGCTTATTCTTATTGGTGACACATCATTTAGTTTGCAAATTTAGTGCTTGTTTGGATGTGCTTTTAAAGTAACTAAAAGCGTTTTTGATGAAAATGTTTTTGGAACCAATCCTTAGTAAAAATGCAAGTAAATTTTGGAAAAACACTTAAAGTGCTTTTGGAACCAAAAAACATTTTCTCTAAAAGCACTTTTGGCCATTTTAAAAGCACAACCAAACGAGCTCTTAGTCTATAAATTTAGTTTACTTAGCATTACTCTTATATTATACATGTTTACGATGAGAATGAGCAAATATGAAGGCAAAACAAGATTAAGAGAGACCAATTTGTGCTCACCGTGCATGCCAGAGTTGTTGATTAAACATTAAGAGAGGGGATCCTCCAATCACATCCGTTTATTGTGCATCGTGTGGCCAGTTTTCGTCAGGTACTGTTTATATTCAATTTTAAATAATAAAAAATTACAATGATTTCTGACCGCATGATGTAAGATGAACATGTGACGACCCGTCCCTAATTTTCTATGTAATTTCTCCCCGTGTATGTGAATTGACATTTGTGCCCTTATTGGCAACGTGATGTGGACGTGACTATGCAGCTTTAAATTATTTTTCTTGCTATCGTAATTAAATAGTACTTGTTGTTGCGAATGCGTGAGTACGAGTTAGGCTCGAATCAGACTTGTAACGAAAAGGTTACGTTTCGTTAAAATATGTTAACAACGAGTAGAATTGTACACGTATGTGTTAATTATTTAGTATTGGAAACTACTGTTCCAGATAAGGCATGTTAGATTTCGTCTGACTTCTTTTGTACAAACCCTATCTTTTATCTTCCTTAAAAATTGGATCCGTGTTCCTTCTTTTCCTCACCAAAATCCATCACTTTTCCTAAAACCCTCACCTTCACTCCTTTTTCCCTAACTCCCCTCCTCACCAATCAAATAAATCCCTCAAATCTTGCACCAATCAGAAACCATTACCCTTATTCCATTTCCACCAATCAGAAACTGCCTTTCACTATCTTCTCTCTCTCTTTCACCAAAGCTCTATTTCTCTGCAACCCTCAAGAACGACGTCAAAACTTCATATATCGAACTCCAAATCACCTTCATTGTGTTCCTCTCATCACCACGAACCCAACCATATAACCAGATTGTGAAATGGATGAGTTTTGACTCGCCAACTCGGAAGGTCCGACTCGGTGAGTTTTCCTCCGACGAGTTTTAAGCCAAGTCACAAGGTTTTAGAATGCGGGGAAGCTTTTACACAACTCCTTGGAGTCCCTAGACTAAGTTTGGAGTCGAGTTGACGTCGAAACCAGTGAATTCAAGGAGTTAAGTTTTTGGCCAAACTTTTTGAGCCTTTTTCAGTCTTCTTTCGTCCACCTTTTGGATTTTTAAGAGGTACGATTTTTTTCTCCTTGTCACAAGCTTCAAATCCATATAAATTTCATCAAAAATGGTTGAGAATTGAGTAAGTTATGCGAGTTTGAATTTTTCCCCATAATGCAGCCATTTTTTCCAGTTTCCAGCAAAACCAGACAGCGGCCAACGACGGTAGATGGCGGCGACCCATCGAAGAAGATGACGAATATTCCGTCAGACTTCACAGAATATTCTAACGGCGTTAACGGAATATTTCATCAATTCTGACGAAATATTCCCAACGTCTGTTAGGGTTCTGTCAATTTCTGCTAGGCGCACGCCTGCGCGTGTGGCATTGAGTTGGGTCGTGAATGAGGGCGTGTCCGGCCTTCGACCGGTGATTGGTTGATACGTGTGGGTCCGTGACTTCAAGTAGAACATTTTTCTTATATTCAAACCTTCCGTTTGAGCAAACTATGAGAATTATTCCTAGTTTTTAGTATTAGTTGTTTCGCATAAAGGGAAGACTTACCCCGAGGACAAACGAGACTAAAGGGCTACGATCCATCGACATACCAGTGAATGGGCATTTTTGTTTTCGTATACACACACGCACACACTTTATAGTTTCGACAAATGCTTTTAAATTGATTTATGCATTTATGCCATGATTTATTAAATTTTAAAAATGTTGTTATGTGGTTGAGGTTTATATATTGTATGGCATATTCATATGCATTTTATATTCATTTTACCTACTCATAAATATTATACTGTTGTGAAATGCTAAGATAATTACGGGACTCGCAGGTAGGTCTAGGTAAGGTTATTATGTTGATTGAAATTGTTGAATCATTATGGCATGTTTACATTCATATAGTCTGCTTATCATTGCTACACCTAGGTGTTAGTGCTCAGCCAAGGGTCAGGCTAGTCTTTCACGTGTTGTTCACATCAGCATCGCACGCTCGCCTTGGATCTAAGTAAGTGCTAGTCCTGTCGTACAGATTGCAATAGGCAATTCCAACTTGTATACGATAGCGAATAGCGCTAGTCTTCATGTGATTATAGCACTAGAGCGTATATTATTATTACACCTAGCCTATCGTGCAAGTCGCATTAGGTGACTCCGATTCGTGTGCTATCATATATTGATGAGCCATAGGTGCAGTCGTACATGTCACATTAGGCAACTTTGACTTGCATGCTAGTATAGATTGTTGAGCACGTGATTACATTTATATTGCTGTTGACTTACTGTGTTGTGGCATACTTCTGGATTTACTATTGGCATGCATTTGATTCCATACCTATACATAGTATGATTTTTTTGGAAACTATAAATGTTTTACAGCGAGGGGTTAATATGTTTGGAAAATAATTGTGTTTTATAAACCTTTATTTTTGTGCCCACTGACCCTTTTGTTTTTCACCTCTCTAATTCCTAGATAGCTGACCTACTCTGTGGCACTTGAGGATTACCCGGTGATTCTGATATATCTCCATTTTAACGTAGGAACTTATCCCCAGTAGTGTTATAAGTACTTCTCTAGTTCAATTGCTTTACATTTATGTTATCTATACTCTGAACATTTGTAGTTTATGGGTTCTACCCACTACTGCGTACTCACTTTAGTAGTTTAAATAAGTTCTAGTTTTGGTTTTAATTTATCCACATTTTTACATCATTGCACCTTTGGTTACGTTACCTTCGGATGACGGCCATCATGCCTCAACTCCAGTCGGGATGTGTCAGAACGAATGTGATTTGAGGATCTCCAGGATCTTCACAAAGAGGAACTAGCAAGTATCCTTTCTCAAACACTAATACAAATACAAGCTTTAAGAGAGAAAAAAATTCACATTTTGTTTAAATGGGGCTTAGTTGTGGGACCTACTCTAAATCGAACTTTAATGATCTGAACTGTTTTTTTTTTTTTTTTTTTTTTTTTTGTAAGTCTCGATTCATAGATCACCCTTGAAACAATTCAATTCAATCCAAAACTATTTGCCTATTTAATTATCACAATGAAATTTTATTGTCTCTTATAGACAAAGTGTTCGTCAATTGCTTTGAACTAAATTAGATGTCTCAAATATTTCCAATTTGGCTTATTTATTTGCTACTATTTTGTGAAGATAATCTATGAGGTGCAACTTAAAAAGTAGACGGTTCAGATCTTTGAAGTTCAATGTGTGAGCCTTACAACTAATCCCCATTTAAAAAAAAAATGGAAATCTCATCCCACAAAAGCCTCCAATGCCCATATATACACGTGATACATGATATATTATTTACACTAATTAGAGGTGGGGAGTAAGCTAAGCCTTATAATAGGCTAGTAATAATGTGATTCAAATTCGCTTTTAACGAAAATCAAACCTAATGCATCTTACTTATAAATAAAAAAGAATAGTTAATAATAAGGAGCAAATAATATTGTTTATTTTAAAAATAAAATAAAATGTAAACCGCGTTTTTAAGAAGAACGAGCCAGCTGTCCGCGTTATTGTTTTAGAAAATAAAATCCATCCAAAACAGGTGGCAGTTCCTCCGAACCCCAACACACCACTCACCTTAAACGGTCAAATATTAGTCCCAACCATTTCACCATCACACTGACCACACGACACACACACACAGCCTCATAGCTAATTGCTTTTCCTCCTCATTAACATTAATTAACTAATTAATGATTTCTTTAAGCAGCCAACCCCAACCTGGGGTTAACATTAATTAATAATTATAATGGTAATTAAATGATATCTTCATATCTTCTCCAGGTAGACTTGTACTAGTAAATTAGTAATATATATATGATACAACCGTTGTCCACCCACCGACCTATGATTCATATCATTCCTTTGACCCGTAACCTTTTCTCTGTGTGATTTGTCATTATAAAGTCCAAGGGGTTTGTATCACGTGTCCATCCACAGACTACGTACGTGTGAGTTGATGTTGATGTTGATGAGGATTGAGGATTGAGGATTGAGGCTCATTCCATTCGAATTAGGGTAGATGTCGTTTCGTGTTGTGTTGTATTGGTAAAATTTGTGATTATAGTCTGACTCACATCTATTGTTTATCATCTATTAACTATTTTTGTGGATACAGTCATATAAGATATAACTTTTATTCTCGTTTATTAATAGTTTTATGTAGCTATGACCCATTTTTAATAGAGTCATTATCACTTTAATTTGCACGTACAGAGTAGTAGTAACAAATGTTAAGCCAATAACTTTGACGGCATGTTTACGTACTTAGAGTGAGAGTGAGTAGGGATGGGAGTGATACAATTCCTACTAAGCTGTTTAGTAACGATAGGAGTATGCTTGACCGGGAGTGAGACACTCATGTTGATTACTAAAATATCCTTATTCAAAAGTGTGTAGGTAGAGTTTTGTGAGATAGCTTTTCGAAAGGGTGTTTTTTGGTTTATCATAAAAAGGTTTGGATAGTATTGGAAAGGAAAATCCACTCCAATCCCCCTTGCTCACGAACCATACGATACAGGCTCCTATATTTAAAAGACATCCTAACACTCAATAATATGATTTGTAGATATAAAATTGACACATTTGTTAATATGTTTTTTAATAAAAGTAAAATCTACTAATTTATGTAAGACTCATCTGTAATAAAATGCGTTAGCAAACACGTGTAAATATCATTGTCTCCAAAATTGCCTAGATGGCTAACATGGTTCGATTCAGATTTGGATCGAAAATGGTAGATGTTGGAACTAAATTTGTGCATTGCCGCGTGTGGTGGAGATGCCCAAACTTGTTAACCTGTGAAAGAACAAACAACCAAGGACCGGGGTGTGTCGGTCAAATGCCTTTCGGCGGTCAAGTTAGTAAGTAATATTAAGACTCAAGCAACATGCAAGAAATAAGTATGCAAAGATTGCACTACCATAGATGAATCCTAAAAGCGTGTATTTACACCATTCGAGGAGATGGCTTTTTAGGATAGTATAATCCTTATTAAACAAATAAATCCCATTGGATATCTAGGAAGTATATATTGTATTCTCTTTATAATGTGATTACCTGATGCGTATGCCAATTATAAGAACTCTAATATTATAGAAAACCTGATGATTCATTGTTGGATTAGGTTCCCGAATCTTGGGAAACAAGCATAGTTTATCTCAGCAAAGTTGACGGACTTTGCGCTATTGATTTTGGAACAGAATGATGGTGGGATTGATGATCTGCTTAATCAGCTCTATAATGAAGGTTGTTGAATTCATAACAGACTTCTAAAGTACGTGTATTCCGATCCTTTTTACTTCAATTTTGAAAAATCATGATCCTATGATAATCAACTTTTCATTTGATGACGGGGCAAATCACAAATATTTCCGATTTGACATCGCATTGATCATCAATGACTCAAAAAATGGGCACACCCTAGGTCCATGTTAATTTGACAACTAGAGGGGCGCATGCCTTGCACAAGCCCCTACTGATTCGGGCCTCCACCAATTTTCATTGATTGAATTCCATCCGCCAACCCAAGCTTTAATTGACCTGCCATGCAGTTGTTTTGAAATTACTCTCAATGACACGTGCCAAAAGCCCAAGAGTTAATTGGGCTTAGTCCTTTCTTCTTTTTCTAATATACTCGTTTATTCATAAAATAAAAAATAAAAAAGGAATTACTCTCCACGTAAATTAGAGGAGTTTATTTATTTCTTGCCAATACAAATATACAAAAACCCAAATCTTGCCACCTTTATTTAGTTTTTAGTTAGTTAGTTAGTTTATTTGTTTATTTTTTTTTATTTTTATTTTTATTTTTTTTATTTTTTTATTTTTTTAAGATCACCTAATGATTTTGTCACGTTAATCTACTTTTCGAAGGTTAGTAAGACGCACAGAAGCATTTCAACCTCCCTCTGACCACCATCGTGTAATTCACCAGTATCAGGAATCGAACCTAAGACGTATTGTGTGGAATACGAGCCTAGAATTCGTCCCTAACCACTGAGTCACCCCGTATTTGCCTCCTTTAGTTAGTTCATTAAGGAAAAAAATCGCATAATAACTATTTGAAATATTAGGAATTCAAAAAATATAGTCAAATACTTTTTGCCAAACTCATAAGAGAGATGAGACGGAGATTTATAAATTAGAATGTCGATTTAAAATGGTTTAAGATTCGTAAGTGTTTTTGTTGGAAGTATTTTATGAAGAAAAAAAAGCGCTACTTGAAACAATATTTATAAATAATATTGTTGAACAAAGTGGCATATTGCCTCAGTTGTTATGATCTTTTTCGTTAATCCAAAGTTAAAGTGTTGAACAAGAAAACATACTCACATGGTTTTGTTTAACTTGTATGAAATATAGTTTTTCCAACCAACATTTCTCCTCATTGGAGTTTAGCGGTTTGTAATTGTAGGCTTGAATTTCTTTAAAAGTTACAAGGAAACAAAAGATAAAAGGGGAATATGTGTGGAAAAGAGGTGAATTAATTACTTAACTTAAAAGACAAAACACAATATATTTGATCAAGATTCTGTTGTAATTTTCTCTCTGTCCACTAGGAAAGATGCCAAAGCTAGAATTAAGGAAGGTCACCGCTCTAAGCTTTTTCCATAGAGTGACATATAAGTGAAGGTTGTGTGAAACTAGAAAAACCAACCATAATGGGGTGACACCAAGTTAACAAAACTCCTTGCTTGGAGAGAGAGGATGAAACGTCTCTCGTACGCACTTACCTTTGCCTTGCAAATAAAGACTAAAAACCGTGATCGTTTGATCATATCAGTCGTAAAAGAGCATACATTTCTGTTGTGCCAAGTTCATTCCTAAGAAACTAGCTACACAAAAAGAAACCAGAAAAAAACATAAAAATAAAAAATAAAAAAAGAAGAAGAAGGAAACTAAACCCTTTTTCCTGCTTTTTTGGGTCTGCAGAAAGTAAGGATTTTATATCTGTTGGCCGAAGAAGCTTTTGCAGGAGGTTGAAGGTCACCAGGAAAGGCCAGGTCGATGATGATGGGTGACAAGTGTATTGTTTGGCGGTGTCCCTCTAAATCACGCTGTATTACGTGGATGGGCAGCTAGGCTGATGCACTTTTAAAATATTATTCATAAATAATATGTGGATGGGCAGCTTGGCTGATGGGCAGCTTGGCTGATGCACTTTTTTCCTAAACTCTATCTTTTAAAATATTATTCATAAATAATTTTTTGTAAAAATTTAGGCAATTTTAAAATTATTAAGACATTTGCATGAAAGAAAATTGACGAATATAGTTCTACAAAAAAATTCTAAAACCTGTTTAACCGCCATATGATTTCAAATTTGATAAACATGATATTTGAGAGAATATATAAAAGATAGATGACTTAAATTGTTGAAATACGTTACGAAATGGGTTTCACAAAAACATATAATAAAAGATGTGTTAGAAAAAAAATAATGCTAAAGATCTGTCCCTTATTAAATAGATATACAATAATTGGTGCGAGGGTATTAATTCCCACATTGCATGAAATATGGAAAAATGAATAGAAAATAATAAGTTTTGTTTAGAAAAATGAATAAATAATTTGTCAGATGCACTCCACACGTGATTTTTCTTCTTCATCGTATAACTAATAACTACATACTACATGTATTGTGACATCCCACATCGCCTAGGGGAGTGATCTTTAAATGTATATTCCCATCTCTATCTAGCGCGAGGCCTTTTGGGAGCTCACTGGCTTCGGGTTCCATGGGAACTCCGAAGTTAAGCGAGAAGGGGGCTAGAGCAATCCCATGATGGGTGACCCACTGGGAAGTTGCTCGTGAGTTCCCAAAAACAAAACCGTGAGGGAATGGTAAGCCCAAAGCGGACAATATCGTGCTACGGTGGTGGAGCGGGCCCGGGAAGTGATGCGCCCCAGGCCGGGATGTGACAAATTGGTATTAGAGCCTAACTCTGGTCGCGTGTGTGCTGACGAGGACGTCGGGCCCCTAAGGGGGGTGAATTGTGACATCCCACATCGCCCAGGGGAGTGATTCTTAAATGTATATTCCCATCTCTATCTAGCGCGAGGCCTTTTGGGAGCTCACTGGCTTCGGGTTCCATGGGAACTCCGAAGTTAAGCGAGAAGGGGGCTAGAGCAATCCCATGATGGGTGACCCACTGGGAAGTTGCTCGTGAATTCCCAAAAATAAAACCATGAGGGAATGGTAAGCCCAAAGCGGACAATATCGTGCTACGGTGGTGGAGCGGGCCCGGGAAGTGATGCGCCCCGGACCGGGATGTGACATGTATGAAATTTATGGAACAAAAGAAGTTATTTGTTTCAACAATAGTATTGCAGGAGAGTTGCTAGACCTGCCTTAATGTGTTATTTTTTTAATTATATAATAATTTCATTCAATTTAAAAGTTAAAAAAAAAAAAATTAAAATCCACTATTATTCTTACTATAACCTTTAACATGCTATTTTCCCACCGATATTTAAAAAAAAAAAAAACTAAAATGTTATTTATTTAACAACGAAGTCTCCTCCAATGATAATCTATCAACAAAATAAATGATCCTTTAAATGCTCTGCTGCGTGATTATGCATTCCAATAACTATCATGAATATCCAATCATCATTAGTTGCTAGCTTCTTATCCTTTAAGTAGAAAGCTTATCTAAACTTTTTCGTTCCAGAATTCTTTATATCATCACCCTTGATGTTTTTTTTGTTTTTTTTATTTGTTGTATTCAGCTTCTTCATTCCTTCCACAATTCAATGTAAGTCTAGAGATGATGTTACCTTTTAGCACCAAACCTATTATCATTATGTATCTTTTAAAATCCTTATCGATTATTTGAGTGGAAAGATAAAATACTAGAGTGCGATTAACACTTCTCTATTACGGAGGATATTTAATTTAGATAATATTACAAGAAGCTGTCATTCACCTACTGTCAATTCTGAACCCTAATCTTTCCTTTCCATTTTTTTTAACTTCCTTTTTTAAAATGATTAAATTGGCACACACGCTTTTCCAAATCCATGTGGGTTGCTTTCCAATTATCAAAACCAAAACCATCAAAGTCGAAAAAAAATTTCAAAAGAAGAAAAAAAAGCCTTATACTTTCACTGAATGCTTCGCAAAAAATAAAATGTTAATTTGACCTTCTGTTGCAAACAAAGCTTCGAGCTTTTACCCTCCGTTGATTCTTCTACTTCTATACAAGTTGTGGTGGTGGCTGTTGCCCTTCTGGGTGGTTGAAATCTTGGACTTTAAAGGTAAGTTTATATTTTGCTTTTCTTTTTCCGCCGAATTTCACAGTCCCTGATTTCTTTTTCTTCGTTGCGTGCGTCTGAGGCAACTTCCGTGGAGATTTTTGTAGTGTGTAAAATTCGTGTGAAAAATTCAGAAGTTTCAAAAGTTTACTTTGTGGGTTCTTAGCTTTTTAGAGAATTTGTACTTATTCTGTTATTCAGTGGCTTAAATTTCTGGGTTCTTATTTTTTGCTTGTGGGTTTCGTTTATAGTAGAGAAAACTGAGAGATTTTGGAAGCTATGAGGCTATGAAATTCCAGAGAGAAATATGACGTCTTTGAGTGGATTGGGAATTGGGTTGAGCGTGGTTTTTGGGTGCCTGCTGTTGGCACTTGTTGCAGAGCTTTATTACCTGCTATGGTGGAAGAAGAGAATCACCAACAGAGAGATTGAAGAGGAAGAAGATGATGACTACATCAGCAGCAACCAGGCAAAGGAAATCTTCCAATTTAATTGCTTCAAAAAACCCAATTCTCTTCACACCAGCAGCAATGGAAATTCAAATTCCCATGAGAATTTGAGAGAGCCAGATGTGAATGTCAATGGAAGTAGCGAGCCGGATTTGGAACAGGGTTCTAGAAAGGATTTGCTGTTGAAGCTCAATGGGGAAGAAAATGTGGAAATCTCAGAGCTGATGAGGCTGCACAATCTGGCTGGCCCACCAAGGTTTTTGTTCACAATCAAGGAGGAAGAAAAGGAGGATTTGGAATCAGAAGATGGGAAATCTAGAAGTAGCAGAAAAGGGTCAAGAACTAGAAGCTTGAGTGATATAATTTTGGCTGTGGACACACCTTTTCTCTCCCCTATGCCCTCCCCATCAGTAAAACCTTCACCTTTGAGCAATTTGGAGGCCTACAAACACCATGGATTCAACCCACTCTTTGAATCCTCCACAGAGGCTGAGATGAACAGGCTGAAATCTTCACCCCCTCCGAAGTTCAAGTTCTTGAGAGATGCAGAGGAGAAGCTGCTGAGGAGATTGATGGAGGAAACTGAGAAAAGGGCAGCTAAAAATGGTGGTTCTGCAGCTTCTGCAGCTCAAGATTGTGGGGCTAAAGCTTCAACAAATTCAACAACGACAGCAGAAGAGAGAGAGGGGTCCTTTATAAGACTCATTGTTGGCAAGAACAAGGAGAATCATCAGAATCCTCCAAGCTCTTCCAAGGTACTTCCACTGGTTTCTTCTCCTACATGTTCAAACCAACAGGACAAGATGGGGCAATTAGATCTCTGCTAATTACCAAGAGATCTCTGTTAATTCTTTTCTTCTGTTAATTAGTCTTGAAAAAGGATTTTACTTCTGTATTAATCTTAGAGGTTGCAAGGGTTTTTTATCTTCTTCATTACACTGCCATTACTTATATTTTTTTAGCTTGCGGGTTTGTTTAGAGGTGCATGCGTTATTAGTTTGAGATACTGTATACTCGGGCTTTTGGGGGAGGTAGGGTAAAAAAACCATGAATGGTCTGCAACATTTTTGTCTGAGCTTTCATGAAGGATTCCGGACAAAATTGACAAATTGTGCGGAGTGATTAAGGTGTTGGTTAGTTCAAGTGGGGACCTTGTGGGTTAATCATTATTCACTATCATGTGGTTAGGTTAATCTCATTCTTCCTTTACCATTGTTTTTCTTCACCTTTATATTGGTATAATTACCAATTTAAGTCATGTTTGCTAGAAAAGGGTTTTAGAATCCTTTGTCTGAAGATTCGGTTCGAGAAGAACTACAATGGAAATGCTACTGTAAGGATATTCTTTTCAGTCACAGACTGTAACGTGTTAGTGTGTGATTGACTTGGAATCCCGCTATAGTAACATTCTCGATGTAGGTAGGTTTCTTAATGTTCTTAGGTGGCTTCCACTTAGTACAGTCGTATTCATCTTAAGCCATGTTGGGCAGAAGTGGGTATTGCATTTTGTTGAAATTTGTTCAGCTAATGCAATTAATAAAAATTGATCCACAGGTAATCTGCTTTGTGGGTCTTATTTAACAATTTTTTGGGGTCTTATTGGAGGTGATTAGCTATGCTAATTCTAACACATTACTATTATCACTCACCGCTTGAGCTAAGTTTAAGGACTTATTCTATTTTTCGTCTTCCAAGGAAGGGGGACAATTTGCCTTGCAATTGTGTGTGAGTGTTGTAAACATAAAAACGTATATCATCGACGACATAACATATTTTCTCTTTCAAATGTCACATTTATTAACAAAACAAACACCATTCAACGATAAATTCCATTTTCCCGAAAAGGATTTTGGGCCCATTAGGTTTCATATACACTCTCATCTCGCAATCATCCCATCAAGTGTATTTGCATCATTGAAGCTTGATACGGAGACTAACTAGTAGAAGATTTTGGGCACATCAAGTTTCATATATGCTTTCCTCTTGCAATCATTCCATCAAGTACATCCGCAATATTGACTCTTGATACGGAGACTAACTAGTTAACGATTTTGGGCACATCAGGTTTCATATACGCTCTGCTTTCACAATCATCTCATCAAGTATATATGCATTATTGAATCTTGATACAGACACTAACTAGTTCTTAGTCTCGTGATATTTATCTTCTCATTTCAAGTTCGATCATAAAATCTTTGGAGTGGCCAGTCTAAAGCTCAAAAGGACAGGTGTCATGATTGGTTTGCCTTTAGAGGAAGACTTTGTACTCGACTTGGCCGAAATAGTGCTGCTTGTGAGAGGTTAGACTTTTTACCTAAACAAGAAGTAATGTCGCTGTTATCACGCGACTTGGCCAAAAGTTGCCCATTCTTCAAGTATCTATTCCTCCATTCTAATCTGCAATAATACAAATTTTCAAAATTTGAATTCCTAAAGACACACTACTACTTGGAAACTTGGACAAAGATAACATCCTTCCTCATGAAGTTTTGAATTAAGAAAGCATTGTTGTGTGTTTGGCTAATGCACAAAAAAGGAGTAAGCTGTTGTTTGAGCCTTTGAATTATTATTCTAATTGAAATTGACCTAAACTTTTTTTTTTTTGGGTAATTTTTTCTACTTTACCATCAAATACTGGTACGTGATTAGTGCATAATTCACTCTTGAGGGTAAAATCGTGCCAATATTTGACGATAAAATGGATAAAATTTCATCAAATCTGATGGTAAGAAATTAATTGGCTGATTTCAATAATTCAAATAGTTAATGTAACAAAAAAATAATTCAACGGTTCAATTTTCAACGATGGATAATAATTTCGAGAGTCAATCGTTAGTTTATCCAAAATGATAATATTTTAGAGCTGGGAAACAAACATAGCAAGTTCCACTCCATGTGGATTGTGGTCCAAAAAATCCCAAAGCGGCTGTCAATTTGATGGCCCCATCCGATTAAAACCTTGGGTCGGTGGGCCCAACTAAATTTTAATACTTTTCAACTTCTCCAAATACTCAAAGGAATTGTTATTAGCACTTCAAATATCTTATTCTACACTTTATTTTCATATTACTAAACAACAAACGTACAATAAGCCAATTAGTCATTACAATATCCTCGTTCCGTTACACTTAATTTGTATGCAAGTTTAATCCTATAATTTTGATTGAAATATCAATATGCCTGAGACACCAACTCATTCCATTAGGATCTAATACGAACTGATACAGTCGTTTAGTTTTCCTGGACTTTAAAGCTTCATGAAATTTAGGTCAAATGTGCTAGGATTGCACCACACAAATTAAATAGGACTTGAAAAATGACTAAATGAATTGAAAGTCCGTCATCTTTGTGGTGCATTTGTAGTGTTTTAGTAATAGGTTTCTAGTTCTTGGATAGTTCATTGGTACCTCGAAAGTTCTTTGTTTATTGGCCTTGTAGTTCATTTCTAGCAATTGAGTTAAAAGTTTCTTGGTGTTTTGAAAGTTTCTCGTCCAAATATATATGATTAGTAGGTATTTCATAGTTTGGCATTGGTTGATAGATATTTTATTTCCTAACGTAGGTCAACAGACACAATTTTGACCTTCAACTAAAGCTAGTATAAACAATTTTTCGTCCAAACTAAGATCAATATCACTTATTGAACTTTCTCTTCATTGACCTCTCCTTAAACGCATAAAATGTTGATTGATCCAATAATCTTAATGTAAATATTTTGTAACCTCATGTAAATTACCCCTAATGTTTTATGTTAGTAAAAAAAAAAAAATTTCTAAAGTGAGCCACTACTAAAGATGAATGAAACATGCTTCCATTAATACATATATCAAAAGCTCGTTTCTATACTTGTACCGTAAAAGTCTTAAGTTCGACTCATAAAAATTACGAGCTTGATACTAAATTGTAATGATTGTCCCATTATGTGGTTTATCTCAAAATTTGATGCTGAGAAGATTCATAGATCCGGATAGAATCTTGCCTATAGATAGAGAAAGAGTACGTGCGCTAACGCGTTATGACTTACACAGATGATCTGATTATATAACCTATTCGCCTCTTAATACAAATATGTCGTAGTATTAACAAAAAAAATAGTTTCTTCAACATTACTCTTTGAAATATACATATCTTAAACATTACTTTTGAAATATATAATCAAGAGAATCCCAAAATCCAACATTATCTATCTTATTTGAAGCAAATAATCATAATTTAATCCGAAGAATTTTGCAGAAAATAAGGTGGGACCTCAGTTTTTAGCTTGGCCAGAATTTCTTGGCCTATCCTCCTTCTAGGGTTCTATCGATCGAAGGTTTGGCTGTCATGGCGGCCTCCTGGATATATAAAGAGACAAACAAAAGCAGATCGAGTTGTTCCACGAATATTCAAAAGCTGTTGGTTTTGCATACATAAATGAAATTTAGAATAATATTATACTTACTTTGTAGTTTTGTTCTGGAAGTGACACACCAGCCATGGCCCATGACAAGCAAATATATGGAGATCAATTGCTGCGAATTTTCTTTTATCACTCGCACATGCATGCTGTAATTTCTGAAGTCATTTCAGCAGTGCAAAAATCTGAAGACATAATTATTTGGTAAGATGATTGGAGTTCCATGGCTTGTAACAAAACATGTTTGAGAAGGAGATTATTGTCACATTGTACGTACGATATAACAGAAAAACTTACACGTAACGAATGCATGCACTAATCCTCTCACAATAGATCATGTGTTGCTCACTTGACGAATACTATAGGAGAGGCAATGGTTAAACGATTATACCCGTTACATGTGAATATGGATGTACTTTGAGATTTGTCAATAAATTGAATAATGAGATGACTTCAATGTTAAGGATTGTTTACTTAATATATAAAGGAATTGGAGAAGTAAGGAATCTGATAACATGCAGTAGGACATCAAGGAAAATGAATCAAATCAACTGTACGCTCTAGTTGATTTGGTTCATGATATTCAAGTATTGGATTAGAGATTTTATGGAGAAACTCACACTTTCTCTAGTACTCATTGTGGATGCAAATTGCTGCCTTCTCCTTCTTGGACAAAATTGCACCTACAAAACAAATCACACCTTTGATCAAGCCCAAAAAGCCTCACGCGGCCACTATGAATTTTTTTTGGGGGGGGGGGGACTTTGGCCAAAGAACCCCCGATGCCAAAGTTAGAATTTTGAGGGAAGAGTGTTTGGAGAATTTTGTAGAGTTTTGCAAGAGACTTGGAAGTAGTTTTTTTAGAGAATGGAGAGCTATTTATAGGGATATGGTTGGCCCTATTAGGAGAATAGGGACCGGCCATTTGTGGTATTTTTTGGGTGTAATTTGTAGTTAATTAGCCATTAATAGATTAATTAGGTAATCAATCTATTAATTGACTAATTAACACAATTTAAAAGAAATGTTTTGGGGGTTATGGAATAATTACCATGTGGAGAATATAGGATGAGGGTGGATGAAATAGTTTTGAATTTGTTACCTATTTTGGGCACTTTTGACTTGGTTGAGGGATGTTTGCTCGCTGCTCGCGCGTAGGAATCCCGGTATGCCTTAAGGGTATTTTTGTCCTCTTCTATCCAAAAATCCACGTGTCGCCTTGTGATTATTTTTGGCTCTACGGATGCCCCCACATTTATTGGGCTGCTCGCAAAAAAGGACAACAGGTGTAGAGATTTTCTTGTTGTAGGAAACTTTGGACTACTTCCTATTTTGATGTAGATTCCCTTTTTAATAGGAAATTAGATCCTTCTAGAAAAGGGAAATAAATTTCTATCAAAGCCTATTTAAGTCCGCCTTAAGTGGGTTATTAAATCAACTTTGAAGAGTGATTTATTTTACCCTACAAGAGAGAGAAAGTTTAGAGGATATTTGTTCCCCCTCCTCTAGCAATCTTTTACATATTACCCGTGCAAAGGACCGTCTTTCGTTGATTTCTTCGTTTTCTCCATGCCACACTGTTGCAAGAAAAATTTCATTTTTCTTGTCTTCTTTGTGGAAAATGATGTCACAAGGCAGCCGTCAGGGTGGTGCGACATGTTAACTGGCAGGGGCCAGGAGTCGGCTTGGCATGGGCTAAAGAGGTGGTTTGGCAGGGGCCATTGCTTATGCTGCTCGGCTTGATTGAAGCCAAGGATTGGCTTGGCATGGGCTGAGGAAGTGGTGTGGCATGGGCAACAGTTTGGGCTGCCACATCTAGGCTGCTTGCCAAAAATGACGAAATTGCTTGAGTTTGATTTCTTAGCTGTCGTAAATAGAGCAGTCAACGATGGAGCTGCCAAGATCGGAGTTGCTGAAGATGAAGTGTCGGATGAGTGAACTGTTAAGTGTAAAAGTGGCTGCTGCCCCTTGACCATTTGTTGCCTAGTTAATCTTCAAGCATTCGATCTTTTGAGTTATGTGGCATTCTCGCACGGAAGAGCTTACCCAGATGGGTATCAGGGATTTAGTTTACCCTCTCGCACTGGAGAGCAATTAGTTTATCCTTTCGCACTAGAGAGCAAACCCATATGGGTGTCAGGGAATTGGTTTACCCTTTCACACTAGAGATCAATTAGTTTATCCTCTCGCGCTGAAGAGCAGTTAGTTTATCCTCTCGCACTGGAGAGCAAACCCATATGGGTGTCATGGAATTGGTTTACCCTCTCGCATTAGATAGCAATTAGTTTATCCTCTCGTGCTGGAGAACAGACCCATATGGGTGTCGGGGAATTGGTTTACCCTCTCGCACTGGAGAGCAATTAGTTTATCCTCTCGCGCTGGAGAGCATACCCTTTTAGGTGTTGGGGAATTGGTTTACCCCTTCGCATTGGAGAACATGGAAATCATTATCGTGAGTACATCAGAGGAAAACTGGACTTTTGGGATAACCGAAATAATCCTTAGCCTGCCCCCAATTCTTGGTAGTTGGGCTAGTGTGTCCTTCTGGTATTCGTCTGCCCCAAGCATGTCATTAGGTTGAGATGCTACATTTGTCGGACCAGAAGTAGTTTTTATATCCAGCAATCTAAATGGGGTAGTCCCGTCTGCTCGATCTTGTCATTGAAAGATGACTTGCTTATGTTGGTCATGTCTTATCAGAACGCCTTGTCAATAACTTCGTTGCGCAGGAAATTACGCAATCGCTCAGTCAGGAGCCTTTCTACTTCTTCCTGAATTTGCCTTTGTTGGGGTGGCAAAGCTATCGGCTGCCCCCGGTGGTGACCTGTTGGTCTAGGCTGCTCTTCCATGTGTTCGACTCGTCTATGCTGCGTATGCGGTAGGTGTGGTATGTTCCTAGCAGGCGAGCGGGTAACTTACAGGCTACTGGTTGAACTTGAACCGGATTGAGTGACTGCTTCTCTTCGTCCTCTATGCTACTTACTCCGATGTAAGGTGGAAGATGCTC
Source organism: Pyrus communis (assembly GCF_041283825.1). Classification (NCBI taxonomy): domain Eukaryota; kingdom Viridiplantae; phylum Streptophyta; class Magnoliopsida; order Rosales; family Rosaceae; genus Pyrus; species Pyrus communis. Next base: position 23,902,033 of record NC_142567.1, read on the forward strand.
CTTGCGGGCTTTGCCGCAAACGAGCACTTCGCCTGGAAGGTTGCTCATGTTGATTATCAGAGTGTGGCCCTAACAGTGAGTGTATGTTTGTCCATGGGCCTAACTGAGAGTGCACACTCTTCCACACGCTAAGATGGGAGTATACACTATCTCAGAGGTCCAGTCGGGAGTGTCATTTGTTAGAACGCTTGGTTTGTGATTGGTCAAGTGGTTGTTTGCCAGAACACTCGTGGAAAGGTTCGTCTGCCCTTGTCCTTCTTCGGGACACTTCGTTCAGGGCACGTTGGATCTCGATGTGTTACAAGAGTTGATTCACCAAGGTTGTCTATTATGCAAGGGCGCTCGCCATTTGGATTGGAAGAGCTTGGAAGAAATATGCCTCCTTCCGGGCACGAGATTTGAATTGGAAAATGTCAAATCTGCGGAGAAACGTGGTGAAAATACCCCCCGCTAGATTGTTAGTCCAGATGGTTGAGATAGTCTTGGGCCGATTTGGGCTGCTTAGAATGTCGCGGGAGTAAGTTGCTTGGCGAGAGTAGGCTAGGCCATGAACGTGGGCTACTCGGCATATGATGCACGTGGGTGTAAGGCTTGGGCTCGGCTTAGCAACACATTGGGCTCATGTTGGGCGTGGAATGACATGGCTTGGGCCGTGGCCTTAGTGCCGTGAGCCTCCTTGGATGGCACGGCTCGGGCCGTGATGGTGACACTATGGACCTTGCCGTGGGTAGCTATCGTGGTAGCCACCGTGGTGGTTCCCGTGGTGGAAACTCGTGGTGGTGGTGCCAGTCCACCTATTGTCACATTTAGCCTCGTGGATCGTCGTGGTTTCATCTCTTGAATGTTGAAATTTTCATTTGTTGAATTTTCTAAATTTCTAGCCATTGTACTTCTCTTTTACATTTTATCAAAGAATTTTTGCAAATAAAAAATTCTAATAATAAGAATGTACGAAAAATCTACAAATGGACAAGAAAATAGAAAACCTTGGATGTGAGAGTCTTCTACGAGTGTGAGACTCAGCTCTCAATGAAAACACCAATCTATGGATGCAAATTGCCGTCTTCTCCTTCTTGGACAAAATTGCACCTACAAAACAAATCACACCTTTGGTCAAGGCCAAAAAGTCTCACACGCCCACGATGAATTTTTCTTGGGGGGAGGGCTTTGGTCGAAGAACCCTTGATACCAAAGTTAGAATTTTGAGGGAAGAGTTTTTGGATAATTTTGTAGAGCTTTGCAAGAGACTTGGAAGTAGTTTTTTGAGAGAATGGAGAGCTATTTATAGGGATATGGCCGGCCCTATTAGGAGAATAAGGACCCGCCATTTGTGGTATTTTTTTGGTGTAATTTGTAGTTCATTAGGCATTAATATATTGATTAGGTAATAAATCCATTAATTGACTAATTAACACAATTTAAAAGAAATGTTTTGGGGGTTATGAAATAATTACCTTGTGGAGAATATAGGATGAGGGTGGATGAAATAGTTTTGAATTTGTTACATATTTTGGGCACTTTTGACTTGATTGAGGGATGTTTGCTTGCTGCTTGCGGGTAGAAATCCCAGTATGCCTCAAAGGTATTTTTATCCTCTTCTATCCAAAAATCCACGTGTCGCCTTATGATTATTTTTTGCTCCACACTCATCATATAAGTAAACACAAATGATTCAATAGGATTTCAATTCTCATTTATTGTAAGTAAACATATTATCAAAAAATTACATGTAGTGAGAGGATATCACGTCGAAAACATAGTAATGCATAAAAGTAAACTTTTTTTTTTTAAACATTTGGAGCATTCCCAGTTGATTTTAAATTAGATATTCTAATTCTTTCAACCCTCAATCCTTAAGAGTATCTCCAATGGTAGACCCTAATTTAGGGTCTCTACCACCACTCTTGAGGACTCTTTTACAGGTTTTAAGAGAATATTTAGGTTCTTAGAGGAATATTGTTTCCAAAGGGAGGTTGTTATAGTAGAATTCTTAAATGTAGGGACTAAAAAAATAAAAACTATTGTTAATTTCACATTCGTTGATCTAAATAGTAAAAAAAAGAAAAAAACCTATCATGACCATTGATTTCCTATCGATAAGCAAAAGAACAAAGCAGCGAGGGCCACCCCTGACTAATGCGAGTAAGAAATATTCGCGCGTGTTGGGTGCGTTCTTTGTAGTTGCACAACAGCTTCACGCCTTCTTCGCGTGGTGGGGACATCACCCAACTCAAAAAGATTAGGAACCCCTCCCCATTGAGAGTTCCTACAACACCCCTATACATGAGATTTTTTTTTAGTACTATGGCGAGTCCCTATGCTATAGGGACTCCATTTTTGGCCCATTGGAGGATACCAGAACATATATGTAGTAGGAACAATTTTAAGGATAACATTGGAGATACTTTGAGAGATTAGATAATTAATAATTACTGATGAAATGATTGATTTCTAACCATGACACGCCTTCAAGCTAAAGCAATTTGAATTATGGACAATTGGCAATCAAGGAGGATGAAGAAAATAACTTGATTAGTTGCTTGTTTGGTGCAAATTAGTGGAGTGCTGTTGGTACATTGGATATTGAGAAGGGTCCATATACCCACCAACTTTTCTTTTTTGTTTCCCTCGCTCATCATCCATCAACTTGATTGAGTGTTGAATATTTAGGAATTAAAAAAAATAATAATAATCAAGGGTTTAGTGGTGGATCCAAGATTTTCAACTAACACGGCCATAATTTTGGAAAAAAAAAAAAAATTTATTGGACAATTTCGTTGAGCACCTGTTAGGAACTTATCGATTCTTGCCAACATCGATGATCGGTATAGGCTTGTAGAGGATGGCTATACAAAACTATGGTGTAATATTGAAAACTATTAATACTAGTCAACTTAGGCATTCATCGAGCATTTGGTGTGCATAATAGAGTTTCACACAAGATGAGAGAAGATTGTAATTTAGTTTGTCCTAACTGTTTATAGAGTCAAATATAATATATGTACAAATATACATAAAGTTTTTAAAATTATTAAGGTCATAGACGGATTTGGATCCTCTTCTAAGCTAATGGAGAGGATCCTCCTCGTCAATCATCGTGGGCCATTGGATTTTTATCCAACGGCTACAATCATTATAATTTTAAAGGAACCTTCTGTTTGTAGCCGTTGGATAAAAATTCAACGGCCCACAATGATTGATGAGGATGATCCTTTCCATTACCTCAAGAGAGGATCCAAATCCATCATAGACGACCATACCACCACATTGGCTTCACCACTCCAACGATCATAGGAATTTCCGTGTGCCCAATTGCGTATACGCTGCCCGCCGTAATACTAGGAGGACATCGATTTATAGTATCTGACATGATTTTTAGCTTCCTTCGCTTTTTGCAATGTTGGCTTTGATTGCTAACGGTAAGTTGTTACCTTTGTTCCATACAATGGAGAGGATTTCAATTTTCTCCTTTTGACTTTTCATAACACATGCAGCAGGTCTTAGAGGAACTCTTGCGTGTGGTATACTGAGAGTACGCATCAAAAAATTTAATACGAAATTCAAAAAAAGTCAACAACTATAATTTTTTTATAAAAAAAAAAAAAACACTTCAAGGGTGCGTTTATTGCACCGGACTATTTCGGACTGGATTAGTTTCAGGGACTAAGTTGGACTGGCTTGGACTCGACTAAGCTGGATTAATTTAGTGAAGCGTTTGGTGCAATGTCGGACTAAGTCACATACCATGATTTTTTGGCAATTTTTAATTCACTTGAAAATTAAACAAAAATTAATAAAAAAGAGGGTGAAGTCTGGAGATGAATGGAACCAAGAACATTTTCTTTCCTTTCCTTCCTATATCCTTCATCGTTTATCTCTTCCCCATCATTCCCTCTCTGTCAAATCCTGCATCAATCTCTTAATTTTCTTCATCGATTAAGAGAATTTGTATTGGGGTATTGGAATCCAAATTACCTCGCTGTCAAAATGTAGAGCCTTTATACAATCAAGATCTGGTTTGCATACTAGACGCTTTTCACAATCAACATTCAAATCTTCCATCCTTCTCCTTTGCACTTGAAATCCGTAAGCATATTTGGAAGATGGGGTGAGTTCGTGGTTTGGAGGTCTCAACCCTCCGATTTTCAAAATCCCCAAATCAAATAAAAAAAAAATCTTAGCCCTCTCAATTCCAAGACCCAACCCTCCTGAGAACTCCTCCAATTCTCAAAAAGCCAACTTCCCGATTCAAAGCACCACGGCATGGCCACGATGACAGTGATGCAGAAAAAGAAGCGGACCCCGTGAACTGGAACTGGATGTCCGCCTCGTTTCCGTAGTCCCACTTAATACCAAGCGAAAGCAGGGGACTAGCTAACGAGGTTTAGCGAAGGGCGGAGTGCCTTGTAGTCGAGGCAAGTCTCACTTATTCTAGTCCAGAACCTTACCAAACATAGGATTATAGTCTTATTTAAGCTAGTCCAAGCCAGTCCCTCCTAAGGAGGTGTAACAAACGCCCCCCCCAAGGGTTTTATCGGAGAAATTAAAAAATCGTTGCATGTCCACTCGTAATGTTCTTATTTTTTCTTGGTTGTCAATTTTAGATGGGCATAAATAATTGTGGTAGATATACGAAGAGCATTTAAACTCAATTATAACATAGTATCAAAGTTCATTATTCACGTATTACGTTCAACGGCTACACGAATTATTACTTCTCCAACAAACTGTTGTTAAAATCCGTTTTATTTTCTACCTAATGAAAATGCTTCAAATGAAAGTGAGAAGATAAGAATGCTCTCATGCACCAAGTGATCAGGTAAAACATGATCACTCACTCTTAGATTTGATATAAAGGATTGAGATTAAAATGGTTATTTTACAAGAAGTTATAGCAATTGATGAACGTTACTAGTTATATGAGTTTTCATATGGATACGTATTCTCCAGTGACTAATACATTGGTATGGAAAGAATTTACACAAACAGACATAGAGTAAAACCCTTCCCTGACCACAACTAACACAAGCACCACACAAATACATATCTGCCACAAAGACAATTGAGGCAATATACCTGTACCGGGTGACAATAAAGTTTTTGTTTGGAGACCGAGAGAACGAGAATCATAGAAATCCAGTTTACCTTTTATATATATATATATATATATATATATATATTTTTTTTTTTTTTAATTTTTGTTAATTTCATCTGTCTATTTTAATAAGGCCAGCCCAAAGCCAATTATCCAAGCCCGAGTTGAATCGGGGCTACTCAATTTGGGCCAATTGTCCAGTCCCAAATCAATTTAGGAGCTTTTGCTCTCCGTCCCATTTGCGAACAACTTCGGCGTTTTCTCTGGAAATCAATCACCAGGAGAAAATTAAAGAAAAATTCGAAAGAGCAGCAAGCCCTAGAGTGGCCATTCTCCGCGGTTAAAGCCACCGATTCAGTAATTTACTCTTCCCTTCCTCCATTTCTTCTTCTCTACTTGTCATGCTTTCGTTTCTGTGTTTGTAGAATTGGGTTTGTTATTTACTTTTTACTTGATTTTGATCCAAAGGGTGTTCTAGGTCGTGATAATTGGGGGAAAATGTAAAGTTTGTTAATTTAATTGAATATAATAATCATTTTGCATCTAGTGCTCATTCTTTTGTTTTCACTGCAATTGGGTCAATTTTGTGATTGCTGATTAACACTTAGACTGAATTAATATGTTCTTGCTGGGATAAATTGTTATTAGCTGGTTTACGGTGCAAGTGGGTTAGTTTGCGCTCGCTGATTGATGCTGCAATTGGTTAATTTGTTCTTGCTCATTTACTGTACAAACTGGGTTTTTGTTCATTACTGTTTTGAATCCTATACCTGTGTACCATTTTTGGGCTTGCTGATGATCGAATGAAGATTTGATTGTGCCGCGTCTTGATTTTCGAGCTTTGTAATATTGAATTGCAATTGTTTTGATAGTTTGAGAGAGTGTGTATTATTGGTTTCAAGCTTTATAATTTTGCTCTGTCAAAGTTTGTGAGCTCGCTTGTTTCTGTTATGGTGGAACTGGTCGCATAAAGAATTTTACAATGATGGGTGCGTTTCATCCATTGAATACAGTTCTTTCAGGGCTTCGCTGTTTTAATTTTATTTTACTATTTTCAATTCGAATCTTTTGTAAGGTGCAGTGGGAAAAAGCATATGATGAATGTGCATACTTGTAAACCAGTAAGTAATTCTAAAAGGACTTTCAGGACCATCATTATTTGGTCTTTGGTCTTTAGTCTTTACCTATAGAATTAAAACAGCTAGGAGCCTATGTCACAGGGCGTGGGTAACCTATTCACCCCGATTACAACAACCGTCTTTGGACGAGACAGTTGTTTGGAGTGCAGACTGGAATTCTGAGCAACAAATTGGGTTTTATGCGGCATTTTTGGGTCAGTAGTCGAACTGCAAGGGGTTACGGCATTTGCCACTTTATGTAAAATGTTTGTGCAACTTTGTGAACCCAGATTTTCAGGTTTTCTCCTGGATAAGACCTTACATGAGCCTTCCACCTTGGTGAAAGTAGTCGTGTTAACTTAAATAAAAGCAATGGTTGTGGTCATGTTCATGGCAGCTTTCCCCATGATTTATTCGATTTAATTGCTACTGGAATTTTCAGATTCTTCTTCCAAGATTTGAGTGAACCTAACAGTTTCTTGCTTGGACAGGTGTTAGTTATAGAATGGGTCGGAAAGTTGGTACGGTGTATATAAATCCAAAGAAATTTGGGACTTTTCACAAACCTTGCATGAAGGAAATGATAGCATTTCTCAACTGCATGGCTACTAACCAGCTCTGTGATGATAAGTGTGTAAAGCAGAAGGAACTTTTGGGTACTTGTATGGAGGCTCAGGTAGGTTTTCTGTTGTTCTCCTTTGATCATGCATCTCCATTTTGTTTTCCGTTTTTCGCTCTATTCTTTTCATTACTTGAAGTCTATCCTAATGCACCTGACTCTTTCGCTACAGAGCAACAAAAACCGAAAGTCAATGGGAAGCATCAATTATCACTTGCAGAGGCTGAGTAGGGGACGGAAGTAGTTTGGTTTCGCAGGGGACATCGTTTAAATTGATGCATGATTATTTGGAGTCATCAGTAACAGAGGCTTAGCATGGAGATTGTTTCTATTGCAACACCAGAGAATGTTCACGTATAATTTCCCTGTTTGATTCAATAGGTATGGGAAGTTCTGGACATAATATTTTTGAAAATTTCTGTTGCAGCTTAATTCGGTTTTAGGAAAATTTCCATTAATTTGTAAACCTAATTCTTTGCCTCGGTAGAATGAAGGCTTAATTTATCTTTATTTTTTTAATAAATGCTGTTACCAACATGAGCTGAATTAGCTCAACATTCTTATGTGGGTGCATTGTGATGATCATAGCACGATCGAGCACCCACCTGTGCTAATTTGACATACGTGGGTTGTGTTCCTGCTGCGGTTTGATGTTTTCTTCTGTTCTTCTTGTGTGTTCTTCTAGTTATCAGAAACAGCGAGAATTGGTAATGGTGGTTGGCGGATGAGGGTGCAAGATGAGTAATTTTTCGGTGTGACGGTAGTGTAGATATGGGTTAAAAGTGGTTTATTCTGTCTTAATCACCATGCTTTAGCGGAATTGTCAAAACTCTAGAAAAGCAGTCTCCCTGAATCAAAGCTTGAACACTTCATGCTTTATTCGAGGCTCTAAAACTACGTTTTCTATCGCTTTCCTGCTTCGTCTGTGATGTCCAATTGACGTAACATCCAAACTGAAGTGTTTCTCTTAACAAGAGCTTATGAAGGGACGTAAAGGTTGATCACAAATCAAGCACTCGGGTGTTGATTTCTCACAAATTCAAAGACTAAGCAAGGCACTCGGTACGCGTTGTCCCAAGAAGAAAACATGCAAGTGGACCTGAGTGAATGTCACTTCATTGCCACTTGCATGTGGACTAAAGGATGGAGGGGAAGCTAGCAGGTTAAGTCTATTTGTCACATTACATGCAAAGGTGGTGGAAGACTCTAGCCCAGGGACTTGGGGCATATTGAAGGCCTACAGGAGGAGGACGAGTAGGAAAAAAAGAGAAAAAAAGAAATTAGTTTGTGCTGAGCGCTATCTGTTAGTTTTCGGTCAAGATATATGAATGACTCAGTGGACGTAACCCAATTTTGAGGAGTAAATCACTTAAAACTTTGTTGTTCAATTCTTAACATTGCAATCTTGAGCCTACCAAGAGCCAATCACACGACCACACTAGTCATTGTTAACCTCTTAATTTTGAGCATTAACAATATGCAGTAGGGTGGATTCAAATTTGGAACTTTTGCTCATTTTAGGAAGAAAAATTTCACTAAAAGGTAGTTGGTTGTTTGAATTACTCTAGAGTTTGAATTCTTGTCCTATAAAAAATCGTGTAAGAGTTGCAACCAATGTTAAAAACGTATTGTAAGCAAAAAAAAAAAAAAAAACGTAAATGCTTAAACCAACCCATACATTTTTCCTTTAAGAACAAATTACTTAACAAGTTTAACAGTTCAGTAGTTGTTTTTCTGCCTGTTACTAAAGTGAATTAAATTCTCTCATCCTAATCTCAGCATGCAGCCTTGGCTAGACTAAACCTCGTTTCAAATTTTACTATTTTTTGTCGGCATCGAGACAAACACACACACACACACACACATCTCTATATCCGGAGATGTATAATTTTTGGTCGATCCTATTGTGTTCACACACACACACACACACACACACACATCTCTATATCCGGAAATGTATATTTTTGGTCGATCCTCATGTGTTGACACACACACACACACACACATCTCTATATCCGGAGGTGTATATTTTTGGTCGATCATCATGTGTTGTGAAGCAGTAGTAGGTGATCAGTCCAGATCATTCTTTTGATCAGATTAAAGCTGTGCTGATGCATGATCGAAAAAGAGCGGCTTTAATCTTTGGTGGCAGAGGTCAGTTCAGTTGTAACTTTGCGGTTGTGCTAGTTATTTTCTCGTATGGCTAGCCACGCCTCCTAGCTAGGCTCCTAGCTAGTCTATAAAGCAACCCAGCTAAGTAATATCGGTACGATGCTAACTGTGTAGTAGCATCTCTCCATTTGCTGTCAGAGTTGCAAGTGTAGTGATGAAAAGCTTCGTTATAGTTTATAGGCTTGTATCATCTCCAAGGAATATAATCATCATGCACATTCCAGTGTTAAACTTAAACCTAAATTCAAGTTCTTAATTTAAGTTTATAGATAATTCTGGATAAGACTTGTAGCAATTATTTTAAATTTTGCTCTAAGCCATGATTCAAATGTTTAGGAATTTTTGGGATGGTGGGACCTAATTAGATTCTCTTTCCTTTCTTCCATGCAGGTTCACCATTTGAATTTTGAGTCAAACTCATGCGGGTATATGTTTGGATCTTAGATAAAGGTCAGATTTTGAGTTATTTTTATTTTTATTTTTATTTTTAAACAAACGTTATTCTCTACATTAAGGGGTGGGAAGTAGACTAAGCCTCACAATAGACTAGCAATAATGTGATCCAAATTTACATTTGACGAAAATTGAACCTAAGACCTCTCACTTACAAGTGAAAAGGAATACCACTAGACCGTAGTACTATTTCGCAGGTCAGATTTTGAGTATTGATCGTGCATTAAAGATGGACTAAGATATATATGACCTAGTCAATAGAATTTTATTTCGGTCACATTTGTATATTCACACTCACATAAATTATGGAGTAACCATATTTATGTTCCAAAATAGAATCTCATATCGGTCATAAATAAAATAATGGGATACTTTGGATGTGATCCCTAATCCTTAACATTATTTGATTAAAACCTTAATAGTATTCAAAGTTTGATCAAGGTCCATTGACTTTGTACACCTTATTATATTACTATTAATATTTATATTTTTATAGTTTTGACATTAATTGTTTGATATTTTATGAGATTTATAATCCTATAAATTTAAAATCCCTCATTATAATACTATTAATATTATTCAAAGTTTGATCAAGGTCCCTTGACTTTGTACACCTCATTAAATTACTATTAATATTTATATTTTTATAGTTTTGACATTAATTGTTCGATATTTTATGAGATTTACAATCCTATAAATTTACAATCCCTCATTATAATACTATTAGAAACGGTTACAATAAAAAAATTCAAACATTTTGATTGAATAAATGGATAAAAATTATGTAAAAATAAGAAATAATAAATGGCAAAAGAATGTATCCATAGTGTTAAAAAAATTGATACATTTTACAAAAAAATTGGTACATTTCACATATAACAAAGTGGTACATTAATAAAGAAGAATGGGTACATTATAAATAAATTAGGGTACAGATAAAAGATTAAAAATTATGAGTACAAATGAATTTAAAAAAATATAGGTGCTAAAAGAAATTAATACATGGGTACAAAATAAAACTAAAAAGAAAATACTACAAATTAAAAAAAAAATGTTGCAAATTAAAAGTGGGTACAAACTAAAAATATAAATATATGATACAAAGTTTAGGCATAAAATTTAAATATACCATATGTAATTTTTCTATCATTGATTAAATATACAATGTCACGTGACATTATACACATGGGCACAAACACAAATAAAACTTTAAAAAATATGGGTACAAATTAAAAATGAAAAGAAAATTGGTACAAATTAAAAAATGGGAAAATTAGAATGCCTTACATCTTTTCTATAGTTGTTAGATTAAACATTCATCCATTTTAAAGATTTAATTAAGGTGCTTTGATCAATTGCCACCTCAATAATTTTCTATTTATTTAATTTCCATGTCATTAATTTAATTGCATTTATATAGAGGCATAACGTAACTTAGCAACTAATTGTCTACAATATAGGAATTTAGTTTCGTCAATCCCCTTCTACACATTAAATGACATTTTCTTAATAAAAAAAAAATTAATTAACTAATTCCTCATTACCTTATTATCAGTATTTAAAAAAAAAAAATCTCTTTCTATTAAAAATGTCTCAATAAAAAGTCTTCAATATATATTTTTTCACGTATAGATATATACAAAATATACTTAAAACTTATGGTACATTTGAGAACAAAAGTATTGACTTTTGATACTTTTAGATTTCAAATGTACCGAGAAACCAAATATATTCAAATGTACCATAAAATCAAATGTACCCATTGTTGTGTAATCCTTTTGGTATGTTTAGATTTCAAATGTACAGATAAACCAAATGTGCCCATTGTCAGATAACCCTTTTGGTACGTTTAGATTCCAAATGTACCAAAAGACCAAATGAACAAAAAATCACAAATGTACCACAAAACCAAATGTCTCTATCTGATAACCCTTTACATTTACATTCCAAATGTACCGAGAAATACAAAAAATCAAATCCACTATAAAACTAAATGAGTTGATTTTATAGGTAACTAGATGTAGTTATATAATCAAACAAATCTTTATTATGTGTTGGTCTTCTAAATAATAAAATCTGACAATTTTTTTTTTATAAATATTCTACTATATTCACAAAAAAAAAAAAGTAAAATTATAACAAGCAATAAAAAAAATGCATAGAGATGGATAATAAATGCATAAATATAGGGATGAGAGGAAAAGGAAAAAAAAAAAAAACGAAATGTTTAGGAAAAGTCGTGAAAAACTAAAATTCTAAACAAAATAAACTTATGTGCAAAACTAAAATTAATAACCAAAATTTTAGGAAAATGCTTGATCAAATTTTCAAAAGGAGTATATGTTTAGTCTAAAAAATTAAAAAACGAGGCGCCTATATCAAAATGCCCCTTAAAAAATATTTGCAAATTAAAAATAGGTACAAACTAAAAATAAAAATATATGATAAAAGATTTAGCCATAAATATAAATATACTAATTGTGTGACATCCCACATCACCCAGGGGAGTGATCCTTAAATGTATATTCTCATCTCTACCTAGCACGAGGCCCTTTGGGAGCTCACTGGCTTCGGGTTCCGTAGGAACTTCGAAGTTAAGCGAGAAGGGGGCTAGAGCAATCCCATGATGGGTGACCCACTGGGAAGTTGTTCGTGAGTTCCCAAAAACAAAACCGTGAGGGAATGGTAAGCCCAAAGCTGACAATATCGTGCTACGGTGGTGGAGTGGGCCCGGGAAGTGATCCGTCCCGGGCTGGGATGTGACAAATTGTAACATTTTTAACACTAAAGGAATATATTTAAAAAATAAAAAAATTTTATTATTCAAATAATTAATGATGTTATTAATACCTAAGGACCTTGATAAAAAATTGAAAATTAATAGGATTTTAATAAATGGAGTAACAAAAAGAAGGATGTGAACCTAATTTCTCCTAAAATAATATACAATTAACATATGAAATGTTTTTACCCCTGATATCACCAAGGCCTTTTGTAATAAAACTTAAGACTTAGTAATATATGGTTAAGTGGAGACAATATCGATAATATTGATGATGAACCATGCTTGGACCTACAAAGTTTATCAAATTTTCGCACAAAATCTAGTACAACAAAATGACATGATCGAATATAGGAAAACGAAAAGTAATTAAAGTTATATTATAATTGTCAAAATTTACAAATGCAAGGTTACATAAAAATAACGATAAATTTTTTTTTTTTTTTTTTAGATCAAGTGAAATTTTAATAAGAAGGATCGACATCGTACATAGAGCAGACATGCCATACGTCAAATCAAAAGGTCACAAACTACAGAAGAAACACAACTTCATAATTACAAATCATCAAGAATACGATACAATTTCTTAGCCAAAAGGATCCACAAACAACCATCAAGAATATTAACAATCACAAGGACTAATTCAACCTTGCAAGTTGTAGAACTACCGTAAAGGCACCACAAGGAAAAGACTACACCACCCTTTAATGATAATGTATTCATCAACAAAGAAGCATTGCTATGAGTTACCAAAAAAAACATTTAATTCCTCCTCATAGTCCTTTGCAATGTGCACAAAACCACAAGAAGCATAAAAATCACCATCTCAGCCAGTCGCCATTCAATGGTTCAAGTTTGAGCAGTACGCCATAGATGCTACAAAGGTCTCGACAAAGAGAGCAATCACAACCGTAAAGATTCTCCTCACCAAAGTGAGAGTGACCACAACCAGAAGATGAAGGTAATTAGAAGATAGGAAGAAGGTGGAGGCACAAACAGGCAAGATACAAAGATGGATTGCCATCGATCCCAAGGCAAAAGGTATGAGCCAGTGATGAATTGGTGTTTTTTTTTTTTTTTTTTTTTTTTTTTAATCTTTGAAAAAAAAAAAACAATTAATTTGTCAAATATTATTCCTAAATAGTTAGGTATTTGATCTAAACATATGTGACGTAAGTTGCACCACATATCAAGGGAATATGTGACAATTTCATATTGACCAAGTGCAACAATATCATTATGGGATCATATTGGGTGACGACAAAAGTATCACTTATAAATCTAACACGAGGCGAAAAAATAGGTCACATAATGTTTAATGTTGTGACTCATACTCTGTCACACATATTGGTAGTAAGTGACGCGACATAATGTTGTATGTTGTGACTCATACTGTCACACATATTGGTAGTAAGTGACGCGAGTGGCACCACATATACTAAAAATATGTGGCAAATGTAAAATTCGTCATACGGACTATAGGTGACGCTATACAGGTGATGAGATTTGTGACGTTGAAATTTTGTCACATATAATTAAATGTGACAAATTTGCATGTTTATGTGAAGAATGTGTGTCGCCACCTAAGCCATGTTTTCTTGCAGTGCTACATAAAAGGGTCATAGTAAGGTTATAGTTAATAAAATACAATCATATTGTTATTACTGTAATAAAGTGGGTGTTTGCGTTATGGACATCCTATTGCACTTCAAGATAAGTTCTTATGCGTGAATGTAGTACTACATAATTATCGTTCAAATAAAAAGTACCGATAGTGGCTGAGCCAACATGAGGTTATTGGTTGTCCTTGACCGCAATAACTTCAAAACCCCATGCATATTTGTTTTTATATTGTATTTGACCCCTATAAACAGTTAAAACAAACTAAATTACAACCTCATCTTCCTACTTCTTCTATTTTCTTATATCATATTTGTCTTCCTTCTCTCTCTTCTTGTATGAAATACTTTAGTTGAAAAGACTTGGTAGTCTTCAACATTACTCCACAGTATCCTGCATCCACCCTCGACAAGCCCACAAGTGTTAGTAGTTTTCAACATATGTTGGTATAAACTTTCAACATATGTTAACATGAATCGGCAGGTGCCTACTCACTAAGTGCCTGACGAAGTGGCCCAATAAAGCTTTTTAATTGATTATATGACCCCATTATTTAAAAATTTTGGTTATCCCACGGAATGCTAATACATCTTTTTCAAAGGGTAGTATAAACAGTTACTTTACTAGGAGCTATATGACTGTCCTTACAAATATATGTTTGGAGTAGGATTCTCTCCCCTAAATCTCTATCCCCTTCCATCGCCTCCTAAGGGATGGTAATAGGAGGGGAGAGAATCCTACTCCTATATGTTTTCCACCTGTTTTACAAACTTATCCAATTATTCGTGCGCGTATAGCATCTAGTTTAGAAATGCCCTAGCTAGCCAATTTCTGACACCTTGTTGCCATCTATGATTAATGCACGACTATAGTCTTGATTGAGAAGTGGTACGAATATCATGTTTCGCTAAGATTGAATGGAGATTCGAACAACTTTGCTTTTGTAGTTGACCCCCCTTATAATGCTTGATCCATGCAGGGTTTGTAACAAAAAAGTTGGCAATTAGGTCCAGCCATGAAACCATTCGTTTCTCATTCACTCATAATTTACATACATCAAACTCAAAAGTGCACTGGTCCTTGTGGGGCAAGCACATATCTGTCTACGCGCAAAGAGCTTATCCCCTGTGGGTCTGTATGAGAGAGCGTGATCAAATGGACAAGTGAATATGTTAAAGCTGCAATTTTGCTTCCTTTTTCCAACTAATATAATCTCTCCACATGTAGAGTTTGTAGCTTTTGCCATGGAAATGAGCGAAAAGGCCGTACTCTGAAAAATGCATGGAGAATTAGATTCCAACACCACTAACCAACCATGCATATATATATATTTCAGGCTTTTCGATTTCGGATCGATTTACAAACAACTAGAATCTTCCTGCACGTTGATCATTTCAAAGATTAATATCAGCAGCAGGAAGCACGATGATTTGCATGCAATATTAAATGGTGTCCAAACAAAAAGATTTATGAGGTAGCTCCAACCATGCATAGACGTCGATCTTCACATAAAGTACAAATTAATAAATGTTAGTTAAAGTAATTAAAATTGAAATTAAAACTTTGTTAAGGAAAAATACAAGGAATAAACTAACAAGTTCTGTTATTTAGACACATAATCATTGTTGAACCTATCTTTATTTAAGAGTGTGTCATCAAATTTGTCAATTTTATGTGTTCAAATAGAATTATTGTAAACATTAAGATGGGAAATAAGAAAGATGTTGTTGAAACCATATATTGCTGAGTTTTTATTACATGATCAAGAATGATTATAAAAATGGCGTTTAGTGGTCTCACACCAGAGACGAATATATGATGATTTTTTTGAAGTGTCAATAACAACTATCAATTTTAATTAGAATTTGCATGTTTTAAACATTGACTTAAATGATTAGTGACATTGATTTCATGGTCCTTGCTACGTAAGATCTAATTAGAATACATGTGTGAGAATCAAAGTGCAAGGTTGAAAGATGCCTCTCCCACGTGAAAGTTATTCTCTGCTTAACATCTAAATACTCTTAAATCTTAGATGGTGAAGTTAAAACGTAATACACAAGGCATATTCGATACATCACATCGGTAGGCAGTATATCAAGTTCATCAACACAACTATTAAAAACAAGAATAAAAGAAATTTTTAAGCAACACGTAATGAATATTCAGACGCGTTTAGGTTAAGAACTAATATTTTCCGCCGTCCGTATATAACTATATATTCCTAGGTTATTGTTATGAAGGTTTTTCCTAGTTGGGACCCGGCAGTGGATGAGGTGGTAGTAGGGTTTTCCGACCACAGGCATCTGTTGAAAAAAGATTGACGTCGACCGTCCTATCTGTTGCCACCGGCCCATGCTTTCTTAATTTCAGGAGATGTACAAGAAGAACCCCCCACTCCCCATCTTTTGTCCATTATTATGAGCCATATGGGACCAAGTTTGAGAGGCTCATCTTAAATTTTTCTATGCTTTTGAAGATTTAACATTTATCTGAACCTTTTTTTTCTCTTTTGGTATCCCTTGGGAAAACCCAATGGCATTGGTTTTCCATTGAAAAAAAGTTCTCATTTGTTTTGTGATTTGGTCAAAATTATATATAGACAAATGAAACCGTACACTCTAGAACTTTGATCAAGTGGAGGTTGTTTTCACTTTGTTGGATCATGTTCTAAGTTTAACACATGGACGCAAGTTCAATATAGGTGCATGGACGCAAGTGCAATATAGGTGGGTAGTGTTATTCACATACCATTTTTTTTTTTCTCACACATTTTTGTTAATTTTTGTTTATTGATCTTCTTTAATTTATTCGATCTGACGGCTGAAAATTAAGAGAGGTGTGTGATAGGTAAAAATATGTGTATGGATAGCACCACCCTATAGGTAAACTCCTATTTGGCTAGAATTTTGATCGAGTAAAAGTTGTTTACACTTGATTGGATCATGTTCTAGATTTAACGCATAGATGCAAGTTTGACGTATATCTCTTAGTAGTGAGTTTGTAAAACTTGTTTGTGGCTAAGGTTCCCACCAGGCTTTTATGGTATGAAAGCTACCTTTCCAGCGGGAAATTACTTGTCATGGGCTTATGCAATGAAGAATGATTTGCTCAGAAAAAAAAAGAATCTCGTATAAGTCCTATGGTGATAAAGCTATTCTATTCTTTGGTGTGAAGGAATAGCCTATATATTGTTCATTTGTTTAAAACACATAAAGTCAGTATATAAAGAAAAATCAAAATAGGAGTTATTTTAGTTTTCTAAATACTTTATATCTTCTAATTAAAATAATAAATAATATTCTAAATTTAATTAAAATACTAGCTAGAACAAAAGAGTTGCTTTTGACTTTATAATGGTATGAAAACTGATAACAATCTTCAATCTATGAACTGAGCAATTTTATGAACTAAACATGAGATTGTTACAATGAAAAGAAAGTTGAGGATAACAGGGACCTTTGTAAGAATATCAACATATCGATATGAAGAAGAAACAAACTGCACCTATAAAGAACCTTCTGAGCACATTCTCTCACAAAGTGACAATCAATTTAAATGCGTTCAGCCTTTGAATACAAGACTGGATTAGTTTCCAAAGCCATAGCTAAGACATTGCCACAATGTAACACAGGAGAATAAGGTGATGAAATATGCAAATCATGAGCAATTGAGTAATCCATACAATTTCTACAATATATTGTTTCCTTGAGATCCCTATGTATATTTTTAACTGCAAGATAATGTGATTCCAATGGAGCATTCATAAATTGACAAACTTGATTAACTGAATAGGCTATGTGAAGCTGAGTAAAAGTCAAATATTAAAGAGCTCCCACTATCCTTCAGTAATAAGAAAGATCTGGGAATAAGGGACTGCCATTCTTGAGGGGTTTCTGATGTGGATGATAAAAAGTAGTACAAGGTTTATAATCAAACATTTGTGCCTTGTGAAGAAAGTCAGAAGCATACTTAGACTGATGAGCAAATAACCCTGATTTCTATAGGCAAATTTAAGACCCAAAAAATAGTGCGGATCCCCTATGAAGAAAGTTAAGGTTCCACAATTTGGGGGAGTAGCCCAACTATTTGTAAGCACATGCAAGGAACTTTCTTTTCCTGATGTGGGAATCAATCCCAACAAGCTGCCTCATGTGTGATAAAATTTCAAGCTTAATACGTGGACAACACAAATCTGGTGATGTGGAGCACGTGTGGTCGTTGGGCTTTACACATGGGATAACCTACTCTGATGCCACGAAGAAAGTTGAGGTTTCACCATAAAATCAGTTGGCAATATAGAGTTTAATCCAACCACTTGTAAGAACATACAAAATCCCTTCTTTCTCCGATATAGAATTCATCGCTCTCAACACCTTAAATCTTTCGTATCAAATAGAGTTGAAAGTTGAGACATAATAGCTTGAAATGATTTTTCATGATTCTCTTTAAGTATTATGTCATCAACATACTGAAGCAGAACAATTAGAAACCCATCTATATCAGCCTTCACGAACAGAGAAAAATCAGCTTAGGATGATTTTAATCCTAAATGAGGCAAACATTTTGTGAATCGTTTCTAAGATTCATTCAATTTGCAAACAAAATTTGGATGAGCACTATGCACAAAACCTTGTGGTTAAGACATGTACACTTAATGTCATGTAAAAAGACATTTTTGAGTTGGAGTTTCCAGCCATAATGGGCAATCTAAAGCAGTTGTAGATTTGACAAAAGGACTAAAAGTCTCAGAGTAGTCACTACATGCTTCAGAAAACCCCTTAACAATTCATTTTAACTTATACCTAACAACAGATCCATCAAATTTTATGTGATGGAAGAGGAACTAAAAACCAAGCATGTTGAGCATGTAAAGAAGCAATTTCCTACTTCGTGGCCTCTTGCCACAGAGGATTCTTGATGGTATGAAGGCATTAATCAGCGCCTGATTTATTTTATATTTTATTTAGTTCCTAGAATTCGTAATAACGTACCCTATAAGTTAACTACATATTGCGTTGTATAGTATTGAGGTCTCGATAGAGGAAGGATCACTTTGGCTCTCGCACTATCTTCAGACAGATATTAGCTCTCTATCTTCTCTTGAATGAAATTCATCCTTTTATAGACGTAATACCACTTAATTACAATCTTTTCTCAGTTTATTATGCATGCAGCCATTGCAATCCTTCTTTGTAAATAATTGTTCATTTCAAATAATGTTAAACTTTCTTATATTAAATTTGTAACTTTTTTTATATTAAATAAATTTTAAAATATCTTAGTTATAAACATATTTACAATAAAATAAAAGAGTAAGGGTTGGATTGGAGGTGGGTGCTAATATGACGTTCTGTTTGCATATATTATGAATAATATATACTCTTTGAAGAATACTTGCATCTCTCGTGGAAGACCACAAAACTCATTCCTGCGAATAATAAACTTTCACTGTATAAGTTGTATAATCGAAAACATTCATCTTTTGAATTTTCACTTGCGGATTATCCCTTACAAAACATTATAAAAATGTGTTTGAAGTATGTTGCAATGTCTCTTTCATAAAGAGAGGGCAGCAAGCTGTATCACAATGAGGAAAGAGAGACACCAGGACATGGACCATATGGTATTGGGTATCCAAAGTTTACGGATATTTGCTATCAATATTTGTCAATAAAGTTGATATCGTTGACAGTGCGAATTTCCATGTACGATTAACGATATACTTATTACATGATCATATTCGTAAATACAAACAGTAGAAAATTGAGAGTACGCTATTTCCATGTTACCTAAACAGCGTATGGTTTTTAAATTAAACTTAGATATACTACGTACCGCCTATGATCGGTAAAGAAGATTCCTTATAGACGAAGCTGAAGCTTTGATGTTGAGTCCCCTCGTCCATTGTGGTGCAGCCCCACAGAAAAAGATAAAATCTATAATATTTTTCGACCTACAACACCATATGGGCTCTCTTTCTGAAAAAGAAAAGGTGATTAAACAGAAAAAGAGAAGCAAAAGAAAGAAATAAAGGTCGAAACTCTAGCTTGCTAATCCTTAGTTCTTACTTACCTCAAATAATATATAAATGACAAATTAATGATATCAACTTTGATGTTCTCTCCTTGGTTTTTTGAATTATGAGTTAGGCATTAAAGTTGGGAGACAAGTTGAAGATTTTGTGACGCTAACATAAAGGTGGATAAAAGTTGGGGCATGTTACAGATATTTTCTTTATTGATCTGCCGTAATTGACTACTTAAAGAGTCCTACCTATCACAGTAATTTGCCATGTCGTCGTAATTATTATGAACCAATAGTTTATAATTTTTAGCAAAGCTACACAAGAAAAGGAAAACCCAATTAGTGGATAGAATTCCCACCTTTTGTCCTGTATCTTTAGCATATAATAACCTAGGTTAGCATATGGTTCACAAGATTAATTAACATCCACCTTCAACCCTTACTTTTTCGATACTTAATGTATCATAAGAATTTAAAATCAGTAAGATTTCTTTCCCTTTATGTGGGATTTCTCTACCATGCGAGTTGGACAATTCTTCTTGTTAGTGTAGGTCTATCACTTATAACTCATATGATTCTTTTAGAACTGCCTTTGACGCTCTCTGCGGTGCATAATTCTTACTTACATTATTCACCAGAATGAAGTATATTTGTGTATTTCAACTAAACATTACCAAAATTATTTGTGTTTATTTGGAAAGTATTATATTAACACCAAACATATCAAAGGCCAAAAGTTGAACAGAAAATAAAGCAGTTGAGCTTGATAAACTGTATTTTTAAAAGTGTTGTGAGTATGAAAAGTAGTGTAAAAATGTTTGGTAAGTTTTAATGTAAAAGTGATATAATTGCATATATGAAAAAAATGGACATGATAGTGTGGACGATGATGACAACAATGGTGGCGAGGATAGTGATTGTGTTGGTGGTGGTGTTGGAGCCAATAAAGGGGTGCAGAGGTAACAATGATGGTAGGGGCGGCGACAACAACAATGGTGGCAGTTGTGGTTGTGTTTGTGGTGATAGTGGTGGCAGTTGTGTTTATGGTGGTGGTGATGGTGGCACCAAAGATGGTAGTAGCAGTTGTGGTTGTGGTGGTAGTGGTGGCGGGTATGGTTGTGGTGGTGGTGGTGGTTGTAGTGGTAGTGGTGGTGACATGATTGTGGTGTGGTGGTGGTGGCAACAGCGGTGGTGGTAACGACAATGATGGTGTAAGAGATTAGAGTTTGTAGTGATACGTGGTGGTGGTTACTTTGTTCCTTAAGGATAAATGTGTCTAGAAGGATAAATAATGTCATTTTAAAAACTAAGAGGGTATCACAAGAATTAAAAATATTCATTAAAGACTAAAATTCACTTTTTATCAAAGCAGCTTTTAAAAGCACTGACAAGCTACTTTTAAAAGATGATGTTTGGATGCCATTGCTTGTAAATAAACATGATATGTCATTTTTACCATACTTTTTTATTTTTGAATTTTAAAGTGAATCATCTTTTGGTGAAAAAAAAAAGTAATACCAAACCGGACCTTACTATGATGCCACTTCCTAAACCAAAACAAGACCCCGTTTGTTTCACCTTTTAGCTAGGATTAGATTAGCTTGCTAGGATTATAATCCCTTATTTGTTATGACTAAGGATTAACATAAATGAGACTAGGTGAGACTTGTGTGTACTAACGACATCTCTAACATAGGCCTAGCAGTCCGTTCGTCAACATGGGATTGCTAATTCCCCCTCCAATTTCGTCTTACCGGTCTCATTCCTACATCAGCAACAACTACCGGGCCGACTAGCACAGCCCATGACAGCAGCCTGAAAAATGCCCTCGAGGTTCTCCTTTGCGAGGTTGGCGCCCGATGGTGTTTAGATCGGGTTCGGAGCGGCGTCCCAGACCTTTCCAGCAAGGATATTGGCTTCGTGTCCAAATCGGTATTTGTCATTGACTACCCTTCAACTGGTACTTGGTGGCCATTTTGGTAATTGCAGTGTCAGCCATGGCAGAGAGAGGAGAAGGGATAAAGAGTACAGTGGTGATTTTTTTTTTTTTAGTACATCAATATTTTTACATTAAGAAAAGAGGGAGTTCGGCTAAGCCACACAATGGGCAACCTAAATTGGTATCGAATTCACTATCCACGAGATTCGAACCTAAGACCTTTCACTTCCAAGTGAAGAGTAATATCATCAGACTGTAGTACTAAATGGTAAGACACTGGTGATTGAGAATTGGAAAATTTTATTTGAACCCATATGACTTTACTCTATACCTAACTCAAACATTATATGTAAATTGTTTTTTTTACCCTATTGTACAATTACCATAAAAAATGATATGCAATTAAAACTAAAATTATTTTTTATCTATAAACCCACATTCAGTAATCGCCTCACCATGACACAATTTGGTGAAATTGCCTTATTTAAAGGTCCAAATATAGTGATGAGATGTTGACTACGTTTGAGAACCAAAAGGCACAAAATCTCTCATCCTAAAACAGCTTGCTTAAATAGCCGAAAGACAAATTGAGATTGAAATCTCAATGAGAGTACCAAGAAAACTTCAGCACAACCATTGTTTTCCACAACTGCTTTCTGGGTGCCGAATTTGATTTAACTATTCAAATAATAGTAATGAGATGATGACTTAACCCTATCGAGTTCTCTCACGATTCTCCATTAGTGCAACTTATAAATCATTTCAACCTTCAATACAATCAAAAGATAGTAAATTTTATCAATCGAAGAAAATGTTTTGAAATATCAGTGCCTTAGTTGATTCGATGGAGAAAGAGCAACAAAATTCACCCACACCGTTCAACATTTCTCATTGCTTCAATGACTTCCCGACATTTTAGGTTTAGATTTTGGTTTTTTAATTTTTTTAATTGGGTGTAAAGATAAATTCACATATTAGGATGAGTTTGTGAGGGTAATTTAGGTAATAAAAGTGAATTTAAAGAGATACTAAATGATAAATTAAAGGGTAAATCTCAGTTTACTACTCTCAAGTTTCGTGGTTTTCAACATTTAGTACATCAAGTTTTTTTTGTCCCAGAGTCATACCTAAAGTGTTAATTTTAGGACAATCTCATAAATCCGTTAGTCAAACTGTTAAGTCTGCCGTTAACTGATGATGTGGCGTCGATGTGGACAATGATTGGGCGCCACGTGTCATTAAAAAGATTAATTAAATAAAAGTATTTAAAATAAAATAAAATAAAAATAGAACTCCCTTTTTTCCTTCCCTCTTCGTCTTCCCTACTAGTGTGACGGTAAGCCTCTTGCCTCCCTTGCCTGCACCAGCTTCCATCTCCACCGCTCACTCCCCTCTCTCCTCTCTCTTTTCCTTTTTCCTCTTTCCTCTATCTATCTCATAAGTTTCTCTCTCTCTCTCTCTCTCTCTCTCTCTCTCTCTCTCTCTCTCTCTCTCTCTCTCTCTCTCCAGAAGGGCAAAACTCTAAAAAGCCGTTTACACCCACTTGAGTAAGTTTTCTCTCTCCTTTCTCCTCTCTCCTCTCTCAATGTCTCTCTTTCTCTATCTAAAATTTGAATATGGGTCCTTGTACTATTAACCTGCCATTTACATTCTTGTGCATATTTGTATATTTAAAAGCTTCAAACTTTATTATGAATTTGTTATTTTTGTCCTTGTTATACCCAAATCTCATATCCCAATTTCTCAGTTTATGAAACCCTAATTTGTTGTATTTGATTTTGGATGGAAATTCAAATCTGGGTGTTGTCTGTTTACTTGTTGGGAGATATTGACCGGGAAACTTGTAGAGCTTGATGGAGCCGGAGGTAAGGCATGTGGAGTTGGGGCTGAGAGCGAGAGCCGTGATGTCGTCGCGGAGGTGGAGGAGGAGCTTGGGAGGGCTGGACAGGATAAGAGAGTCGTGGATAGCTATTGTGGGGTCGGAGGAGGAGGCCCTCACGACGTGGTAGGCTTATTGGTCCCACAACACCAAGCAGTATGACAGCCCCCCGCCCCTGCTCGTGGGCTTATGGGCCTCTCGGAGCTTCAAAGTTCGGATCTTCATGGCTCTATGTGCGGATCGATGGAAACTTGGATTTGGGTTTTGTTGGATTTTCTAGATTTCTTTGTTGTTTGATTTTTTTTTTTCATGGTTCAGGGGGTATTTAGGGCTGAGATTTGATTTGGGTTTTGAAAGTTTTAGCTCAATTTTTGTAGGGTTGTTGATTTTTCTAGATTTTGGAGATGAAGATTGAGATGGGTTTAGGAGGAGGGGTTTGGGATGATGAAGATAAAGCCATGGTTGTTGCAGTTTTAGGAACCACTATTTTTTCTTTTTTTTGAACCCCTTCTCATAAAAATAAAAAAAAAAAATCCACGTAGACCCCTTAATGACACATGGCGGTTAGTCATTGTCCACATGGGTGTCACGTCATCAGTTAACGGCAGATTTAACAGTTTGACTAACGGATGTATAAGACCATCCCAAAATTAACACTTTAGGTATAACTCTAGGACGAAAAAAATTTGATGTACTAATTGAAAACCATGAAACATGAGGGTAGTGAACTGAGATTTACCCTAAATTAAATACAAGATGGATGTAGAGAACAAGTTGGGTGTAAATAAAATTTCCCTTTTAAAATTTTAGGTTGGTTTATTTTATTTTATTTTTATTTCATGTAATGAGTGCAAATTTAAGGGTTTTTAAGGCAAAAGTGAATAAAAACAATAATTAAAAAAAAATTAGGAATTGATAATATTCTAGTTCGTGGATTAGTCGACACTGATAAAATGCTTGACAATTCTTATACTGTTTAGTCTAGACTAATCTAATTTAGCTTAGTACTTGAAACTAGTGCAATCCCAGCTAAGAAGGTGAACAAGCGGAGCTCAAGAGTACTAATATCGAAAATTAGTCATGTTGTAAAGGTATTAATGCAAATTATTCCGTACAACTCCTAATGAGGAGTTAATCTGATGACTTCACTTGAGGCGGCGATCCCACCACAATGGCTAATTAGATAGTGATATGTAATTTGCTTTACTGTGTCACCTTCTTTCTCTCTGTTCCATGCATGAGCCAGGCAGAGGCAGCAACTAATTGCTTTTTTTTAAGCACTAATTAAATCAGAGTCCACAGCGTCAAAAGAAAACTTAAATGCGAAGAAATTTCATCGACCACCCAAAACCCTAAATATAATAAAACAAAAAGAGAGAGAATGAGGGAATAAAAGTAAAAATATACAAAAGCCTCTCCCTTGCTTTCCTCCTCTCTAGCTTTCTCTTTTCTCTTTTCTTTGTTTCTTGGCTCTGGTATTCCCTTGGTGTGATTCTCCACCACCATATTTCCTAAAGACCCATCAAACTTTATAAAAGAAGAAAAAAGATCAAACACCATGGTTTTCTCATCTATTCCAGTCTATTTAGATCCTCCCAATTGGCATCAGGTGAGGTTTTCTCTAGCTCCAATTTTCCATCAATAACTTCTATCGTCGCCAAAATAGAGAAAAGGGAAGAACAAAATTAAAAGCAAATTAAAAAGATAATTATTCCTATTCCTATGTGATATCTTTGTGAATATACCAGAAATATTTGTTTCTTATGATTAACTCATAGTTTCTTTTGATTTTTATTATCTTGCAGCAACCAAATCATCATCCACTAGGAAGTGCTACTACTGGAAGGGAAAATCTACATGAGCTTCCACCACTGCCTCCACCACCGTCACTAACTCATGTTGGTGGTGCAGCTAATATTGGTGGTGGTGGCGGCCCAGGCTCCATCAGACCTAGTTCGATGTCTGATCGAGCCCGTCTGGCAAAGATTCCACAACCAGAAACCGCGCTCAAGTGTCCGCGGTGTGAGTCCACCAACACCAAGTTTTGCTATTTCAACAACTACAGCCTCAGTCAGCCTCGCCACTTCTGCAAGACATGTAGGCGTTATTGGACCCGAGGAGGTTCCCTAAGGAGCGTTCCCGTGGGAGGAGGATGTCGTCGAAACAAGAAAAGCAAAAGCAACAACAGCAGTAACAGCAGTCGATCCAAATCTCCAGTAGCCACTGGCGATCATATCCAAACAGGTTCCAACTCAATTACCAACAACTCATCAGATCACATGATTGGTAATATTACTCATCATTTTTCAAACCTACCACCGAGTACTCATCAATCACTACCATTTCTAGCATCATCCATACAAAGTCTAGGTCGTTATGGTGGTGCTGGGAACATGGGATTGAACTTCAATGAGATCCAGCAGGAAGAGACTGATCATCACCATCATCATATGGGGTTTCAATTTCATCAGATTGCAGGAGGCAATAATATGAACAATTTAAGTGGTGGAATATTAGGAGGGGGTCATAATAATCAGTGGCGTAATTTGAACTTGCAGCACATTCCATTCTTGGGCGGTACCGCGTTCGAATCATCAACATCAACAGGTTTATACCCATTTCAAACTAGTGATCAAGGAGTCGATAATCAAGCATCAACCCATCCAATGGTTGGGAATAATTCTAGGATTAGTACTGAGCAGTTGCCCCCTCCAGTGAAAACTGAAGATAATCATGGTCCTAGTTTGATGAGACCTTCTTTGGGTACTGCTATTTCACCTGAAATTAACAATAGCCAGTTCTGGGGTGGAAATTTGAATGCGTGGACAGATTTATCAGGACCCAACTCTTCTTCCACAAGCCATCTCTTGTAACTAAGGTCCACGGTGATGAATTTCAAGAATCCTAATCATCATTGCTGATTAGAGGTGGAACCAATTAAGAAATGGTAGGCTTTCTATTTTGTATTTTATTTTGTTTTTATTTTTAACTTTGAGTACTTATGTTGTGCTTGTTGGTATCGTGTATCAGTGTATGGGTTTAATTACATATGTATGGAGTACTTGGTCCTTAATTTGTGTAGCATAGGGTTGTATCGGAACACTATGAGATGATCACTTGTTATAAACCTCTCACGTCTTCTTTTAGCCACATGCATTTAATATTAACCCTACTGCATGAGAAATGAAAATGCAAGAATAATGTCTA
Organism: Pyrus communis; assembly: GCF_041283825.1. Taxonomy (NCBI): domain Eukaryota; kingdom Viridiplantae; phylum Streptophyta; class Magnoliopsida; order Rosales; family Rosaceae; genus Pyrus; species Pyrus communis. The sequence continues at coordinate 23,928,944 of NC_142567.1, forward strand.
CTCATTGAATTTATTTATTATATTATGAGTCCTACTATTAATTATGTGCGTACGATTTTGCATTGATTGTAAGTCTCTCTATGTCTCTCTGGTTTAGGTTTTAACTTAAGTACTTGATCTGATCCACATTCCACCATTGCTCTGAAAAGGTTTGCCTTTAGGTCATTCACCAAGCACTGTCTTCAATGGTCTCTCTCTCTCTAAAAAATTTAATGAACGAAAAGTGATGTGTCATCAGGACTTGAGAGAGGGACACTGACTCCACTTCGCCCATTTTCCCAATTCCTGTAAATGTCGCAAATTTTGAACTCCCAGAAAGCTTCTTGTCTCATGTTTTTAAGAGATTCGAATTCAATAGGATGTTAATTTGTTTTCAGTTTTCACCTCAGCAGGAAAACATGTTTACTACATTTAGATTTGTGCGTCAGAGAGACTGATGCATGGGAGGGGGGAGAGAGAGAGAGAGAGAGAGAGAGCATCATTATCATGCATACAAAACAGTACTATATATAATGATTTTGTAATAATAATAAGAATGATAAGGTCAGTGGAAGTACTTATTTGTTTTGGGTGGGTGAAAGTGAAAGTTGACAACTTTGAAGTGAAATATGAGAAAATGCCAAAAATCCCACTAAAAACCATGCATGCAAGTATCCAATTTTCTCAACCAACCAAACCCAAGCGATCAGCAAGTTGTCTACAATATTGTTATACAATGTGCATGAGTTAATTAATTTGTTTTTTCAAATACTAGATAGGTCAAAGAACTATTTTCGTTAATTTTCTTTTTATGCAGCATTATTAAAAGATAGTGAATTCAACACAGAACTTGGGTGCAAGCCTTTTTTAAACACTTTTTTATTGTTTACTACTTTAAAACCAAACATGGTTCCCCCAAACATTCTTCTGAAATTGGGCCAAGAAAATAATAGAATTTGGTCACGTTAGAATATAACAAGATATGATTATATCTCTTCTGATCTCTTCAGAGATCGATGTAATAATTACATATTAGTATTGTAAGCCAAAAGGGTTGGTCATCTTATGAAAAAGAGAGGAATCATGGATTTGCTTTTGTGAGAACCAAGGCTGCCAAGCAATGGACGAATAAAGCAATCCAACCAGAATGCTCAGAAGCAAAAACTCAAAGCAGACACTCTTACTCTCTCTCTCTCTCTCTCTCTCGATATTTGATATTGGTCATGGGACGTAGACTGCAGAAACAGTTATTGTGAGAAGAAAATGAGCATGCATTATGCATATGGGCGGTGGCAAAAGGGAAAGCAAAAAAGAGGAGGAATGGCTATTGATGAAGCCTGATGAGAGACTGAGAGAGGTACGATCGTTTAGGAAGAGCAATGCAACGCAATCAAAGACTAATTCAAAGCATGCAGGGCTCCGAATTCCACGACCTCAATTTTTATGTTTGTTCATTTTGTTGACCCACTCATTGATAAGTGTGAAATCTACTCTCTTTCTGTATTCTTCTGTGCTATTGTGTACGGTGAAGCAGATGGGCCTGCGTTTTATTTTTCCTTTTCACTTTATTCCTCTTTATCACCTTCTGACGTTCTTCTTCTTCCAAATGGGCCATGGTATTATTTGCATTTCTTTTTTATTTTATTTTATTTTTTACATGTGTTCTTCTTTAAAACCTTTAAAAAATCCAATATACTCTTTAGTTAATATATAGTAGTTACTTGCTGCCAGCTGCATATTCAGTTTGAGTTGTTAGTTTGTGCTAGCCTTCGTGGGTATTCAGTTAGAAGTAGTAGGATAGGTCAACAGTTTGCTGGGTTCTCTACAAGTCGAAAGATAATGATAAGCTTAAAACAATATAGTGTTACCCTTAAGCATGCATAACGCCAACCACACTATGCATAAAAGTAGGCCCATCTTTTTGGAATGGGTGGTTCTATTCACACATTCAATTTTACCTCCCACACACCTATTATTAATTTATGTCATTTGATCTTTTTTAATTCATTCAATTTGATGACCGAAAATTAAGAGAAATATGTGGAAGTTAAAAAGAATATGTGTATAGCACCACCCTTTGAAGAAACACAGTGAATATGTTATACCGTTCCTATAGGTCTTTTGACTTTCTTTATTTTATTTATCTATTTATATTTTTTGTGTCATGGGATTTAGTTTTATGTCTACAACCCTTATGTGTAGTCCTACTCTTCTAATTCTTCATTACCCTTGATGTTGTTTATAAAAAAAGTTTATGATTAAATTCAAACTCCTAAAACATAGTAAACAAATTGTTATGATTTTACTAAATTGACAGTCATTACATGTATCACATATCTTATTATCAAAGTATACTTTGCTATAGCATGATCTTTTCTTTTTAACTCTAATTATATATGATCTTAAATATACATGCTGTACTTGCGTCCTTAATTAGCTTTCATTTTAAACTCAGTTCTTTATAATCCGTTGCAGGTATACTCTATGTTTTCTGTAAAACTATCTAAGCAACTTCAGAGTAGTTTGTTTAAGTTTAATTAGATTCCATGCACTCTCATCTGAAAAGTAATTCATCGGTCCCAATTTCTTAGAGGGGGTCCATATGATGTGGAATCCATACTTTTGATATTATATATGTACATTACATATAACGTGCTTTACCAAATTATTTTATCTTGCGGCTTCAATACTAACCTTGCTATGGGTATTTCAGCCATTAGCTATATATAAAATAATATTACAAAAAAAAAACAATAAGACATTTAACTATTTTACACTTAAGTTATTAGAAGAGGTTCTAAGCTCATGTATATTTGATATTCCACACATCAAAGAGCATAAAGAGAGACGTGGGGCTTGAAGGAAAGGCATGTTATAGTATCTCGTCACATCATAGCCATTGTATAAAGTATATATGTGATATAATACTCCACTGTATAAAGTTCTCTGAATTTCAATTGGGAAAAAAAAAGGACATGTAATAGTATCTTGTCACATCGTCGCCTCCATAATATAGCATGATTGTATGTGATGATGGAGTTAGAATTGGCAATTTCTTACACAATTCGTTAACACGATAAGTAAACGACACAGAAAAAACGGGTTTCGGATGGACACAATAACTAATCGGGTCACACGATAAGAACCCGTTAATAACTAATCCTTAATAGGTTAACACGATGGTGACACGTGGATAACCCGTTTCGACAAGTTAAGAAAAATGTTATTTTCATCATTTTAATTTTTTAAACTAATAAAAAAAATTTACTATAAAATATAATAGGCATAGTGTGTGTGTGTATATATATGTATTATTGTATTATTATATTTAAGTTCTATTTATTTATTTTTATAGTATACTATACGCAAAGAGTGAAATTGAAAAAAATTATAAAACACATTAAAAAAATTATAATAATTAATTTAAAAGTGCAAAAAGTGTGAAAAAAATCGACAAACGCTCGTGAGTGCATCCTCTACACTTTGAGGATGGGGACATCGCCATTTCAATTTTTAGAACCATACAAGCCCTCATGAATAGTATATTTAAGGGAGTTCAAAATAAGTAAAATTCATAATAATTAATGTACAAATCTGAAAAATGTGAAAGCATATATAAACGTTCGGGATTGCATCCTCAACCTTGAAACGCAACTCTCTTCATTTTGCACATCCTTAAACATTTGGTAGTTTGTAGTAATGTACTCATGTTTTTGCATTAGGATCTTATTTTGGGGTCTATAATACTTGAAAGACAAATGTTTTTTTTTTTTTTTAATATTTTGATGTAATATTGACGTGACAATGTAATATGCATATACTAATTTAGTATTATGTTTTCCATTTTTTTTAAGTCAAATTATATTTTTCATTTTCATTATTTATTGATTTAAATTTTTTTTTTTTTAACAGGTAACAGGTCGGGTTATATCACTTGATAATTTTAATGGATCAATTTCGAGTCGGGTCATATTACTCGTTTACTTTAACGGGTGTTACACAACACGACCCGTTAAGGTATCGAGTATGTCATGAAAACGACACGAACATGAGAAGCATGACACGAATGTCAGGTCTAGATGGAGCTACATGAAGAAATTGTCCTAGTTCTTAATGATCCTTTGCAGAATGTTGATCGATAATGTGGTAGTTGTGGAGCCAAAAATAATCGAGAAAAGTATGGAGGCGACACATGGATTCTTGGGTGAAAATGACAAAATTACCCTTGAGGCACACCGAAACTCCTACGCACTAACAGTGGACAATCACGACTCAATCAAGGTCAAAAGTGAACAAAATAGGTATTTATTCAAAACATATTTCATCCATCCTCATCAAATCCTCCCCACAAGGTAACCTTCAAATTATTTATTCAAAATATGATTAATTACCTAAATTAATTGATTAATTTCCTAATTAATTAATTTCCTAATTGATTGCAAGATATTATGTATCTTGTAATTACACCCACAAACCACCAAATGTGGCCGGTTCCCACTCTTCTAAAAATTCTCCAAATTTCTCTAAACATTTTTCCCTCAAATTCTAACTTTGGCATTAGAGGTTCTTCAGCCAAAGCATCCCCCCCCCCCCCAAAAAACAAAAAAAATTCATTGTGGGAGCATGAGGTTCTTGGCCTTGACTTAAGGTGTTAATTATTTTGCATGTGCATTTTCGTCCAAGAAGAAGAATGCGGAAATTTGCATCCACAGTAGTTAGCCTTTTATTCTTTTTTTCCTTTTGAGGTGGAAAATTCAGATTACTTTAATTCCCCAATCTGAGAGAGGGAATTCTATAGAATTTCAAATCATGTTCGATTGTCTCACTGTCTTATCATCTTGTTGACAATTACTTTCTTCTACCAGAAGCACATTCTTTTGTGTTTAAATTCTGTTACATCTCATGAGCAAAACGTATTACGTATGTGCATGGAAAGTTCAGTAACATATATACATATTGGACAAATTCGTGTCACTATCTTTTTTACACAATTTTTGACTCATATTTTCTAGGCCCACTTCATAATATGTTTCAACAATTCGATCCGTTTATCTTTTAAGTCTTCTCTCGAATATCATGTCTACCAAAAATCATCCAAATTTGAAATTATATAACCGTTAGATTATTATATTAAGAGTTCAGGGTTTCTTTGTAGAACCGTATTCGTCTATTTTTTCACTCAAATGAATGTCTTAATGATTTTAGTTTTGTCTAATTTTGTGATATATATAGGCCTTTTAAGGGAAATGATTTCTATTTTATTAAAAAAAAAAAAAAAGGGATTAGTTGTGGAACCCACTCTACAACGAACTTCAACGATCTGGACGGTCTATTTTGTAAGCCTCAATTCATAGATTATCCTTGCAAAAATTTAATTCAATCCAAAACCATTTTCCTATTTAATTATTACGATGAAATTTCATTGTTCTTATAGAACAAAATGTTCGTCAATTTCTTGAACTCAAGTAGATATCTCAAATATTTCCGATTGACTAATATTTTTCAAGGATGATCTAAGAGGTGCAATTTGAAAAATAAACGGTTCGGATCGTTGAAGTTCGATGTGGTGTAGGCCCCACAACTAATCCTCATTTTATTACAAAAAAATAAATTTTTCTTTCCTTAAATACTTCCTATATTATTTTTTTCGGAAATGGATCATCTCCGGATCCCTTCCTCCTAATCCATCAAATCCGGGGATCTGGACCATTAAAATTTGATCCAACGGCTACAAACAGGGGATACACTTTAAAAGTTTCAATAACTTTAACCGTTGGATCAAATTTCAATGGCCCGGATCTCAAACTTAGTGAATTAGGTGGAAGAGATCTAGAGATAATCCCTTCCTTTTTTTTTTTGGGAAAAGTAAAATTTCTCTCTCTCTCTCTCTCTCTCTCTCTTTATATATATATATATATATATATATATATATATATATATATATATATCACAAAGGCATATATTAACTTCTTTTGATAATCCTAAATTCTTGATCCTTTTTACGGATATAGAAAAGCAAGCGGCCGGTGTTCCAATTAATAATAACACGTACCATGTGATATGAAAGGTTCCAAATCGCCCAATACAATGAGAAATTTTTCATTATAATTGGAACATGAATGGTACATCATGTGTTTTTATATAAGTGGTAAGAAATTTTATCCTTAAAGTTATTAACTTTTTAACACACATATCCCACTGTTTATATAGTAACACGTGGTGTATTATCCCGTATTCCGGTCATATTGAAAAATTGGGCCAATACACCGACAGTTCTTATCTTAATGACAGCATGTTTGCAGAGAAAATTTTCATTGTGACCAAAACACAAGTGGTACACTATGTGTTTTTATTTAAGTGGTGGAAAATTTTATTTTTTAAGTTATTAACTTTTTAATACACATATCCCAACATTTGTATAGTGACACATGATATATCATCTCATGTTCCGATCACATAGAAAAATCTCTCATATTTGTGGAAAGTATTTCTTAAAAAAAGCAATTGATATTTATGATGGCACGTTTGGTTGGTGGATACAAACTGCAAAGTTTGGGGAAAGAGATCCTCTCCACTGAATTAAATGATCCAAACTTTTGAAATTTCATCAAACAACAAAAAATTATTATAGTTTTTAAGAGATCAAAATAGGTGGACCATTGAATAAAATTTTAAAGATTCGGATCACTTGATCCGATAACCTTGGTGAAAGAGATCCGGAGAGGACCTCTTTCCCAAGTTTGGGATGAGTAAGAATTTCCTACTCATGTTTGACAAGCACACTCATGAGAACGTGATACTTGTGCTTATATTCTTAGGGAACTCTATTTGTGAACCAAATAGTAGGCTTTTTCTATTAATACTTCATTCATGGACTTCGATATATATAGACTACAGTTATACGGTAGTGCTATCCATACATTTATTTTTATTTCTTACACGTTCCTTTTAATTCCTGGTCATCAGATCAAATGAATTGGAGAAGATTAATGACCAAAAATTAACAAGGATGTATAAAAGGTAAAAATGAATATGTGACAGCACTATCTTGTTTCTATATAAATTGTTCTCTTTTCAAACTACAAAATATATGTCATCAATTATTTACTTTATGTTTATTTCTGCGGTCTAGCAAGAAAACTTTACTTTGCAGTCTGGCAAAAAAACTTTACTCTAGTTATGTAGCTGTGATTTAAGTTCTATGACATTTATAATGAGCCAGTTACTACATGCATATAAATGTAATTACTTTATTCAATCAAAGTGCGACAGTTTTTGTTTTGTTTTCAGGAAGTGTGAGTGTTTAGGAAATACGAGTCTTTGCATTTAGTTTTTGTGCTTTTATCTACATTTAGACTATTCTAATGATTAAAACATACACAGCAACAATAATTAAATTTAGTCTTTTTAAAAGAAAAAATGGATTTTCTTAGAATTCCCTCCCCATATTTGGATCTAAACTATATATTAATAGAATTCTATTTGTCAAATTCAATAAAATTACTATTATACCCTTTTATACAAAACTAAAAGAAAATATTAGAAAAGAGAAAAATTGGACATTATAGTAATTTTACACAAATAAATTTTTACTTTTTTTTTTAACCTCACAACTGTGCCATCTTAGCAATATCTAAACTCACTCTCTCTCTCTCTCTCATTTGCACCCACCCACATCTACTTTTTTTTCCCCACTTTTTCTAACTTCCCCAATCCACCAATTTTTTTTTTTTACATAAATTTAATTTAATTCTTTTTAAAATTTTAAAGGGTCATTGTTACGGTCCTTGATCAACTTAATTGTTAGACTAAAACCTTATTTGTTTAAATATTTTGATCAAGGTCCTTAACATCATTTAAGATATTTAACTCATGCATTATGCATTTAATGTCCCACAAATTATGAAATTTAAACAAATTCAAATAATATTTTCAAAATATAATAAATACTTAAAAATATATATTAGAGTAATATTGTCCTTCACAAAATTACAGCAAGAAAATAATCTACCCACATAATTATTAACATATTTTAAAAAATAACTACTGATATATTTTGAAACATAAAATAAATACATACAATTAGCATGGGTACATTTAGCACAATTGAAAATGGATACAAATAAATTTAAAAAAATATGGGTACAAATACAAATTAAACTTTAAAAAACTATGGGCACAAAATGAAATTAATATATGGGTACAAATTAAAACTGAGAAAAAATTGGTACAAATTAAAAATGGGTTGCAAATTAAAAATGGGTACAAACTAAAAATAAAAATATATGATAAAAAATTTAACCATAAATATAAATATACCAAATGTAACATTTATAATGTCACATCCCGGCCCGGGCGGCACCACTTCCCGGGCCCGCTCCACCACCGTAGCACGATATTGTCCGCTTTGGGCCTCGACCACACCCTCACGGTTTTGTTTTTTGGAACTCACGAGCAACTTCCCAGTGGGTCACCCATCATGGGATTGCTCTAGCCCCCTTCTCGCTTAACTTCGGAGTTCCTACGGAACCTGAAGCCAATGAGCTCCCAAAAAGCCTCGTGCTAAGTAGGGATGGGATATACATATAAGGATCACTCCCCTGGGCGATGTGGGATGTCACATATAATACTAAATGAATATATTTAGAAATAAAAAAATATTTTATTATTAAAATAATTAATGATGTTTATTAAAACCTAAGGACCTTGATCAAAAATTGAAAAGGAATAAGGTTTTAATCAATGGAGTAGTAAAAATAGAGACACGAACCTAATTTCTCCAATTTTAAATCACACACATAGTGTGTACTGCATCTAGTCTCTTGTATTAAAAAGAATGGATTTTCCGAACTGACGTTCATTAACTACTGTTTTCTATTCGCTAGAAATGTTCAAATAAACAATAAAGGATTATAACTACATTTTTCATGTTTCAAGCTTGAGCTGATTTCCAAAATGGACCATGAGGCTTCAACTTTCTCACATTACACCTTGAGATTTTGAAATTGTATCAACTTATACCTTTTATCTCTTAGAACATTCATTAAATTGATGAGTATTTTGTCATTGTGTGCAAATGTGGTTTACACGATAGCCAATATAAGAGTCTCAAGCTTACTAGGCCATCAATTAAAAGAAGTATCATACACTTAATTAAACTGAAGGCACAAATTGATGGAATTTCAATACCTCAAGATGTAATATGTAGGCCTGGCAATTCCTGACACGATCTGATAACCCGACACGACACGATACGAAATTAACAAGTGTTCGGGTCGACACGATAACGAATCGGATCGTTATCGGGTAACCCGATAAGCACATGTTAAGATAACGGGTTGGTTTGGGTATACACGTGGGTAACACGATACACAATAAGCAGAATATTAATTTAATAATTTTATAACCCTACAAAAATACTATATATATATTAATTTAACAATTTTATACCCCTAAAAACTATAATAAATATATATATATATATTAAATTAACTATAATAATTATATATATATATATATATATTAAATTTTAAATTAAATTTTATACCCCTAAAAACCATAATAATTAATATGCATCATGCCGCTCTTTGAAGAAAAAAGGAGAGAAAAATGAAAATTATAAGAAAAACTGAAAATGAAACAAAAAAGAGAGGGAAAGATGGGACCTAGTGGTATTTTCAATTTTGTTTGCTACTAGTAGGGTGGGTTTTTCCATCGTGGTCTCTCAAGTGCGCACTTGTTATTGTTAGGATAAAATCCGACAGTTGTGTTCCTGACACGTGTACGTCATTTACCTCACTCTCCTTTTTTTTTTGCTTCAGAAAATTTTCATTGTAACGGGAACACAAATAATACACCATGTGTTTTAATAGAAGTGGGTGAGAAATTTTATTTTTTTAAGTTGAGAAATTTTATTTTTTTAAGTTATTAACTTTTTATCACACATATCCCATTATTTTTATAATGACACGTGATGTACTACTCCGTGTACCGGTCAATTGTCACATCCCGGTCTCCCGCCTTGAGGATATTGTCCGCTTTGGCATTCCTGGCCTGGACTAGGTCGCAGACACCAGGCTACCGCACGGTTTTGTTCTTATGGCCGAGTGTTAGTCCGCAGACCACATCTCCCACCACAAAAGGCCTCCTCAAAGGGTACCACCAGGCATGTACATATAAGGCCCAAAGACCACGCCCTCACGGGCGATGTGGGATACTACAATCCACCCCCCTTAGGGAGCCCGACGTCCTCGTCGGCACACCACGGCCGTGAGTCTGGCTCTGATACCAAATTGTCACATCCCGGTCTCCCGCCTTGAGGATATTGTCCGCTTTGGCATTCCTGGCCTGGACTAGGTCGCAGACACCAGGCTACCGCACGGTTTTGTTCTTGTGGCCGAGTGTTAGTCCGCAGACCACATCTCCCACCACAAAAGGCCTCCTCAAAAGGTACCACCAGGCATGTACATATAAGGCCCAAAGACCACGCCCTCACGGGCGATGTGGGATACTACATCAATTATACGTACAAAATAAATATATTTAAATCCAATTAATATATATACACACACACACACACACACACACACCATTGAACTTGATGAAATACGTATTCTATGAAACTAGTTTCAATGATCCAACCGTCAAACATGTTTGTATATACTTCGAGATCGCATTCGTCAAAAATTGCAAAAAATAAAAATTCAGAGATCAAGTAACAGGACAAAACTTTTCGACGGTTATAAAAAAAAATCACGATTTAACGGTTATTTTAACTCTGATTTTGATGATTTTTTACAGTTACACTCCTTGACCCTATATGAATACAATGATTGAATTTGATCTTCAATTTAAAATATTTACACTAGTGGATACCACAAAATCTTATGTTATACTTAATGAACGTATGAATAAACTCTTAAGTGTTAGTGAATCTATTGTTTTGATGGGATACACATTCTACGAAACTAGTTTCAATGATGCAATCGTCAAACAAGTTTGTATTTAATTCGAGATTGCATACGCCAAAAATTGCAAAAAACAAACATTCTAAGATCAAGTAATGGGACAAAACTTTTCGACAGTTATAAAAAGAAAAATCACGATTTAACGGTTATTTTAACTCTAATTTTGATGATTTTTGCCAGCTACACTCCTTGACCCTATATGAATACAATGATTATATTCGATCTTCAATTTAAAATATTTACACTAGTGGATACCACAAAATCTTATGTTATACTTAATGAAAGTATGAATAAACTCTTAAGTGTTAGTGAATCTATTGTTTTGATGGGATACGCATTCTACGAAACTAGTTTCAATGATGCAATCGTCAAACAAGTTTGTATATACTTCGACATTGCATACGCCAAAAATTGCAAAAAACAAACATTCTAAGATCAAGTAATGGGACAAAACTTTTCGACAATTATAAAAAGAAAAATCATGATTTAACGGTTATTTTAACTCTAATTTTGATGATTTTTTACAGCTACACTCCTTAACCCTATATGAATACAATGATTATATTTGATCTTTAATTTAAAATATTTACACTAGTGGATACCACAAAATCTTATGTTATACTTAATGAAAGTATGAATAAACTCTTAAGTGTTAGTGAATCTATTGTTTTGATGGAATACGCATTCTACGAAACTAGTTTCAATGATGCAACCGTCAAACATGTTTGTATATACTTCGAGATTGCATACGCCAAAAATTACAAAAAACAAACATTCTAAGATCAAGTAACGGGACAAAACTTTTCGACAGTTATAAAAAGAAAAATCACAATTTAACGGTTATTTTAACTCTAATTTTGATGATTTTTTACAACTACACTCCTTGACCCTATATGAATACAATGATTATATTCGATCTTCAATTTAAAATATTTACACTAGTGGATACCACATAATCTTATGTTATATTTAATGAAAGTATGAATAAACTCTTAAATGTTAGTGAATATATTGTTTTGATGGGATACGCATTCTACGAAACTAGTTTTAATGATCAAACCGTCAAACATGTTTGTATATACTTGGAGATCGCATACACCAAAAATTGCAAAAAACAAACATTCTGAGATCAAGTAACAGGACAAAACTTTTCAATGGTTATAAAAAGAAAAATCACGATTTAACGGTTATTTTAACTCTGATTTTACAAAGAATGAATTCGATCTTCAATTTAAAATATTTATACTAGTGGATACCACAAAATCTTACGTTATACTTAATAAAAGTATGAATAAACTATAATAATTATATATACATTAATTTAACAATTTTATACCCCTAAAAACTATAATAATTATATATATATTAAATTAAATTTAAAAAATTGATGACCATTGGATCAGCTGAGATTTAATCTCAGCCATCCATAATATAATTATATATATATATATATATTAAATTAAATTTAAAAATTTGATAACTATTGGATCGGCTGAGATTTAATCTCAGCCGTCCATTGTAGGCTATTCCTCTTCTCTCTCATTAACTTAACTCTCAGAGAGTCAAAGACTCAAATCATTCTCTCTGTCTCTCTCGATCGACTTTGACCTCACGCGGCAGCGCCTCACCCTCCTCACGAGCCTCACCTCAGTCTCAAATCAATGACCTCACCGGCTCACCCTCCTCGTCGTCCTCGACCTCTCCCAGACTGTCACCCACACTCAGTCACTCTGTCAATCCTCACTCCTCACCTAAATCGTGACTTCACCGGTTCACCCATTGTCCATACCAGTACCACCCAAATCCAGCTCCTGAATCGAGCTCTCGATCTCAGTCCGCACTCCTCCTCACTGCACAAGGTAAGAAATTCCTGCAATAAACTCAAGGGTTTCTGAATTAGAGCTTTTGGAATTAGGAATTTCTGAAATTAGGGTTTCTAAATTAGGGCTTTTGAAATTAAGAATTTCTGAAATTCAGGTTTCTGAATTAGGGATTTTGAATAGGGACTCTGAAATTTTTGTTTCTGAAATTCCTTCTTTGTTCTTTTTCATTTTAATGGTTTAAGATAGAAAGAGGAGCATGATGAAATTAAACATTTTATGAAGATGTATTTATTCAAATGGAAATTAAGTCAATCAAATTATCAATTTAATTTCTTAATATACAAGCCTACAATCAAGACGATGATGAAAATTTCACAAAACTATAACTTTTGAATATTCTTGTGTGCTAATTAATTGGTATTTTTTCAGAAAAATTATGTTTTTTTTTATATACAGTTTCTACATATTTTTAAATAATATTATGCAACTATTCATTTTGATGGAAATTGCGATTGTATGCTCTCATGATTCTGCACATGAGGTCTTAAACAAAGGGTTACCCAAATAAGGCAACTTTTGGCTATATTTGAATTGTTTTATAAAAAAATGATATTTATGAATTTGAAGAGTAAATTTTGGCTATATATGATAAAAACTCTTATATATGAAGATGCTTATTGTTTAGCGTTTGCCAGTGCAATTGATATGGATATGGGAAATTTGCTTACTATTTGCTTATTGTTTGAGTGCAATTATATATGTGAAATTGAAATAGATATGATATGGTATGAAATTGGTAGGAGCAAGATTTTACAGTTTTGTTTTTCTTTCTTGAAGCAATGTATGTTGTAGAGCAAGATTTTACGAACCTTAGTGATGGAGGGTCAGTGGAAGTGACAATGGGATTACAACCTGATCATGGAAGTGAAAATACAGAAGATACAAATACAAGTCCGGCAAAGAAAAAGGCTAGGGTGATCAAATTAGGTAAGCGAACACTCAGGTCTCCTGTTTGGAAAACTTTCAACAAATTGACTACTATTTTTGAAGATGGTAAAAGTCGTGCTCAATGTAAAGATTGTAAGAAACTGGTAATAGATGATAGTCATCATGGGACGAGTAATATGAATAGACATTTGAAAACATGCCCTGGACAGACTGGTGGATTATTGTCGGTGTCTGAATTCTGTTCCCAAAACTTTGATCTTGTGGTATTCCATAGCTTATTGGTAAAGGTCATCATCAAGCATAATCTTCCTTTTAGTTTTTCTGAATATGAGGGAATTAGGGCTTTATTTGCATATATATATCCTGATATTAAGTCACCATGTAGAAATACAATTAAAGTCTGTGTGTTGAGGATGTTCAAAAATGAAAAACAAAGGCTTCATAATTTGTTAGGCTCAGTTGAAGGTAGAATTTGTTTGACATTAGACTTATGGACCTCGCAACGCACTGATGGGTATCTTGCTCTTGCTGCTCACTTTGTAGACAAAGATTGGAAATTGCATAAGAGAATTTTAAGTTTTTGTTACATGCCACATCCTCATACTGGTATTGCATTATCTGAGAAAATTAATGCATTGGTGACTGAGTGGGGGATTGAGAAGAAGTTATTTTCTATTACTTTGGATAATGCTTCTTCTAATATTTCTTTTGTTTGCATTTTGAAGAATCAATTGAATTTTAGAAGTCTTCTCGTGATGAATGGTGACCTCTTTCATATGCGTTGTTGTGCTCATGTCTTGAATTTGATAGTTCAAGATGGACTTAAAGAAATTGATCATTTGGTGATAGAAATTCGTGAATGCATCAAGTATATAAAGGGCTCTAAGGCTAGGAAACTAAAGTTTTATGAATGTGTTAGACAAGTAAGGATATTGGATTGTATGAGAGGTTTGAGACAAGATGTCCCTACTAGATGGAAATCAACCTATATTATGCTAGATAGTGCAATTTTCTATTGATATGCTTTGATTTATTTAGGGTTGAGTGATTCCAATTTTACTAGTTGTCATTCTTCTTAATAGTGGGATAAAATAATGAAGATTTCCAAGTTTTTTGGGTACTTTTATGAGGTTACGTGCTTATTCTCTGGGACAAAGTACCTTACATCAAATTTATTCTTCCCTAAGGTGTTCGTAATCCAACTTCAAATTAAGGCAGCCATGAATGACACTGAAAGTTTCATGAATAAGATGGGGACTTACATGTACATGAAGTTTGAGAAGTATTGGTTAGAGTACAGTTTGATTTTGGCAATTGCAATCATCTTAGACCCTCGTTATAAATTGCATTTTGCGGATTGGGCTTACACAAAACTTCATGGTGTGAATTCGGTTGAATTTACAAAGGTTAATGACAAATTGAATGATCTTTTTAGTGTGTACTTGGAAAAACTTCCGCATCTTGATAATTCAAATACTCCACTGAATTCAGTGCCTAATCATCAAACAGAATCTGTAGATGTTCTCTTTGAGATAACCTAAGTTTGTTTTTATTTACTTTATATATTTGTAGATTGTAGTATTAGTATTATAAAAGTTTTGATATTATATTTGAAATTGACATGATGCATGATCGTTTATGATGTAGGATTTTGATAATTACGATGGTTCAAGTTCGATTGAAAAAAATTGAATTGCAGAAGTATTTAGAGGATAAAAGAATAGATAGAAAAGTAGACATTGATGTTCTTTCTTGGTGGCAAATGAAGTGTTTTCATTATCCGATACTTTCTCAGTTAGCACGAGATGTGTTAACAATTCACATTTCAATTGTTGCATCTGAATCTGCATTTAGTATTAGGGGTAGAGTACTAGATTAGTATCGTAGTTCATTGTTACCGGAAACAGTTCAAGCTTTGTTGTGCACATGAGATTGGCTATTTGGAAAATGAGGTAATATATTTTTATATGGTATAGTACTATTGTTTTATTTCTTTTCATAATTGCTTTGGTAAACTACTCATAATTTGAATGATTTTTAATGTTTGGTTTTTCTATACTTAGTTTATGCGAAAGAGAGTTTTGACGTGGAAAACCTTACTGAAAACATCATCAACATAACTCTTGAAGGCAATAGATCAAGCCAAAGTTTCAATACAATTTCCTCATGATGATCGATGTAAATTGAGGATTTTGTAAAAGGAATAACATGCAAGCTTTGAGTTCCATTGGCAAGGTTTAAACTTTTGACAGAGGCTTCACAAACCTTGAAAACAAAAACTCTTTCATTTTGTATATCCTTGCACATTTAATATTTGTAATAGATTATTAGTGTATGTATAATTTTTTTATTAGACTCTTATTTTCGAGTATAGATGTAGTACTTAAACAACAAATGTATTTTAATGTTTTGAAGTAATATTTATGTGGCAATGTGTGGTATGTGCAAATTTAAGGAAAAAAAAAAATTCTTAACGGGTAAAGTAACTCGACCTGTTAAGGACCCGTTAAGATAACGGATGTGACACGACACGACCCATTAAAATAACAGATGTTACACAAAAACGATACGAACACGATAGACACAACCCATTTGCCAGACCTAGTAATATGAAAAAAATTAAAACTTTGGTCCATTTTGAAATCACCCAAACCCTAAAGAACGTAAAATATGGTTAACCAAATAATAATTAGTCAAGCCTCGGCAGCGGCGCCACCCCAACCCCCTGCCAGGGCTTGAATGAATTTTGTGGTGGAGAGGGTGGAGGCTTATGTAGCTCTATCATGCTAGATCAATGGTATTTCGACTTTAGGCCGGTTAATTGAATCCATTTAAAGTGGCTCAGTTTGTACTAGAGATGCTAGGACCACGTGTTTGTTTTCTCTATTACATTGGAGGAAGTCAAATCTTGAACCCATTCTAATCCAAGTCAATCCAGTGTAACAAACAGAATCTAAAGGCATAGGAACTATGACTTCATTTGGTCTCTAGGATTGGATTGAAATAGAAGGTACAGGCGAATCATTTTCATTTCAAGGGATTAAAAGAAGTTTAGACATGAAAAAAACTCATCCCTTCTAATTCTAATCCGTCCATTTTGGTTTTGAGGGACATAGAATGGATAAGTTTCCTTAACGAGTAATCCATCTTCTGCCATCAAAGTTGAACACATTTTTTCATTTCTTCCTTCAGCATACCTGAATATAACTGGGTTATTTATTTCAATCCAATCCTACTGACCAATCGTGGCCAGCATTGCACATAACCTAAGATGCTGTTGATTGCAATTTGCAGCAGACCAACTGCAGAACTTGAGATAAATAGCTTCTTCCTTTTATGAGCCCAACATTCACAAAAACTTTGCACAAACGTAGTTCATGTTGAATATAAGCAACATCGCTTCACTAAAACTGAGGATGATTACAGCAGTCATACACATGTTACAATTTGGTACATATCACGTCAGGTATATCTCAGCCCCCTCCTCCTCTTCTTCCTTTTGTTTTTACCTTTGCCCCCCTTCCTACCCATGTTGCTCTTTATAAAGAACCCCTTCAAAGTATAGTATCATCCCACACAAATAAAATGAAATGAATAACTTAACAGGTTTGGAAGGCGATCTTCCACCTTCCTCCCCTGCCAAAGCAAACCCGCTTCTTTTGATGCTTGAAAAGAACAAAAGAAACCGAGAAAACAAAAAACTATCATCTGCCAATGGCATTTGTAGTAGTGGGTGGATGTGACTGGGTCTCAGACTGAGCCTCGGCTTGTGCCTGGGCCTGCGCCTGCATCTGCTGCTCAGCAAACCGATTCATTCGCTCAAGTAACTGCGCAGCCTTTCTCTTGCCTCTATCTGTGCCATTTTGTGCCAACTCCAATAACAAACTCATCACCCCGAGTTTCTGAGCCTCTATTATATGTTGTTGGTCTCCAGAACAAAGATGCACCAAAACTGCAGCTGCATTTTCTCTGTTTCGGGGAGATCCAGTCCCAATAACTTCAACCAAAACAGGCACAGCTTCAGCTGCTCCAATGGCCGCTTTCCCTTCATGGTGGCTAGACAATATTGCTAGAATGGCAAGTGCTTCATCCACCATTCCACCTCCAGGTTCTGTCAGCAGCTTCATTAGGGTCGAAACAACACCAGCCCTTACTGCCTTCCCCTTGTTACCTTGATAAATGCACAAGTTAAAAAGTGCAGTTGCAGCATCTTTCTTCCCCCTTTGGGTACCTTCACTCAGCAATTTAACAAGTGGCGGAATGGCTCCTGAAGCACCAATTCTAACTTTATTTTCATCCACAACAGAAAGGCTGAAAAGGGTTGCAGCTGCATTTTCCCGTGCTTCCATCCCTCCATTCTTGAGGACATGAACAATACCAGGAATTGCTCCAGAGGAGATGATGCTTCCTTTGTTATCCTCACATATGGAAAGGTTGAGGAGTGCTGTCACAGCATGCTCTTGGGTGCGGGAGTCGGGGGTTGAAAGGAGGCCTACAAGCAGGGGTATTGCACCAGCTTCAGCAATAGCCACACGATTATCTGCATTACGTTTGGCAAGAAGGCGGATTTCACCCGCAGCAGACCTTTGGTCTTCGGGGTTTACTGACATCAGCTTGTGGAGGAGAATTCCAATCTTAGTGCGTTCTGCTGGCGAGCAGGCGGATGCAGTTTTATTAGGTCGAGAATTGGGTCTTTTTGGTGGTTCAATGCCATTTGCCTCGCACCACTGGGCAATGAGGCTACGTAAAGCGTAGTTCGGCGTGAGGGTGGTGTTAGAGAGGCTCTGTTGTGTTTTCGGACATGTCCCATGACCTGCTTCCAGCCACCTCTCAATACAGGAACGTTCATATGTCTGCAGCAGTGGAAAACAAAATCTTTTAAATTAGTGGCAGCATGATGGACTGCAAGTCCTGGGCGTGGACTTAAAATTTAAAAATTAATACAAGTATCCAATCTGCATGACATCTTTTCAGCCCCCCAGTCAAAAAGTTCTGGTTTGTTTCTGAAAATCCATACAACGGAACTAACATAAGACAATCCAAGCTGATTGCATATGGAGGACATATTGATCCAACAACTGGATACATCATAGATTCATAGCAAACAAATTTCAATATAACAACCTTTCTACGAGAAGACATCTATTAACATCCCATTATTGACATCTGACACAAATAAGGAATGGAAAAAGAAATCTAATAACATCCCGTGAAAGAAGGAAAAAGGAAAAGGGATAATTATGGTGCAATTGAGTTCTTGGTATCAAAGAGCAAGCATGATATACCTGCCCTGTTGAAACAATGACGGGATCCTTCATTAACTCCAAAGATATTGGGCAACGAAAATCATCTGGTATAACTGGGGGGACTTTTTGATTCTTGTCAGTGGATGCTTGCCCACTGCAACTTGCTAATATATTCTTTTCTGCTGCAGGAGCATCCATGTTGGGATTTTCTGTTTGTACAAAATCCTTAATTTTTTTCAGTAGCATTGACATCTTCTCGATGCTCTCCCCAGGATCCCCACCACTGAAAGTAACCATCTCATGCAAGGCTAGTGATTCTTGTGTCAGTTCAGCTATCCCTGTCAATTCTAACTTATCGACCAATCTTATTAGGACAGTTGGATCTGTTGCTGCCTCATTTTTACTGTAAATGGACAATAGATCTTCATAGAGCTCAACATCAGGCGAATCGAACCTTCCTTTGGCTCTTCTAAACTGAGCAAGAACAAGCTCAACCTGGAAGACGGATACAGTTGAAGAATATATTAAACACTCAAGAATCTAAAATTCTTTTTTTACCACAAACTGGTGTAAGTTTCAAGCCATTGTGTTGTTACATGTCTGTGTGAGTGGATCGTTCATACACTAAAGATCTTTTAATAAATTTTAGAGAAGATAATTAAAGAATTGCGCAAGGAAAAATCTGGCATCTCATTTTAACAATACATGACAAGGATCCCAAAGAAGTCAAGGCCAAATTCAGAAATATAAGATAGCTATTACATTGTGATCCCTTGTTATCACACCACATCCCAAAACAATGACAGGAATGTTCAGTGATGAATATATACCTGTTCCTTAACTTCATCAGATATGTCAAGATTTTCATAGGAAAGTCCACTTAAAGCTTGCTCCAATCGAGCTGTCACCTCATGAAACTTCATCATAATTTGCTCCCTTTCCAAAACCTACAAGTATGATGTAAGAGGTTCAGGCAAGAGAGAACAAGAGAGAGAGTAATAATCAAGGCATCATCTGAATAGAAGTTCTAATTTCATAGTTAGAATATATTAATAAACATACCTAAAGTGAAACACAGCACATATCCAACAGAGCCCAAGCAAAGGATAGAAAGCAAAAGGACATTGACATATGAACCTTATGATATAAAACAACCAAGAGTTTGTAACATAAAAAAGCCTACTCACAAGCATGTTTCTTACCAATTGGAAAATGTAATTCAGTATTTCTATCAAAATTATACAATCTGGTGACATAAATGATAAACACACCCTTTTTAGCCTCCTACACACCCCTATTTAATCATGGCCGTTGATTTTGTTTGATTAAATCAATCTGATGACCAGAAATAAAGAGCGGTGTGCGAGAATCTAAGAAGGGCGTGTGAAAATCACCTCCCTATTCACTAAGACAATGGTTTTAGTGAGACTTGAAGTTCAAATCTCAACCACTATACTGAGATTGGGGAACACTCCAGTTTGTTTAGCCAACTCATCTAAAGTTTATTTCTGAGAACATATTTTTAGCCATCTTATTCCCTTCCTGACTCTTTTGAACTATAAAATAATATTACTCCTCAAACCCAAAAACCCTACATTCCACCATTGCTGGAAAATTGTAGGTTCAGGATGCTTATCACTTTTTCTTGCTATTTTTTGAATAACAGAGAAAATAAGAATGACCAGATAACATGAGAGGGAGCAAGAGAGATTGAGACTAGGCATTCAGAAACCCCAAAGGAGAGATGGTGTTTCTGGTTGATCATAAACCATGTCTAGAGAATCACCCCTGTAGCATTCAGAGCATTCTAAAAAGTGTCAAATTCATTCTCAGAGCTCCACAAACAGTATGCGACCCTTTTCAACAGCTGGTGGCCATTTTCCACTATGTTATTAAATTGAAGTTATCAACCTAGAAGAACATGTTGAAAACATCAGAACTCTTTGCCATCTTGTTTTAATACAGCTTTCGGTGAACAAGTTTAATGCCAGAAGATAGCTCAATCCTCAGTTCATGGAAGCTGGATGTTTAAACCTTTTTCTGCCCAAAACAAAAGTAGTGACGCTTTCCCAAAATTTTGTGGCAGAATCATCAATCATACAGAAACCCCAACACCAAACAACCAAATTAACAACTAGAACACACTTAACAAGATGATTCCATAAGTGGTGGTTTTCAAGAACTACTAAATTCAACATGTTCTTCTTTCACCCACAAATGATTTTAAATATCTCCTCCAAAAGCGGTGCAACATCAAACTACCAAATTTCATCCACAAATAAAAGCAAGACCGAGAACAACAAAAATCTGGTTCACTTAGAGATGACATCAACAGCTAAGAATATCCTACCATTGTATTGATTCTCGGTTTTTACTACCAACCAATAGTATTCCGTTGACCTGAAAATTCCATTCACAGCCTCTTAGACCTTAATACTGAAGCAACATGACCATTCAGCCATCCAATTGGTGAAGCCGTGAAGACATACAAAAGTCTAACCCATAACAAGAGACGCAAGAATGCTAAAGTACTATATCTCGGTACAATCAGTAATGAGGGAGACAAAAACAATCAAGCAGTAAGGACCCGTGATAGAATCATGGGAACATCACAAACTTCAGAAAGCAACACTCTAAAAAATCAATGCAAAGACATTTTATTCTTACAAGGGGAAATTTATATAAATTGAGATTTGTTAATATGACATCCTATTTTCGTTTGCTGCTAAGATATGCAAAATCCCCAAGATCTAATAAAATTATAGCCAAAACAAAGACCCAAAACAAAAGACAGAATTTTTTTTTTTTTTTAACGGAATCTTTTTGGGAACTTTCTATCCAATTCCAAACTCAAAAAGGTGAGCATGTATGGAATTATTCTCATCAAAACAAATTCACTCAAGCCTTTCGTCTGAATACTAAAGAGTGCATAATTCAAATCGTCACAAATTTTCGGGAAAATAACGGAATCATGTTTTTGAAGATGTACTAAGCACTGAAAGAAGCAAATGAAATCAGTTTCAGAACCATTTGGTAGCGAAAAGAAGTCGATTCGATTGCTGAGAATAATGCGGCAACGGATAAGAAATTAAACCATTAATCCTCAGCTTTATTCATCCAAAAGTAAAATTCAATCTAGCAAGGCCTAACCCAACTGTTTTGCTAATCTTAGCTTAGATCTAAGTTTTCAACTTAGAAATGTTATTGCTTTGGGTGCTTCCACAGTAGTCAAAAGTAAGTAAGAAATACACCACTTTCCAAATTCAAAATCAACAATCTTTTCCTCCATTTCCCTTCAACTTCCCGCATTTTCTCAGCAACCAAAACGGATAATCAAAATCAAAACCAAGACAATCATCCACACCAACAATCAAACACAAAATGCAAAGAAGAAAGAAGTTCAGAATCGAAAGATACGCACACACCAGGTAAATCTTGCTGCTTTCGCCTCCGAATCTGAGCAGCTCCTTGGCCGATTCCAGAGCTTCCATGAACGAAAGCAAGGCCTTCAGAGTGTCCTGAGAGACCTCCTCCTTGCTATCCCTAATCTCCTCGAACATTGGGGTCAGCAGCTTCAACCTCCTCGCCAAATTGCAGTACTGCTTCTTGACCACACACCTGTAGTCGGAGATCGAAGCTATTTCGTTGATCGTGTCGATCAGGCTCTGCACCAGAGCTCCCCTGTCTTCCTCCATAGCTGGGTCACCACCGATCTCGGCCATAACCGCACTGTTTTGTGGGGTTTTGCGTCTGAGGAACCTGGACTCGCCGGAGGGTTGAAATGACAGCACGTTTTTGGTCGTATCTCGTGAGAGAGAGAGAGAGAGAGAGAGTTTTAGAGAGAGGGGGGAGATAGAGAGCGGGGGAGTGTGTTTTTTAATGTGGCGCGCCTCCGAGTCGGACTGAGTCGCTGACTCGGGACTTAACCAGGGTTTGAGTTGAGTTAGGAGTTGGGTTGGGGAATTAACCAGAGGTGTGCTGTGTGGACTTGGACGACTGCGCTTCTGGAGTTTTGTTTGGTTGGTGTTGTCTTTTGGTGGGCGGCGGACGGTTAATTTGGTTAAACTACCGCTGGTAAATGTCAGAGGGGATAGTTGTGTCTCAGAACACGACAGATGTTTCTCTGCAGCCTGACAACAAGTTTAAAATGCCAATTAGGTTTTTTTGTTTAGGTAATATTTTTTTTTCGCTCACTTAAACAAATGTTTTACATTCGACTTGTAATGTCTCAAATTCAACTTGTAATATCTGTCGTTCGATCGTTGGATAATCAAACTCACATAAACAACTCTGGAAGTTCATAAAGTTAATTAAGAACGTTGCTATTGTAAGTATGTGTGCCTATTCCGTACCTAATTATCGTTTTTTTTTTTTTTTTTTGCATTGGACAGTTTGTCTCGATTAATCCTTCAACCTCATATGAGCTAAGAAAATATGCTACACGATTTGATTAGGCAAAATATTTAATTTTTCAATCTATTTACATTAACAGGTGGAGGGCTAAACAATACAATAGTTCAACCTCAATGAATTAGTATCGAACCTGTCATCGATAAGAATTAAACCTAAGAGTTATCATTTACAATTGAAGAGAAATACAACTAAAATGTGCTAAGTAACGTGTATTTTATTTTATTTGACCAGGGGGCGCAAGATTCCAAGAATAAAGGGTCTTCATTGTTAGAGAATTTTTTTTTTTTTAATACGGCTTAACTTGCCATTAGACTACGCTGACTTGTCCAACCGTCATTAGATGTTAGATGTAAGAATTCAGTTGATTAATGGCTCAAATTTGTACGTAGCTTCACAATATAATAAGTGAACAAAGACTAATTAAGAAATTACATGGGAAATGTCAAAATCAATGGAAATTTCATGATATTTTAAAACGGTAGAACCTACTAATGAAACTTTAGCTAGATTCACTCTACATGTTGGTCAAGTTTGTACTTGATTCGAGAAGCCTCCGACGTCTTTTCATGACGTCATATTTGAGAATTATCTTTCTAATTAGATAAGATATCGTTTTCACTAAAACAAAATTACAAATTTCATAAAATAGCATATATATGTTTGACAAAAAAAAAAATAAATAAAGTAGCATATCACACTAAAACATGTAAGCTCTTGATAATTTGATTGATCATCTTGGAAGCACGCACGCCACTTGAGAAATCACATCATGTCGAGCAGTCGAGCCAAAGAGGAAAATATGCAGACTGAGAAAGAAGCAAATAAAATGCAATGCATGTATGGTTGGAATTTGGAAATCGTTCCAATTATGGCATATAATGTGGGACATATTCAATTACCAAATGGCAAAATACCCAACAAGTGCCCTAGGTTTCCATTTATGATAAAGTCGTACCATACGCGTAAACACCACCACTATCCAAATTCCAACTATTCCATTTGCATGTGAACAATCTGAGCTGTTTGAAGTCCAATGCAATACAATATTCCGATTGTGATAAATATATATACACAGACACGCACACATACGCCTCAAAGATTTTACTCCATTGCATTTGGTTGATTAAGCCTTGCCCTTTGGGTCAAATGCACCTAGAGCAAAGAAACCTAGGGGATTATTATTGTCAAACGACATTCTTGGGTCGATTTCCGACGACCTCCTTGCATCTATATATGTGGCTTCGTTTTTGGGTCAAACGACATTAATATTGTCTACTATCTAAAAGAATTTGGTTTACTATTTTAATTTCCGTTCATCTCTCCGACAATTTTTGACTTCGTCATTGAATTTAGGTAGGGTTAGTGTTGAGTACCGACGGGAATCTTTGGTCATGCAAAATAAGCAGGTGTGGCGTCTTGTTAGTATTCTTCCTCATTTTGTGGAGCTATTGTAAACCTTCATCTGCTTAAAATTTGTACAATATCTATTTGGACTTTGTTATAAGAGTAATTAAGATTTGATGAGTTGCCACTAGAACAAAACAGTTCATCTACCACGTCAATTCTATCATGGGCATATTTAGCTCGTGGTAAAACCTATTCAATTATCACGGTCAAGTTTAACTCGTGATAGATAACATTAATCCACCACAGTCAAATTTTGGCCCATTGTTAAAAACAAATAATCTACAACAGACATTTATATCTGTGATGAAATATCATAATTACCACGAGATATGCTCGTAGTGGTTACTTCAAACTATCACATCGTCTTTTGTGAATTCACCATGCCTTGGCCCGTGGTGGATGTTTTTATCTCCATAATTGAAAACATTTAGAAGAGGCAGGAGATTAAAAATTTGGAAGGCTGCCAAAATTTTGGCATGGCGCCCAAAATCTCTAACTCCCTATTTTCAAAGAGAGCACGTTAGCTCTCCCTCCTCATTTTCATTTCTCTCTTGCAGCTTCTATGTTCCTCTTCAGAAATTTCCAAACGCCTCTACCTTTGCATACCCGAGCCTGATTCAACCTTTTCAGAATCAAAACCATCTCTAATTGCAAACCCGGTGAGTTCCTCGTGAACTTGTCCTCTCTTCCGTCGACTGCGCACCCAAGTCCGCAACTTCTTCTATAAGGTAAAAATCCCAAAGCTTGTTCCAATATGCTCATGTATGTGTTCTGTATATGAAAATCCATATGAGAATTCTCTAAAATTCGATCACGGCGATGGCTCCGGCGGCTCCTATTTAGATGATAAGTATGGGGGATGTAACCGAAGCCGATCCAATTTGGGTTTGGATCCATATGGGAAGCAGTATAATGTTGGTCCCGATGCGGGTATGGCGATGGTGTTTATGCTTACGGAGGTGATAAGGTGGAGTATGGGTTGTGATTTTGAGTGCCCAAAATGGAATTTAGACATTCTGCATTTGAAGTCTATTCTTTTGTTAGCATAGAAGGTTTAGTGTTTAGAAGGGATAGACAATTTCATTATGATAGGTTGGATTTAGTTATAATTGTCCAATAGCGGGCAAGTTCTCCCATATTTGTCTGCAAATCATCACTTTGTCTCGACTAGTGAGTCACGTAAGATGATTTTTAATGAATTACTCTGGCTTGCTTTCTTCGATTCTACTTCTGAGAAAAGCAGGTACTGCAGTGCGCCTCTCTAATATCTGCGCTCACCACCATCAAGGTTTAATCGTGCTTGGTTTTCAACTTTCAGACTTGCACACCAGGTGTTTGTTTTTTGTTCTCAAAGAAAACAAATTTGTAACCGTGCATTGGTTTTCAACTTTCATTGCTTTCTTCGATTCTCCATTTTCTATTTATCCATTATCCCCAGTTTTCCCCCTCGACATTGTTACAAGATGTGATGTAAATTCATTTTACTTTAGCATCAAGTTCGTTAAGGAACTTTTAATTTATGTATTGAGGTAAAAGTAATTTGTATGTTTATTTTTCTTCTCATGCAGTCAAATAGTTACACTGCCAACACCCTTTTGGATACAGTGACTGCTGCAACTGAACAGGTTGGAAACTTGGGAATTTTACCTTTCCCCTTGTCCTAAAAGAATAATGGTCCCCCTTATTTATTGACAACATGAGATTAATTAGGGCCTAGGTAATGTTTTCCCGGTTTCTGCTCCTGTCATTTGATACATTGTCATGTAGTAAGTATAAACATTGATACTTGTTTTGAGATGTATGTGAACGAGTTCAGTCTCGCACACATCCAGTTCTCAATTACTCATTGACGCGATTTCATGGTTTTGCAAACTCATGTGAGAACAGAAGGTGATGATCTACATGAATGCATAGAGGTATGGATGAATTCTGATATCATGAATTTTGATCGCATTTTCATTTCTCCATTTAAGTACCTAAGAGTTTCGATTGCAATTTAATATAATCATTGTATATTAACGTAGCTGACAATGTGCTACATTTGACAGAGCCTAGAGTGGTTGTTAAAGTATGTATGAGAGCATCCTAGCAGGTAAAGGAACATGTAATTTTTCAAGAGCTCTATTCACTTTTCTTGATTGAGATCAAATGTATATTTCTACCTATACAAGTACAAGATCTTTTTTTTTTTTCTTCATCCATATGCTTATGTCCATCTAGATAGAGAGAGAGGCAACAATTGCTGAGGCTCAAGCATTAGGGCAGTAGTTCATTCTCAAGATCCTTTGTTTGGAGGTGTTCAAAGAAATGTGAAGTCTTCAAGTGAAAATGTCCTTATTTGTTGGAGGTCTCTGGATAGTTTGGTATTTTTTTTGTATATCTCATCGTTTTGTTGTTAACTTTAGTTTAGTGTACAACTGTAATGTTCAAAATCTATGATTTTTTTTATTTAATTGTTATATTATAGTAAATGTGTAATTTTGCTTATAAATATTATATAATACCTTTATTAAACAATTTTTTTTTTCGAAGAATTATTAGAATTTTTTTTTAACGGGCATTATCCGTGGCCAATTTGTAATCCACAATGGTTATAGTGCACGTGGTGTTAGATCTTAATCTACAACGAGCACAAGCTGTGGTTATATTATAATTGACAACGGGCATAACCCGTGGTAGAATATGTGACCTTCTATCACATCCAGATTACTAACGGGCACAGTGTTCGTGGTGGA
This sequence comes from Pyrus communis, assembly GCF_041283825.1. Lineage (NCBI taxonomy): Eukaryota > Viridiplantae > Streptophyta > Magnoliopsida > Rosales > Rosaceae > Pyrus > Pyrus communis. The sequence goes on from NC_142567.1 coordinate 23,956,462, forward strand.
TTGCAATCTACCACGGACATCAACCGTGATAGATGAGCTTTTTTCTACTAGTGTGCATGAGAAAACTAGAGTGAGAATTTCTTGCATTTAGAAAATTCTGTGACTAATATTGTCAATTAAAATCTATTAAAAACTAATGTTACGTGACATATTCTAACTTAGCGGTATGCAACTTGAGACGTGACGGAAATGTCTGGTTAAGGTTTTCTGACGTAAAATACGTTACCTACAGAATAATAAAAACGTTACGCCATGATGTAATTAAAGTGGGTCTTAGAATAATGATGTTTTGTAAGCATCCAACGCAATGTGCCAAGCACATGAAACAATTTCATGTAGCAACACGACACTTAAACTAAAGTAAACAAATGAGTTTATTAATAAACTTAAAACTTAAATATAAAAAAAATCCAATTTGCACTAAATTATTAGAAGAAAATAATGGTTTTTGTACTGGAAATTGAAAACAATGCAACTGGCATGAACTTTGGTTATGATTGTAGGAATATGAAATTCAGTTTATGGTAAATTATTATACTTCTTTGTCGTCTTTTTGTTGAAAAGGAAGGTCGGTCCGGATGATATTTTTATGTGCTAGCTTAGTAGTGCTGGACCTGCAAAGAACTGAAATGTTTTACAAAAACATGTGTTAGTGTTACCTATCCAAATGAGCAAATCATAACATAACTAATCCGACCGTTGGTGAAACTTTCATTTCTCCTTTTCTTTTGCTATTCTTCTTGGATCTCTAGTCCTCCATAACTGACCTTCCTAGAAGCATTCCTTCCATTTGCTTATGTCGGGAGCAAAGTGCGGCAAATTTAGGACTTTTTCTAGATGAAGTTGGATCCTGTACCAAAAGATAGGTAGAGCTTGGAGCTTTGGACCTTCTTAATTTTTTCATCGTGTCATGTGGTTACGGGCTTAGGTAATAACTCATGTGATAATTTTAATTTAGTGTGAATAAATAAGGTAATAGAGTGGTAATAGAGTGGGCTCAGACATGAACAGATGGAATATTGTTACGTTAATTTGGATAATAAATAGGTATATAGTACTACTCTATCTAACAACTTAGTGTACGGGTTACAAAGACAAGATATTTTTCTTACTGTTTAGTACAAGAGTTAATTCAGTTTAGGCATTGGAATAGAACTTAATTGAGTTTTATTGCAAATGGTCCCTGAATCTGGATGGCTTGACCCTCATTTCTATGATCCATGAAATATAATTATCTTCTTGTTACGATTCCAACGAGTATAACAGCTGGTTTGCTGTTTCTTCAGTGAGAAAGGCGTGACCCTGCCATCGATGAAGCCATCTTTGATCGAATACAAGTAGCATAATTTTTGCCATTTAGAGGTTTTAAAACCAATAAGAGGTCAGGGTGATCAAAATGATCAATGAAATAAGGACTTGACACATAAAGAGCACTGTCAAAGATTCCTGGTACTTTTTTCCAAAGTGAACGCACGATGGATGAAGGCAAGGGAGGATCCATGAAGTAGGGGTGGGTTTAAAAAACCGAGTCAAATACTGAACCAAACACATATATTTAATTATGTAATATATTAATTATATAAATTATATACAAATACTCACAATGGTCTTACTGTTGTCTACCATTGTTTCTACAGGTCATTCCTTTCCTTTACTCCAAACTAAACAACATCACAAACGGATTCCCTAAGCTGACCTGAAGCGATAAGGACAATCAAAGCAGTGATGGCAGTTGGAAGTCCAACCTTAATCCAATTGGTTACCCTAACCTCAGTTGCATGAGTTGTAATCTTTTCTGCATGCTTATCAAAACTAACTTCTGTTTATTCATTTTCCTGGACCTGGATGGCTTGATCCTTAGTTTCATGAATTGTAACCTAATCTATACCAGTTTATGTCTGTTCAACGAAATGATCCATAGTATCATGAGTTGTAATATTTTCTTTGAGTTGATCAACACCAATATTTTGTATGTTCTTCTTTCTGAATTTGGATGACTTATCTTCATTTTCATGGTTCATGAAAGAATCATCTAGTTGCAACGATACTAAATATTACATCCCACCTTTCAGAGAAGCATTCAGTTTTAGTTGATCTTCTACTCTTGTTGGCTACAAACGAATTACACCTTATGCAATTGAAAGAGTGTCCTTTCATGCACAAACAACAATCTAAATAAAGTTTATTCATTGTGCATTATGGAGTTAGAGAACATAAAATACGCAACGGCAAAATCATTGATATCCATTTATAAATATAAACAATAATCTGGCAGTGAATTCTTAAAAACAGAAACATTATCAAGGCTAGAATAAATAATTTAAACTACATATTAATATAATTCTGTTTATCAATTCAAAATTTAAGTGCATTATTATTAACCCTTTTGTACATAATTGAAAGAAAATATTAGAAAAGAAAGAAAAATATGGGCATTAATGTAATTTTGCACAAACATGCTTTTGTTTTTTTTTTTTTTCCTTCCCTCACCCCATATAACCTTGCTCCTCCATTTCTCTCCCACTTCCTACTTTTCCATTTTTTAATTTTAATTCCATTTTTACAAAATTGTCATATATTTAAGGGGAAATTGACATAAATAGGTGATTTTCTTAATCTTTGGACCAAAATAGGAGAAACCGATCATGGCACTCTATGCACAAAAGCGAATGACGAAAATACCCACATATAAATTTTAAAAACTCACAGCTCATTGTGTTCTTTTTTTTATTTCGAAGAGAGAACTGTGAGCTTTGGATTTTTTGTTTAGGCTCAAATCTGTGAGCATATCTTGCTCATATCGTGTACATATAGTGTCCATACCGTGTATAAGTACGTATTTTTAACTTGTTCACGCAAAAGAAGATTTCTTTCTTCCTCTTTCTCTTCACTCTCTCTTCTGCAACCTTCTCTCTCTATCCTTCTCTCCCTTCTCCCAGATAAAGAATTGAAGTAACAATCACAAAAAAATGATAACTACTCGAAGGGGACATAGGAAACTTTTCAGTTCCATGTCACTTCTTTCATTAATTTTTTTTTCTTCATTTATTTCTAAGAATAAAAAAAATTTCAATTGCAATGAGGGAAGAACAAAACTTTGGTTCTTTATAAATTAAAAAAATAAAAAATTGGAGAGAACTAGAGCGACATGGAAAAGAGACGAAGGTAAAGTGGAAGAAAGGAGATGTGGCACCTGTATCAGCTTCATCGACAATGTCACATGGGCCTCTACCACCCCAACGCGTTCGACCCCACCCCTCGTGGCCAAATCTAGAGCTACCCATTTCATAGTTTTCTACCATTTGAAGGAAAGCTTATGCTGTTTTACCTTTTGCTTCATTTAAGGAGGTCTTCTGTTTTTTTACCTTTTGCAATGTGTCTTTATAGAGCTTTTATCTAAAAACTCAGATGGTGAAATGCCCTTCTCTGTCAAACGATTCAATCTCTCCTCCTCCTCTCGCTTAGCAGCTCACCATCGACTCACTCTTTTCAATCGACTCCTGCACAAGTTCCGCTACATCCAATAATGGGTCCTGCTCTTCTCCTCAATGGATGTACCTCCTCAGCTCGTTTTTCTTCTCCAGTAGCTCAGCAATCCTCAATTGCCCTTTTGACAGCTCTGCAAGGTTTGCCTGTTTTGGAGCTCACTTCAATTCTCATCAATTTGGTACTCTTTGTAGGGTTCCTTCACAATAACCCCATTTATATGGGAGAGCAATTTAGTCTTTCTATTTTTTTTTTTTTTAATTTATTTGGGAAACCAGGAATATCATTACCAGGGCAAAGATGCTAAGATTACATATAAAGCCTACACTAAGGCAAGCAACAAGCAGCTAAAAACATAACTAGCAATGCAGAAGGGTACAAGTAAGAAAGACGTTGCAAAGAATGCAAATACGTCGCCTCCTGCAAAGCCAACAAAAAAACTAAGGTGGACATGGTAAACCATCTTTGTTCAAAATATGCACCAACGAAGATAGGGGTCTATCGACGCATGAAACATTGGTCATCTCCGGAAATCTAGCCGACACAACCCAATCTGCCACCATATTGGTTGATTTTGGAACCTAAGACCAACGACAGTCCTGGAAAAATTCCCCAAGATGTTTGACTTTCGCCAAAGTAGGAAATGTTTCCCAGCTGCCAGTTTCCAACGAATCCCTCAAGCACAAAACAGATTCGAGCGAATCAGATTCCACCATGACCAACTGATAGCCTAAAGAAAGACCCAGCTGAAAAGACCCAGCTGACACCCGTGGAGGATGGCCAACGCTTCAGCCTGGGCAGCGTAACCTGCCTTGATGGTGAACCTAGTAGCAGCTAGAAACCCCTCAACAGCATCTCGCATCACTGTCCCTGCAAACCCCTCACCATTGGAAGCACACCAACTAGCATCAACATTTATATTTATGAATGGAGAAGTATGAGGGATCCAGACTATCACCGGAGCATCACCCTTAGAGAGCGGTTGTTGAGGAGTCAAGGGACGGCGAATAGCTTCAAAGAAAGCCCTGGTCGACAAATAGATGGTAAAAGAACTTGAGAAGGGTTGAGTTCCACATGGTTAAAGATGCAATTACAACGTGTTTTCCAAATGTGCCAACACGTAAAAACGGCATAGGAAAGCATACATCCCTTATCATGATGAGACCTAGAATCAGAAACCAAGAGGGAGAGAAGCCACTGAACCCAAGTCAGGTTCCCATCTCTGACAACTTTGTAGTTCAAAAGAACAAACCAAATTGTGGTTATCCACGAACACTGAAGAAAAATATGTTCCATAGATTCCTCAGAGATGTTGCAAACAGGGCAAATTGGGGAAGGGGAAAACTTCCTCTTGAAGAGGTCAACCATAGATGGAAGAGCCCTAGGGATAGATTTCCACATAAAATTTCAAATTTTCTCGAGGGACATTCAGTTTCCATATACACTTCCAAACTCGATCCGGGACCAATTGGAAGAGGAAGGACGAAGATCCGTTGGGGTGCAGAACCTTGAATGAGCCCAGTGATATCCCAATTTCACCGAATACCTTCCACGTTTTTCAAAATGCCACACAAGCCGATCCCTTTTTGAAGTGTCCTCAACAAAAGTCTCAGATATAGCAATTTGATCATCCATCGATAAAAAGGGCCTAAGGAAATCAATATCCCAAGTTCCAAAGCTTTGACAGATTAACGAATCCACCCTAGTATTCCTTAAGACCGCCACCTCGCCCAGTGGTAAAGGGTGACCCACGGTTAAAGAGGGGATCCACCTATCAAGCCAAATCTGCACATCATTACCACCCATAATTTTCCAATGAGATCCCTTCAACAACAAGTCACGGCCCACTAACAAAACTGTTCCAGGCCCAAGAAGCACAACTCCCATGCTGAGCATCCAGGAAAGAGCAATGAGGAAAATACCTTGCCTTCAACACCCTTGCCCATAAAGAATTTAGGTATTGAATAAGTCTCCAGCACTGTTTTACAAGGAAAGCATCATTGAACTCCTGGAAATTCCTGAATCCCATACACCCCTCCCCCCCCCCCAAGTTCTTAGGCAAACCGAGTGTATCCATTACAACCCAATGTATCCTCATTTCCCCACTTTTTTGTCCCCACCAAAACCCGGCGATTAGGGCATCTAATTTATTGCAAACCACTGTAGGGAATTTAAAGATATTCATCGGATAAGCAGGAATGGCTTGGGTAACGGACTTGATCAAAACCTCATTACCCGCCAATGATAAGGTGTTTTGTTTCCACCCTTAAATTTTGCCCATAACTCTTCCCTTCACATAAGTTATCCCTCGCTTCTTAGACCAGCCCCAAATGGTAGGAACACCCAAGTAGGTACCAGGATCATCCACAACAGTCATACTGAGGGTACTCCCGAGCTCCATGGTGACATCCGCAGGAGTATGAGCACCAAAAAACATGCTTGATTTATGCAGATTTACTTCCTGCCCAGAAGCATCGTAATAGGCCCTTAACAACTCAACCAAATTCTTATAGTTTGTCTTATCTGCCTTCAAAAAAATTAAAGTATCGTCGGCAAAGAAGATATGTGTGATGACTGGCCCATAAGGGTTCATCCTCACCTCCTCCAACATCCTCTGCTCCACTGCCAAATGAATCATCATGGAAAGCATTTCACTAACAAGGAGGAAAAGATAGGGAGAAAGTGGATCACCTTGCCGAAGACCTCTGGAGGGAGCAAACTTGTCTCCGAGTTGCCCGTTGATGATAACAGCAAAGTTGATTGAACATAACAAGCCTCCGCCACATAGGATTAAACCCCTTTTTTTTCCATAACTGCCTCTAGGAAATCCCACTCCACCCGTTCATAAACTTTATGCATATCCAGCTTTTTAGGAAAATCCTATTTTTGTAATATTGTTGTGCATGTCGGTGTGCATATCCCATAAATCCTATTTGGTTCCAAAATTAAGGAAATTACACATTTTTGTCAATCTCCCTATATTTAAACACAAAACAATGTGTGACTTTTATCCAGTCAAAAATAACAAAAACATAAGCACATAAGACGACGTTAGTAGACAAATAAATAAATAATGGGTAAATTCAATATAAACCCAATTTTGTAAGCAATTGTTAGGAATGGTCCATTTTTTAAAATATAGGTCCAATGACTATTATTGTCACATCCCGGCCCGGGGGGGACCACTTCCCGGGCCCACTCCACCACCGTAGCACGATATTGTCAGCTTTGGGCCCCGACCACGCCCTTACGGTTTTGTTTCTGGAAACTCACACGAGAACTTCCCAATAGGTCACCCATCCTGGGAGTGCTCTCGCGCGCTACTCGCTTAACTTCGGAGTTCCTATGGAACCTGAAGCCAGTGAGCTCCCAAAAGGCCTCGTGCTAGGTAGGGTTGGGAATATACATATAAGGATCACTCCCCTAGGCAATGTGGGATGTCACAATCCACCCCCCTTAGGGGCCTGACATCCTCGTCGGCACACACGCGGCCAGGGTTAGGCTCTGATACCAAATTGTCACATCCCGGCCCGAGGGGGGGACCACTTCCTGGGCCCACTCCACCCTCGTAGCACGATATTGTCCGCTTTGGGCCCCGACCACGCCCTCACGGTTTTGTTTCTGGGAACTCACATGAGAACTTCCCAATGGGTCACCCATCCTATGAGTGCTTTCGCACGCTACTCACTTAACTTCGGAGTTCCCATGAATCTGAAGCCAGTGAGCTCCCAAAATGCCTCGTGCTAGGTAGGGATGGGAATATACATATAAGGATCACTCCCCTGGGTGATGTGGGATGTCACAATTATCTTTTTGTTAAGTTTGTGACAAAACTGAAAATTTTAAAGAAATGTAATATTCTAAAGGGAGACATTGGATTTGATCGTTAATCACTAACACTCTTTGACTAAAACTTTAATGGTATTTAAATTTTGATTAAAGTCCATTGATTTGTACGCCTTAGTATTACTGTTAATATGTATATTTTTATATATTTGAAATTAATTGTTTGACATTTTATGAATTTATAATCCCATATATATATATATATATATATATATGACATATAAATCTCAAATTTAAAATCTCTCATTATATTACTATTAGAAACGGTTACAATAAAAAATTCAAACATTTTGATTGAATAAATGGATAGAAACAATGCAATAAAATGAAATAATAAATGGAAAAAGAATGTAACCATAGTGTTAAAAAAATTGGTACCTTTTTTTACAAATAAAATTTTACAAAAAATTAGTAATATTTTACATATAACAAAATGGTAGATTTACAATGAAGAATGGGCATACTATAAATAAATTATGGGTACAAATAAAAGATTAAAAAAATATGAGTACAAATGAAATTTTTAAAAATATGGGTCCAAAAAGAAATTAATATATGGGTACAAATTAGCACTAAAAAGAAAAATAGTACAAATTTTTAAATAAGGGGTTATTTTTAAATAAAGGGTTGTTGCAACCCTTTATTTAAAGTTTGGTACAAACAAAAATAGAAATATATGATATAAAGTTTAGCCATAGGTATAAATATACTAAATGTAATGCTTTTAACACTAAATGAATTTAGAAATAAAATTTAATTATACTGATATTTAAATATTATAATTAAAATAATGGCGTTCATTAAAACCTAATGACATTAATAAAAAATTACAAATAAATAAAGTTTTAATCAATGGAATAGAAAAATAGAAGAATGGAAAATTGGAAACCTAATTTCTCGTAGTTCAACTAAGTTACATTCAGTCTTTTTACTTATTTAATATACCTATGTTATAGATTTTTATCGATAATCTACCTATCATAGATATACCGTTTTTAGCTACATATATATAGATATTTTTTTCTTGTAATCTACATCTTTCGAATTAGTTTTATTCAATTCTTCTTAAATATGTTTCGCTTAAATAATTATGTTATAATTAGACTCAATTTAAAAAGATGATTGAATTTTTTAACTGGATCTAACTGAACCTAAATAAAAGAACAGAATATACCATAGAACTTGGATTCCACTTGTAAAGCCAATAAAAAGATGCTTGAATTATGTTATAATTAGACTCAATTTAAAAAGATGCTTGAATTTTTTAACTGGATCTAACTGAACCTAAATAAAAGAATAGAATATACCATAGAACTTGGATTCCACTTGTAAAGCCATCTTCACCTCCTATAGGAAGGAGTAGTAAGAATACGCCTCCTACAAAAAAAGGAAAAAAAAACATATTACTCACGATTTTTTGTAGTAGAATAATCTCAAGAAAAATATTGTAATTTACAAGACAATGTTCGGGAGCATTACTTGGCTTGAAAAATGTTTTCTAGACGGCAAAATTTCCGACATCTCTTCTAACAGTTTTCTTCAATACCTCAAAATTATTATAGACTTGTTCTTTATTTCTGATTCAATCATCATTCGACAAATATGTTTCTACCCATTTATTTTCTACAAGCACACAAAATTCACTATCAAGCAAATATGATACAAATAAAAAAAAATAAAAAAATAAAAAAACACTCGTTGCATGATATAATGTCAAATTTACTTTTAGGAATAATGGCTTCATGATAACCATGCTTTAGAAGTTGGCTACATCCATTTTAATGGTTAATAGAAGGGAGAAAGCTTATATGTTCAATAATGGTTAATTAATTAGTAAACCATTGTTGCGATTTTGTACGTTCCATTCATTTTCGAACATAGAATGACTATCAAAACTTACGAAACCATTGCCTGCAATATTTGACCAAAAAAAAAGGTCTACATTTTGGGCAATTTTTGAATTGACCCATGAAAATATCAAAATTTTCACTTAAAATGGCTCTTCGTGCATTTTTTTACTGCAAAATCATCAATTAAACTGTAGTTGTAAGGGCCACTAAAGTAGAAAAACCAGAAAAGTGAAAGTGTGTTTTTTTGTTCTTTTCCGGAAAAAAAGGGAAAAGTTGAAATGATGTAATTGTAGGTCTCACATTCAAACATAAAGTCAGTATATGTTAGATAACTAAAGTTTACGCAAGTGACCTTTACAACAGTACTAGAAAAGTGTTGAGCTCTTACATGACAATCTGGATTCAAACTCCGTCGGTGATTAATCTAACAAAATCTATCGTTTGACCAAAAAAAATGATAACCAAAGTTTACGGGAGTCCTTAAATTTTGAAGCCATGTGCGGTTGAACGCTTCGCTCCACCCCAAACCGCCACTAGCCAGAATATGCGTCCGCCATGAACGTAAGTGTATGGTCAACTTCTAAAGCACGGTTCTCATGAAACAACTATCCTCAAATGAAAATTTGATTGATATATCATGCAACGTATGCGTTTTTTTGGAATCGTATTTGCATGATAATGAACTTCATGTGTTTGTAAAATATAAATTGCTAGAAACATATTTTGTTAGAATGATGATTGAATCAGAGATAAAGAACAAACTTTTGATAGTTTTGAGTTATTGGAGGTAACTAAATGCCCAAAATTCAAGAATTTAAGAATAAATAGCTATAGATATAGAGGAACAGATATTAAGAATCCAAAAAAAATTGACTGGACTTATAGCCTATTTGTTGTATGAGATTCATAATATCATTGGTTGTAAGACTGACATTTTTCATCAAAATAAGGAGTGAGTTGCTAGATTGAATGGTGAGTTGTTATGATGGTTAGCTTGAGATTATGAATGGGCAAATGGGGCAGCCCCACGCGATTTGGGGCTGGTACAGGACAAGTTCAAATATTCTAAACACAAAATAGGGCGGGATGGGATGAGTTAAAAAATTTGAGAAACGGATCCTCAGTCTGGATCGTTTATTGTAGACATTTGTTTGTTCTTTGTTGTAGTTTTTATGGCGTCCAAGGCCACCATCGCTCCTGATGATTCTTGATAAAGAGGAGGAGATTGGGAAAAAAACTTGAAGCACACCAAGAAGAACGAGACCAAGGATCAGGATATTTCAATCTTCTTGAGCGACCAAAGCATGATCATGAGAATAGATGAATTTTGGGGTAAGAATGGCAGAAGTGGGATCCGTCGTTTCTTTTGGGTTAATCTATTAATAGTTTGTCATTCAGGCTTTATCTCATTGGTTTACGGGCATTTGGGCATTTTTATCTCTTGGGAGAAATTGTATGTAAGTTTTTCAGATTTCCAATTTTGGGCAGTAAGGATTTACGTAGATAAAGTTTCGACTCGGCTTCAATATTTCAGGTGTCACTTAGTACTACATTCTAGTGGATTCCTCTTCGCTTGTAAGTGAGAGATCTTAGGTTTGATTTTCACCAAAGGCGAATTTGAACCACATTATTGTTAGCCTATTGTGAGGCTTAACCCATCTCGTTCCTGTATAGATAATATCGTTTGTTCAAAAATAAAAATAAAAGAATAAAAAATTCAGGTGCAAAGCTGTCAAGGAAAGCTCTCACTCCTGTAATAAAGAAAAGGACCGGTGAACCCATAGAACCGACCCATTTGAAAAGTGTCAATTTAACGGTTTCATTTTTAAAATAAGACAATCTACCTTGCCCCGCCCCATTTCATTTACAAATTAATCTGGTCCCGTTCCTTCAATTTTGGCCCAGTACGGCCCGTACCAACTCCTTCTTGAGATAAGTCAGTCAGTTTTTCTGTGAGTAGAATTCTGTGGCAACTCTTGTATACAATGTTGTTATGCTCATTGAGTTGAGCTTAACATGAATAAGGAGCAATTCTCTCTTTACAATCCTTCATTTCATTTCTCATGTTCTTTATCTTCCTTCACTGTTTCTTCTGCAAATGTTCAATCCTTCATATGTTAACATGTTCCTCCACAATTCAATATTTCGTAAGTCATGTCTTGCAGGAGTACTTCGCCATTAAAGACTAGAGTAGCGTCGGGAGAAGCATAGAGAAGGGAGAAGAAGAGAGAAGCGAAAGGGGCAAAGTTTTTTTATTTATTTTTATTTTTATGCAAAGAGTTCGGAATATAATGGACGGGAACTCTAACTAGCTGCATCATTGGTTTAATAGTATAAAAAATGGTGATGAACATTTTGTTAGCTATCCCACGCCAGTGGGGAAGAAAAAAATAATGACTTTAAATATGATTACTCTACTTTAATTAATACCAATACCGTTTGTGATAAAATTTCACACCTGATATATTGGGCAGACATTAATTAGCAAGATGGGGACTCTATCGATGTCGTTAGAGTGGGCCCCTAAGCCCGTCAATCTAAAGTTCCAACATGGTACGGGCCCATGCAAGCCGAAGACTTGTCACCAGGAAGTGTGGACTTGAAAATAAGCATGGACTCTTAACATAGACCTTTGAGTTTTAATTGCCGATGTGTGGATTTCTACATCCACTAAATGAGATTCCATGTGAAAGGGCATGTTAGCTATCCCACGTCAGTGGAGAAAGTAAAAAATAATGACTTTAAATTTGCATATTGCTAGATACATGTTATGGCATGCTAAGATCATCTTCAACTCTTGGGTTAAAACCTAAAATTTTTAACCCAGAAACAGTTTTTCAGCTCCAACCCTTCTGGCCTAAATTTTTTAGCTTGAGATTATTAAAGAATAAATTTAGGTTAATTTTTTCTTTTAAAGTAAAAAAATCACTAAATTTGGGTGAATTTTGAGTTAAATATTTTTTTTAACCATTTTAGCCGTTGGATTTAAATTTGAGCTGGTAGATCTTTGTTTTATCGTTAAATTTGATTATATTCGATCTCAGCCGTTGGATTCAACAAATCCTGGAAGACATGCCCATGTGAGTGTGGTCCCACTAGTGGTGTCCACACCATTTTCTGGGCTAAATCCTGAGGAGAATTTGGCTTTTGTTTGGCTTTTAGCTTTTAGCCCACACATTTAGCATAAATTGGGTTGGGTTTGGGGGCAAATTGTGGCTACGGAGTCTGTGGCACAATGGAACTTGAATGAAGAAGGAGTGACTTGACCAAATGACCTTTATTCGGATGTTTTAACTAGAAACGATGTCGTTCCAAAATTGATCTCCATCCTTTTTAATAAGCACGCGTGTTTTGCTTTAACCCAATGTTTTAAACGGTGAAGGCCTATGCAAGACATTTCATGAATAGCTCTGCCTAGGCGAAAGTGTTGAGGTATGAGGTGAAGCCTGGGAGGACCTTTTTTTTTTTTTTTTTTTAATATTATATATATAATATAGTACTTTGTAAAACAAATTAATCAACAATCAAACAGGCAATCAAGACCAAATTGAGATTACAATACTAAAAAACTTGAAGTTTGAAACAAATTATGGTGGTGTGAAGAATTTTGAAACTAACTGAAGCATGAGATTGGGGTAAAACTGAAATGTTGGATTAAGATTGAGAATTTAGGGTTTGAGGAATTGGGGATGGGGATTGGGTGAACTGCGAATGGCAATATGGGAGAATCAGGTATTGGGATGAGGAAGAAGGGGATCTGTTGGGGCTAAAAAAAATTATTAGACTTAGGCAAAACGATGTCGTTTGGGCCAAGTCATTAAAAAAATTAAAAGATTTGGCCAAAATAGTTTCGTTTTGGGTTAAGTCGTTTAAAAAAAATCTTTCTTCTTTGTAGTTGTCTTCTTTGTGAATACGTCGCCGCCACTGCAGCAGAAGGGAAAAAAAAAAAAAAACAACAACCACATGGCAGGGCCTCAAAGGCTAACCTTCGACTTCGAGAGGTCCCCAGCAATTTCAAGCAAAGGATATCGGCCGCCTTAGAATGCCTAAAGGCGCGCCTCAACCATGTCTAGGTGAGTTTTCACCTATTCCTAATGGGCAGAGGTAATTTCACCCCTGTCCACCTCCAAAGCCGCCTCGGCGTAACTCAGAGCGCGTTTTTAAAAACACTGCTTTAACCCCTCATGTTAGCCTCAACCCTCAAGCACAATTGTTTAACAAAAGAAGGAAAGTTTAGAGTTGGAGTGTCATTGTTAATGAGATAAACCACATGTGGTGTAACTACTTGTTTAGTCATGGGTCACATTAAAAGTATAGTATCACCATCACGAAGACCACAATCTTTCTTTTGCATATCTAGATAACAATATCATTTAGTAAAACTTGACTTTTAATTTAACTATTTCAAGATGAAGTACGATTATTATTATTTTTTTTTTCCCTCTTTACTTTTTTTTCTATTTGAACCGTCACAATTAAATTATCTTAACATCTCATATTAATTTGTGGAAACAGAAAGAAAAAAAGAATGAATAGATGGAGAGATAATCCAACTCCTTTCGAGATTTGAGTACGAAGATTTTTCCCATTTCCAACTCAAGTGAAACTCTGATAACTTATTTAACCAACTGACTAACCTAACCTCATGAGTGACGAATCTCAAAGTGACCATGGAAGAAACACCAGATGAAAGAAAGAGCTCGGGTCGGTCCAAGTCAATTGGTCCCTGCATAGTCTCCTGTATCTTCGTCTTCCTCACTCACCTGGTCCTCTCTCTCGTCCCCCGCTTCTTCTCCGCCTCTTCCTTCCTCGCCCAACTCGCTCTCTCGGCCCTGCTGCTTCTCTTCTTTCTGGGTTTTGGCGGATGGTGCAGAAGGACCCTTCTGAAACGCCGCGCTTCAGCTCCGGCTTTCGTGTTCTTCAACATTCTCTTCATTTGGGGGTTTTACATCTCAGTTATCAGTCGAGGTGAGCTCAATTAGTTAACTTCATCAATTGAACTAATTCAAATGTTTTGGGTGTGCTGAGCAAATTTGAACAGTTAATCTGTGTGTTGTGCCTGCTGCAGCTGTGTCACTGCTCAACGACGCCGTTTTCAGCTGTGAGGTTGTCTTCCTCCTCATTGGTCTCTACAGGTTGGTACTTTTTCCAGCTCCGCGTTGCTTATTTGCTCTTCAAAATCATCTAAACTTGACTGAGTAAATAGTAATTGCATCGGTGTAATACATTGCATTCTAAGTGGCTCGGGTAAACCCGTTAGATACGCCTAAATTCTTGAGCGCACATCCATCCGTTAAATTCCGCAATATATGCAATACATTAGTGTACTCTAGAATTTTCGAAATTTGACAACTTTCAGTGACAAGTGTGTTGTTATTGCAGTATAATTACGAGTGACCCTGGCTTTGTAACAAATGGGTTTGCCTCTTCAGACCAAGTTGCGGAGGGTTTGGTTTCTGAAGTTCATAATCATGAGAAGGTTGGAGATTTTGAACTTGGGTTCCATCTCTTTTGATGCAAAAAAATTTAGGGGATTTTTTTCCCTCTTTTTATAGTACTATACATATATATATATATATATATGTCGAAATTAATGGGTGCCTTAGCTAATAAGTTGTTTCATAGTGTCATGCAGTTGGTTAATGAACTTTTACTTGTGCAGGAGTTGGAGGTTTTAGCAAGTGGTTTATCTGACGACTCAACTGAAGTATTAGCTTTCATTCTCTTCAGTTTTTCAGTACTAGAATGATCAGTGGTTTTTGGTTTTTGGTTTTTACTAGAAAGAGTTAACATGTGGTGTTGTCAAATTTCAAACTTGGATAAGTTGATTTTTATTTGAATGTGTGTTACAGATTGACAATTGACAATATAATACGCTTGACTGTATACTAAGAGAACATTTTCCATTAAAGAATAATTTGGCTCTGGTATCATGCTTTTTGTAATCTGGATGATGGTTGTGCTCTGTCTTTCTCAGGGTTCTGGTTTGGTTACGAGGGTACGATATTGCAGGATCTGCAAGGCATACATAAGGGGTCTTGACCACCATTGCCCAGCTTTTGGGAACTGTATAGGTAAAGACAATTTTTTTCTTACTAGTAGTTTCCATGCCAGTTATATTTAACGTTCAAGCTAGCTAATAAAGAAAATTAGATCGTATAGATTTCCTTTTAAGTTGGCTTGCAAGCGTCGCTGCAGCTGATTTTGATTGTATTGTACTTGTCAGTAGTTAATGATACAGATGCCTTTGTTGTACAGGACAAAAGAATCATCCCCTTTTTCTAGTTCTTCTGTTTGGATTGATCATTACTGAGGCTTCTTATTTAGTATGCACATCACTCTGTAAGCTAACTCTCTTGTTGTGATTGATTCTTATCCAAGTAACAGACCTTTTGTTTTCCTGTTCAATGTCTTTTGAAAATTATTGTTGCTTTGCCTTTACTTTTAAATTCCTGTATTTTTTTTTCTTCAGTTGTTGCCAAATCCGGAATCTTACGTAGACCTAGCTTGGAGGTAGGACATTGCACCCGCAAACTTTGAAAAATAATTAGTCAACAGTGTGGCTTTTTGTGGTATTTAGGTTGTAAATTACTTATAGCATAAGTTATCCATGCCTCTGCAGCTTACCTAGATTCTTTTAATCAATTTTGCAGCCTACTCTTTCTGAAAATTTAACTGTTAGCACAATTCTGTTCATCATTCTCCAGTTGGTATGGCAGGTTTGTATCACTAATGCTTTTCTATGAGTTATGCTACTTTCTGAATGATTCATCCGTATTAGGTCGTTTCATATGGAATCTAATAAACATCAAATTGTGTATGAGTAGGTGGTTTTTGTGATATGGCATATATATTGTGTATGCTTCAACATCAGAACCGATGAGTGGGTAAGTTCTTCAATGAATGATGAGCATATAATATATGAGAAACAAATGATGGGTTGATGCATTCGCGCATGTGTGTTGTTTGTGTGTGTGTGTTTGAAAGGCAAAGGATTATATGTCCCTAAACTTATCATAACAAGTGACCTTTCTGATCAATTCAAGAGACTTGAAATATAACACATATTCTGCTCTTATTCATGAGTCTTACCGTAGTCCAATTTGAAATAGAACATTTTCATTTTGGTTTGTTATTTGCAGATAAACTGGAAGAAGCATCCAGAGTTCCAACTTCTTGTTCAACCTCAGCCAGGTAAGTGCACGTCGCAGCTCAAATTCTGGATCTTCATAATTTCCACCACCCGTATGTAGAATGTAACACCTATTCTTTTGCCCGTCCAGGGAAAAACTTCACGAGTATAAAGTTCAGAAATCCTTATGACAAAGGCATTCGACAGAATGTCAAGGAGTTTCTAGCGTTAAGAGCCTGACAGTTTCAACGTCTATTACTCCAGAAGCCTTGCACACTTCTCTGCGTTCCACCCATTTTTATAAAAGCAGTTGCTCTTATCGCTTCTTGCATATTCCAGTATTTGGAGCAACAGGAGTAGGAGGTAATGATTTAACGGAAATAGTTCTTGGTTTTGAAGTTAGTGTCTCAAAGTCCATTTCAAAAACTGACAGAACGTTGAGTAGGCCGATTATAACATGTCTTGGCTCATGTAAATTTACAGCCTGTGTGTGCATTTCTGTGATTGGCAAGTGTCTTTGTATTGTTGAACTCCGAATTATGATTCTGGTCAATGAGAGTAAACATATAGGCATATAGCGAAACGGAATTGGTTCCAGCTCTCTACTTTGTTCTGTAAAGGTGGAGATGTAAGGGGAAAGGATGAAGAAGCTGTGACATAATCCTTACCGAGCAACATCTTCGGGCCCTTCTCGCCGCGGCCGACATTCAGTACCCTTTCAAGGACCTTCCCTTCTCTTCTTCTCAGTGTCCTCTGATTGTAACTATCAAATAACTCAAGTCTGATGCTGAATTTTCATTTAGACTGTTGCAAAATGCAAATAAATTTTGATTAAAACATATAAGAGGGCAAATACAAGTGCAGTGGATGTAGGTAATCCTGGGCACGCGGCACTGATAGGTTTCGGAAGACTACTATTTATGAGCATATCTACCAATTTTTCTTTTGTGAACAACTGCAGTCTAAGGCCATCTCCAACCAATCTGGCTAGAGAGCGATAGCGTCGAAATGATGTCAGCTAGCCATTGGATTGGAATTTGAACTTTTATTTTTTATTTTTTTAAACAATTAAAAAAAAAATTTAATTCTAATTTTTTTTTTCCTATAACTACCTAAGCCATTAAACAATATTAAATAACATTAAGTAACATTAAACAACATTAAATAACATTAAGTAACATTAAACAACATTAAATAACATTAAGTAATATTAAACAACATTAAACAATATTAAACAACATTAAACAATATTAAACAACATTAAATAACATTAAACTTAAACAACATTGAAAAAAACATTTAATAACATAAAACTTAAATGCCAACTTCATGCTTCTTTTGGCTCAAAGATGTGTAACAAGATGCTGTTGTACGTACTTGTTTGTGGCACGTGAATGTATCATCATATTGCACCTCATGTACTCGTTTAACGAGATATTACCAGTTCTTGGATATAAATGCAAATTAGGCCCATCATGTATTTTTGCACAAGCCCTCCTTGACCTATTTGGATCATCATATATTTTTACATGTGTCACTCGAAATCCTATCAAAAAAATTATTAAGGTTACATCTCAAAAAATTATTGAGGTAGTTTAATTTAAGTAACCGTATTAATTCAATTAAAATAATAAATTATGTTTGGCCTATGGTCCTTTTGTTCCCTCGGCTGGAGATAGTTTTTTGTTACATGGCTATATTTGGCCTATGGCCCTTTGGCCCATCGGTTGGAGATGGTAAGAAATATGGTCTGACATTGTTCATTAAAATATTATTCTCTTGGAGGGTTATAGGGTTAAAACGAGTCATCTGACCCTCATTCAGTTTGAGATGGCTTAATGGTATTCCTCCTCAATAGTAAGTGAGAGGTCTAATGTTTGACTTCATCAAAGGCGAATATGAACTAATTCATTATGGTTAACACAATGTGAGGTTTAACCCAAACCCTCACTCTTTAATGTAGATAATATCGTATATATTCAAAAGACAAAACAACCATTGAATTTAAATGGACAAACAAAACCTAGAGTTTACATTTTTTTTATTTTTTATTTTTATTTTTAACAAACGATATTATTTACACTAAGGGTGACGGGGGTGGGTTAAGCCTTGCATATGACATGCATAAATTGAAGAAATGATTCACTCATAAGTAGGATGTCTTAGGCTCATCTCTCATTAATGACGAGATCAATATAGTTATTATGATTGACTCATTGTGTGGCTTAACTCAATCTCTCGTTTATTCAATGTAAATATATCATTCTAGAGAAAGTTAAATATAGCTTGAAGGGCTTTAAACTCCACGTTATTGTGTATCAATTATTGTACAAACTTTGTAGCTCCAGTGGTTATTTTGAAAGAAGATAAGATAGCTTTATTGAACGAAATCAACTAGGGTACATATCTTGGTTCACCTCCTTAATAATATCCGGGGGTTCCTCAAATCAAACAATGGAATTACCATTAGATAAACTCGACTTGGCAATGCTATGAGTCACACCATTACAATTACGAAGAAGGGATGTGCTATCCACACATTCCTTTTTACTTTTCACATACTCCTTGTTAATTTATGTCCATTGATCTTCTTCAATTCATCTCATTTGACGCCCGAAAACTAAAAAATATGAAAGATTATAGCTCACATGGGAGATTGTTAATTTATGTCTATTGATCTTTTTCAATACACTTAAGAAACTCAGACGCCAACTTTTTAATATCAGAAGCTGTAAAACCGAGATTGTAGCTCCCGTGGTTGTTAACATTCACTTTTGGGTCGAAAGTTTTGATTTTAAATAGCCCACCAATTTATTCTCTGATTAGACAAACGCCATACTGGACCCAAAAAAAAGGGACAAACACCATACACTTTACTCCTAACTTTTTCATGTGGCTTTTACTTTTTAGTGCGTTTCCAAAACACCACCTAATCTCATCATTTTTTTTTAAGGAAAACCATTCTCTCCCTCTTTTTTCATAGAACCTTACGGTAAATTCTAAATACGTGCAAAGAACGTAAACTATATGCATTTAGTAAAACACTCGTAACTCAATTGATTACAAAAATTCAAGTTCAAAGTTTGATTCTTCCGTCTTTTAATATCGTTTGTCTAACAAAAAATACTCAACTAAAATATTTAAATTAGAGCATGGAGAAACATCTGATTCAACGAAATATCTCCCATAATTTTGCCACTTGGCGATTGCTACACCTTTATTTTCCCTCGTTTTCATGAGTAAAATAAATTGAAAATGACCGTTTAGGGTTTTGCTCAAAGTCCACCCTCAATTTCTTCAGTAACAAAAGCTGTTTAAAAATCAGAAGAGGATCCGATCCGGATCTCTTCTATTAAAGGTCCAGGATCAAGTGATCCGGATCGTTGAAATTTGATTCAACGGCTACAATTATTATAATTTTTAGGAAGCACCCTATTTGTAGCCGTTAGATTAAATTTCAACGATTCGGATCACTTGTTCCTGAATGTTTGATGGGAGAGATCCAGACCGGATCCTTTTCCTTAAAAATCTGCATTTGTTTGATTACCTAAGCAGTCCCTGTTCACTTGTTGACTGGTAATGTAAGAAGGTCCATTCTGAATTGGCTTTGATTTTGATAGAATATTCTAACATAACAACTTGGTTTTTCTCAGGACTTGTATTTAGTAACTTAATTGGATACCAAGAAAATTTTAATGGTTTGTATATTCTAGATCAATGAATCTTTATTTGAGAGAGGTTGAGATTTACTTTGTATCTCTATTTCCGAAGTTCACAAACTAAGAGATCTGAACTACTCAATTTAATCTTGCGGTTCTATTAACCTATGTCATTGACCCATTTAACAAAAATACAAAAACTTGAATGACTCATATCTCTTTTTCTCTCTATTAAATGGTCTTCAGACACAGAGATCCATAATTAGTCTCATTCCTTTAACATGGATGCTTATGATGGAATCTAATTCCAACATATCATTATACTTGGGTGTTAACTTGCAATTAACACCTACATGTTAACTTGTAATTAACACCTACATCAACTTATGAACTTGCATATCTCTGCATATCTCTACTCTTAATTCTTCCATTTCTAACAAACAAATCAGCCACTTAGTACTACGATTTGGTGATATTCCTCTTCGCTTAGAAGTAAGAGGTCTAAGGTTTGAATCTTGTAGATTGCGAATTCAATACTAAATTAGGTTGCACATTATGTGACTTAACTGAATTCCTACTTTTTTAGTGTAAAAATATCGATAAACTCAAAAAAAAATAAATAAAGAAATTACTTTTTGTTTTAAACTTGTAGCCTCGCTAATCTACATAAATGATGCAGATCACAACTAATAACTAATTTATTTAATTCCTTCAACCTGGACAAAATTTGGAAGTTAGGCTTTCATTTCTTTACAACATACCTTGGATCATGTGAGCTGCCCAATCTAATGCAATTCTAAGCACCAAACGTATGTGCAAGTCCTGCTGGTGAAATAGTGGAAATGTTCATTATTTACTGGACTAAGCATAGTATTCTTATATTATTAGATTTTGAATCACCAATTATGTTGAATGTTGCTTCAATCTAAGTCTAATAAGAGAAGTTACTTTTCCATTATGTGTGGCTGACAAATTCAATGCTTCTCCGTCAAATAAATACCAAAATGAATAGAGAAATTAGATTTTAATAAGATTAAAATTCTCTTTCAGGTGCATTGTCTGTACCCGTGAGGGAAAACTATTGTGCGAAGAAACCATCTTGGAATTTTAAGGATTGACAACTTAGAGCTCGTTTAGATGTATTTTTAAAATAATTGAAAATGTTTTTAGTGAAAATATTTTAAGAATCAATCTTAAGTAAAAATTCAAGTAAATATTAGAAAAGCAATTAAAGTGCTTATTGGAATAAGCACATAACTGGTGCTTCTTGCAGAAAGCACGTCAAGTGCTTTTGGAACCCAAAAATATTTTTTTCTAAAAACGCTTTTATTCATTTTAAAAGTACATCTAAACGAGTAACATCCCACATCGCCCAGGGGAGTGATCCTTAAATGTATATTCACATCTCTACCTAGCACGAGGCCTTTTGGGACCTCACTAGCTTCGGGTTCCGTAGGAACTCCGAAGTTAAGCGAGAAGGGGGCTTGAGCACTTCCAGGATGTGTGACCCACTAGGAAGTTGTTCGTGAGTTCCCAAAAACAAAATCGTGAGGGAATGGTAAGCCCAAAGCGGACAATATCGTGCTATAGTGGAGTCGAGCCTGGGAAGTGGTTCTGCCCCGGGCCAGGATGTGACAATTTGGTATCAGAGCCTAACTCTGGCCGTGGTGTGCCGACGAGGACGTCGGGCCCCTGAGGGGGGTGGATTGTGACATCCCACATCGCCCAGGGGAGTGATCCTTATATGTATATTCCCATCTCTACCTAGCACGAGGCCTTTTGGGAGCTCACTGGCTTCGGGTTCCGTAGGATCTTTGAAGTTAAGCGAGAAGAGGGCTAGAGCAATCCCCATGATGGGTGACCCATTGGGAAGTTGCTCGTGAGTTCCCAAAGACAAAACCGTGAGGGAATGGTAAGCCCAAAGCGGACAATATCGTGCTACGGTGGTGGAGTGGGCCCGGGAAGTGATCCACCCTGGACCGGGATGTGACAAGTCCTTAGTTATTATTTACAAACATGTTGACTTAGATATTTAATTTTTTTAATTACAACGTTAATGTTGCGAAGATCTTTATTAACGTTAGTCATTCACACACACAAAAACGGTTCCTAGTTGCTAATTCAAGAAGAATCCATTGTAAGACTTACATTAATAAATGATTAATTAGTTAGTCATCAACACGTTTGTGCTCTAAATTAACAATTTAACACTAATAAATCCAAGAAGCAAAACAAAAAAACGTTATGATATTGAGGGACACCATCTTGCTATATTAGGTTGGCCATGCACAAAACATTGCTAAATTTCTACCTGCATCTAATAAAAACGGGACTCATGTGTTGATACGTACTACTTTTATTAGAAATATGGTATGAAAAAAATGACATGTCTAACATTACTAAAAATCCTTTATTCTTTAATTGTTAATTAATTAAAATTGTGATTTGCAGCTAAATACATTGTACTACTACAAGTTGGCTGCCAAATAACAACTAGGTACACGTACCATTGCGTATATGGCAATTGTATGTAACCTTCTAATCGTCTATGCAAGTCCCTATCAAAATAAGGGACCCATCTTTGTGATCACTGATAATGGGATAGATGGTGGATCTTCATTTTTTTTCAATTTTTGATCATTCTGTTGCCAAATGTAGGTGGGGTCCGTGAGGACATTGTATAAAAATTGTTCACTATCAATTTGATTCGAATGATTTTTTTTTAGAAATGGTTCAAATGTTAATAAAAAAAATTAAATGATGTCTGTTTAAATTTTATACAATTAATGTACACTATTCGCAAGACACATGAAATATGTGCATCGTCATATGATGCAAGTATTGTCCTTTAGTAGTTATAATGTTTACATGAGTGAATTGCATGGTGGACAAAAGCATAATTGTTTTCTGACAATTTTTCTTCTGAACTTTAATTTTAACCGATTATTTCTTCTGTACTTTTATGATTAGCTAATTTCTGCCTTGAAGTCTAATTTCCCTCCTAAACACTATAAAGTGTACTAAGTGAATGAGCGAAAAAGAAGAAGGAGAAAAGACAATATGTTGCTCACATTAGGGATAAAAGTACCTTTGTGCAATTATAAAATTAAAATTCATGGAAAAAATTGGCTAATTGTAAAAGTTCGGAGGTAATCGGTTATAATTAAAGTTTAGGGAGAATTGGTCAATTATAAAATTTAGAGAGGTAATTGATTAAAAAATTAGGGAAAACTTGATATAAGTCCAATTTTTTTAGCCAATAGTAGGAATAGTCCAATTTATTAAAATAAGTCTAATTCGTTAAATTTAATTATTTTCTTATCAATAATTCTCTATTCAATGATAATATTTATTATAAAAATCAAATTTCTTCCTAATTATCTCTTTGATTATTTCTTTTTATTTTTATTTTTTGTTATTTCTTGTTCTTCCTCCTGGTTTAAACTCCATTTATAGATTTTATTTTTAATTTTTATAATCAACTTATATTATAGGTTAATTATTTTTATATATCTATATGACAGATTCTTTTTTATAATTAACGTGTCACATATTAATGTGTCTTGCTTGTAGGTATGTTATGATTTTTTCCTACCTTTTAATTAGATTTTATATCTCATTTACATGTATAATATATATTCATACATTTATTACTTGAGTTAAAATCGACTGCTCTTTACAAATTCGTGCGTGCTAGGTAGGCGGCCCAGGGGGCGGCGGGGGTAGGAATTGAGAGAATCGACAAATGCCTCTATCCAATAATATAGATCGAGAGCGCGAGAGCCTTGACTAGGGCATGATTCGATCCTCAGACTTTTTATGGAGGAATGTGTTAAAGCCCTTAGCATACTAAAACGGGAAGAGGCCCACAAGAGGGAATTGCTTTCATCAATTGGTTTATTGGGGAATTTACTTTGATTATGCATTATTATATTAGTAATTATTGGAGAGAATAAGCAATCCCAAAGGTAGCAAAGATAAGGCCGCATCCATTTTGAAGCAATGGACAATACAAAAAGTAGAATAAGTTCATGCGTGATTCTTAATTAACGAGTTTATCTCATTAGTTGTTGGCTATATATATTATTTGTCACATCTGATACAATAATATGATATAAATATGTGTGATCTTTCTAACATTAATCGATCAACTTTTTCAGTTACGAAAGATTTTGGTTCGACTCTAACATCACTATGTGATATGAATTTTTGTATTAATTCATCTGTGTATATGATAACACGTGAATTACTAATATTACGTTAAAAATTTATTGTCATATACAATGAGTTTGTCCCGCTAAAAAAGAACATTACTGAACGAAACCTCCCTCTAACCATGTGGCATTGTTGGTTAACAGTGCTCTCTTATGATTCCACTGCACATTGAGACCTCATCATCGTCGTCGTCTTCTTCTTGTTTTGAATTTTCTTAACAGAAGGATGCCCCAACCTTCTAGAAGACATCAACTACAATCTAATTTATAAGCTTAAAAAAAATAGAAGTACCAGCATCTTGCCACCTGCAAGCAAGACTAAACTTGTACAGTCCATCTTAACCTAAGATTCTGATCCACTAAAATGGCATCAACTTAAAAATGAAAAGGTTTTTTTTATTGTAATTTTTATTTATTTTTTTAATACAAAATAGTTTCTAAAATCAACATAACTCCTTAGTTTGGTCCCTAATGTGGAGCAAAAAAATAATCAAGAAAATTATAAGGGTGACACGTGGACTTTTGAATAAAAAGACAAAATTACCCTTGAGGCACACTGGGATTCTCACACGCATGCAACAGACAATAGCGGCTCAATTGAGGTCAAAGGTGATCAAAATGGTATTTATTCAAAACCCTCTCATCACTCCTCATCAAATCCTCACCCACAAGGTAACTCCCAATTATTCTTTTCAAATTGGGATTAATTATCAAATTAATTGCAAAATATTATTTGACATAATATCTTCCAATTAGAGCTAGAATTCCACCATAAGTGGCCGGTTCCTATTTCTCCAAATAGGGCCAGCCACACCCCTATCTATAGCCCTACATTTCTCCAAAAACCTAAGTTCATTCTCTCCCTAAAATTCTCTAAACGTTTTCTCTCTCAAATTCTAACTTTGGCATAAGAGATTCTTCGGCCAAAGCCCCTCATTCATCTTGGGTGTGTGAGGTTCTTGGCCTTGATCTTAAGTGTTATTGTTTTGCAGGTGCATTTTCTTCAAAATAGAATAAGGTAGAAATTTGCATCCACACCTAAGGTTTAAAATCAGTACATGTGGTCCCTGAAATGTCCACAATCAATCATTTTGGTTCTTCTGTGAGAAATCTCCACTAAATTAAGAATATTTTGTCAAATTAACCCCGTTGAACTGGTTGTTTTTTCAATTTAACATAAATTTTTCACAGAATGACCAAAATGATTGAATGTGGACAATTTTAGGGACCACTTCTATCAAGTTAAAATCTTAGGGACCAAAATAAGGAGTTATGATAATCTCATATACCATTTTAGCTAAAGATCCAAACAAAATGAAAGAATAATAGAAAAAGAAAAAAAAAACCATTTTTTTTAAATTTATTATTATTTAAGGGAATGGAAGAGTTTCGAACTATTAGAATTATTTAGGGAAATCAGAGTTTCAAATTCCAAACATATAAGTGAAAACCCCAATAACTTGTCCACTACGATTTGGACCAATTATTGATTACATAATTAAGTGGCTTTAATTTGACAAATATCCCTTGCTTCATTGCAAATAAGCATACAAGTTTCAAAATATCCGAAAGAGTAAAAGAAATGGGGAATTAACGTGAGGGAATAATTTTCATTGAAGTGTTGTTATCTACACATGTTTTTTTATAATTTTTTAAACACTCTTTTTCGACTCTTTAACAGACATTCTTCTTTGACCGTTGTGTCGAATGATTTGAAGAAGATTAAATGACAAAAATTAACGAAAGGTGAGTGAATAGCATAGTCCATAAAATATATAGGTTAAGATTCTCTCCTTCATATTTTTATTCCTTTTCCTTCCCTCCCCTTTCCTTCTCTCACACTCTCCACTTTGTCTTTCTCTCTATAAAATGCTGACGTAACTATAATAACAATTCAAATAAGAGAGGAAGAAAGTGAAGAAAAAAAAAGAGGAGATATAATCTTAGTTCAAAATATAGGCACCGACAAGAACTTGGGAAAGTAAAACCTTAAAATATACCGGCACCGACAAGAACTTAGTAAAGTAAAACAAAAGTAAAGTATGGATCCCCAGTATATATAAAAATTAAAAAAACCAACCAGTCTGCCTTTTGCATGATGGCAAATGTGAAAGGAGGAAGTGCACATGCGAACTCAAAGTATTTGAAAAAACAAGTTTTTTTGGAGAAAATTGAAAAAAATCTGGTTCCTACTTGAAAGAGAGAAGACCTCATTACTTTAAATTACTTTTTTTGTTAAACAAAATGTTTACTGACTGTTAATCCACATTTTGTCGCTCAGATTGTGGTTAGTATTAGACTTGATAATCCTGTAATTTGGTATGATACAAAAATAACAGGTTTCAGATCAATCTGTTAACGAGTCAAGGTAGTATAAAATCACTTGTTAAGAACCCATAGATATGACACAAAAACGATTGGGCATGTTAGGTCTAGACATTAGGCATGACAATTTTTTGTTGACTCGCTTACTCGATACGAAATGACACAAAAACAATAGTTTCTAAGTCAACTTGTTAATGAGTAAGGTTGTTATCAGGTTACTTATTAATAACCCGTTAAAATAACAAATTTGACATGACTATCCATAAAGATAACAGATATGACACGAACACTACAAATACAACATGTTTACCAGGTCTAGTTAGCATTGAGTGGCTTTGAATAGTATTAGAATTTGGAGAGTTAGCTTCGTTTTATTTGTTAATTACATATACTAGTAGGGTTTTTCTTGTTATTCTAATAAGGCCAAACTCAATCTCTTTATACAATCGATCATTTTAATACTTTGTTTAGTTACAAACTCATGTTGCTAGGTTCATACTAAAGTTCTTTTGGCCATATACAAATACATTAAGAGTTAAAAAGAGAAGTGGTGAAAAGAAGGAGAAGAACCCCATTATAATAAAGATTGGTTGAGCCTAATTCTTTGCTTTGGCTTGGAAATCATAAATCATGTGATTCTTCGACAAAAGCAGGTACCAAATGCTTGTTAAGGGAGGAGATTACTTTTTCCAGATCCGATTAACGATTTGCAGCCCATCAAGATTTGAATGCCGAGAATTTTGAAGGAACGACCGAACAAGTATAATTGGCATTGCATAAACTTCCTTTACATTTTAACAAAATGGAAAAAGAACCTCTTTTATAAATCTTATAACAAAAGGCTGATCCCGAATACCCCCTTTTGTCCTTGTTTAGAATAAACCAAATAAATATAGAAAATACTTGTGTTCATCTCATGGGATGGAATCGAGATTCTTTACGAATCTAGCAGAATCAAGAAATATGAATGAATACAAGTAAAGGAAATGCTAAGGAGGCTCTTTCCCACTCTTTGTGGACTTTCTGCCACTTCATGTTTTTGACATTATTCCTGTGCCAACATTATAAAACTTTGTATTAAAAATATGAGGTGAAAGAGAATTTATAGATAATCCATGGAGAGTCCCACTTTGAAAGAGTCTCCTTAGTATTTCTTAACAAGTAATAGAAATGCTAAGGAGACTCTCTCTCAAAGCGAGACTTTTCATGCACTTTCCGTCATCTCATATTTTTTGCACAATATTTTAAAATAAGATGACAGAGAGTCTATAAAGAGTTTCACTTTTAAATTTTCTTAACATTTCTCATATTGTAATTTTGCCCACACAAAGATAAAAAAGAAAAGAAAAAAAAAGGACTTGATCCCAAGACTTGATTCTATACTTTTGTTCACGAATTAATCTAATGGACCCTCTTGTCATATTGTGATGATTGTATAAAAGATTAGATGGTGAAATTTCACCAAAAAAGAGTAAAGGATGAAATATTTTCATCGAAAAAATTAATTGTGTGTTATTGTCACATTTGTAAGATCATAAAAATACAGTCAGGTACGTCAAGTGTTATAATATAAGTAGTTGAATATTTAAATATTTTTTGAAATACTTGTATTATAATACTTAGTATACCGAGCTGTATTCCTGACAAAATGAAAATTTTGTCCCATAAGACATTGTTGTTCCACCTATCAATGTATTTATATTGCCTTTCAAACTAACCACACGCATCCTCTTCTCCTTTTCTAATATTACTTAACCGTCAACCTACTAACAAGGAAAGTAAAAACCTACCACATGCATATATATGCGTCTCATCCTACACCAACCTTCCCGTGACAACCATCATAACCCAACCCTTGCTTCAAATTTCTCTTTTATGTGTATAATGATAAAACAGTTTCCTGCTTGGTAATTTTCTATAGAGTGAAATAAAAGCATCTTAAATATGGTGGGGAAAATCAACTTTGTGAGTGACAAGCTAAAATTTAAAACTATATGTATTAAGCGGCTGGTATTGCTATTTAATGATATCTTTCTTAACTTGTAACTGAGTGATATTATGGTTCATTTCCACGAAATGTGAGTTCTACAATATTATAGTGGCCCCCCATTATGTGGTGGAGCCTAGATTGCAAATCTCATAATGTAAAATGTCGTTGTATATATCAAGCTACAAAGCCTTACTAAGCGCCCAAGTTCTTATAAACATGATGAGTTCATATTTTTATAAATTTAGGATATATTTGTTAACCATTTTATTTTAAGTTTTTAATTTTTAATTAGTGTTTTAAAAAAGAATTAAAATACATGAGAGAGATGGGTAATATAGATTGTTCAAATTAAAAAGTGAACACGTTTTAAATGAATATATTATATATACAAACTAGCTCATAGTCTAATAATTTCTTTTGGTATCAAAGGTTGCACAGATGAGTTCCAATATTGTCAAAATATATTTCCCGAACAAACATATGGCATGAATGTAATGCAAGTAAGATCCGTGCAACAATATTATATTTTATATAGGATGACGCATGAACTTTTCTCTTTTTTTTTTTTTTTTTTTCATGCAACATTGCTCCATATTTAAATTATTCTTTGGGCAGAACTCCATATTTAATTTGACTTTAATAAGAAGAAAAAAAATTGAAGAATATTTTCTTAAAGTGAGTTTTATTGTGAATTTTCTGCTGTTTTACAGTTTAAGGTTAATTTTTCTGTTAAATATTGTAAACTATTGTACAAAGAACATTAATTGACATACAGTCTAGGCATAGTCTAATCCAATTCACAGAGATATGAAAAATCATTACTTCATTTTGTTAATATTCTTGGGATAATGCTACGAAGAACAAATTTACAAACAAATGATATGATATCAATAAGAAATAAACACGTTAATTGATACTTAACTAATAATTTAATAATCTACAAATACATTATTTAATTTACAAATTTGATTTTAAAAATCTGGTATCCCTTCCTTTACGCGAAAATGAAAAATGACGGTACTCTTTTTATCAAAAAAAGAAAAATGACTTTACCCAAAAATAAATACAGCGGTAAACCATTGTCCTAGTAAAACACAATTAATATCAAATTAACATCCCTAATTTAAACATTAGCAGCCTAATTATTTCCAATCCAACGACCAAAAGAATCGAGTCAAAATCCCAACGGCTGGGATTGATTTAGTCAACTGGGGTGTGGCTGGTTGGCCCATCGTACTGTTTCGGAATCTAATCCAACTTCCCCAGCAATATCTGACTGCTGCCCGTAGTCAGTCCTAATGACTGCCCGAACACCGACTCGTCAGCACCCAGTCTCGCTCCGGGCAGCTCCAAACTCCAAAGCTCTCACTCTCTCCTCCCTCTTCTATTTCTCTCTCTACACTTGGAAATACATAAATGTGAAACCGTTCATTCGGAGAGCGATGGAGGCCACCACCTTCTGCCTTCAGGTGAAGGTGGCTCAAAGATATTGCTGAATGAAGTGCTCCCATTGACTCCATTGATAAGAGAGAAACAGATAGGGGGGAGAGAGAGAGAGAGAGATGGGTCAAGGGTTGAGTTGCAGAGAGAGTGACGAACATGGGCTGTTCCGAGCCGTACAGTTTGGGGAGCTGGACACCGTGGAATCTGTGTTAGAGAGAGACCCAACTCTCCTCCGTCACTCCACCGTCTACGACCGCCACTCTGCTCTTCATATCGCCGCCGCGAACGGCCAGATCGAGGTGGATTCTTCGTTTGCTTCATTGGGATTTCATCAAATCAGTGATTGTTCCGAGTTTTTCTGGATTTTGGGCAAATGGGTTTTTCTGGGTTTTTGATTCTTGGTGGGAAATAACTTTTTTTTTTGGAAATCTTTACGCGGTTTGAATTTTTGATTAATGATTTTGTTTCTCGTTTTTTGCTTTGATTGGCAGATTCTTTCTATGCTGTTAGAACGATCTGTGAATCCAGATGCGTTAAATCGTCACAAGCAGGTAAATTTTTATTACTTTTGGCTCCGAATGTGAAAGTTTTGATTCTTTTATGTTCTATTTCTTGCTTGTTCTAATTATCTAGTTGGAAATTGTTCAGACTCCATTGATGTTGGCTGCAATGCATGGCAAGATCTCCTGCGTACAAAAGCTTCTTGACGCAGGAGCAAACGTATGTGAAAATCCAAACCTTTTATTTCTTTAGGTTTGGAAATTTGGTTTTTATTTCCAAATATTAACTATCAATTTGATGTGGGATATTTATCAGGTATTGATGTTTGATTCCCTTAATGGAAGAACCTGCTTGCATTACGCCGCTTACTATGGCCATACCGATTGCCTTCAAGCTATTGTTTCTGCTGCTCATTCGAGTCCTGTTTCTGTTTCCTGGTTGGTTTCCTTTTAGTCCATAGTGTTTTGATCCCCTCTGTGATTAATCTGGCTTTTTACTTATCGAAATTTGTTGGATTGGATATCAGGGGATTTGCACGATTTATAAATATTAGGGATGGTAGAGGAGCAACACCGTTGCATTTGGCGGCACGTCGAAGTAGGCCTGAATGTGTACGCATTCTGTTAGACAATGGGGCTCTTGTTTCTGCTTCAACGGGTGGTTATGGGTAAGAATTGCGCTGAAGTTCTTAATCCTTTTTAATCTATGGTGTTAGTTTTGTTGCGTAGATTGATGAGTTTCTGTTTACAGCTGTCCTGGGAGCACTCCACTTCATTTGGCGGCTAGAGGGGGATCTCT
Source organism: Pyrus communis (assembly GCF_041283825.1). Taxonomy (NCBI): domain Eukaryota; kingdom Viridiplantae; phylum Streptophyta; class Magnoliopsida; order Rosales; family Rosaceae; genus Pyrus; species Pyrus communis. The sequence continues at coordinate 23,987,706 of NC_142567.1, forward strand.
GGATTGCATACGCGGATTGTTGGCATGGGGTGCAGATCGTGTTCAAAGAGATTCATCCGGGTATAATCTCTTTTCATGATTGGAACCCCTGAACTGATGCTCATATCCCTTAATGCTATTTTAAAAAACGCCATTTGAGCTTACATGTTATGTGCTTTTGTATATGCAGGAGAATACCATACATAGTTGCTTTGAAACACAAACACGGAGCTTGTGCGGCCATGCTAAATCCTTCATCAGCTGAGCCTCTTGTGTGGCCAGCACCTTTAAAGTTTATTAGTGAGCTTAATCATGAAACAAAAGCTCTGCTAGAACAGGCCTTAATGGAGGCAAACAGGGAGAGGGAGAAGAACATCTTGAAAGGAACCGTTTACTCACTTCCATCTCCGTCACATTCTGATACAGGCATGGATGACAATATATCTGTGGTAATTTCCCACCCTCCTCTCTTTCTTCATATTCAAGTATATGTCTATGTTATTATAAAAAGTAGGAGCTTATGATGGGTTTCACCCACTTTCTCAGTACCACTCAATAACCAAAAAGAGTTTGATTGAAATCTAACCGCCCAACGAAATCTTCTTAATAGTCTAAGACATTACAAAATCATCATCTATTTGTTATTAATCATAATATGGGGTCCCTCTCACAGAGTCATACATGAGTGAGGGATATTTTCTAATCGTTATTGGCACAATGCCAAATTTCCCCCTTTTTTATTTTATTTTATTTTTATTTTTATTGTTTCTGAAAGAGGGAGTCAATGAACTTGGTTGTTACGACAGAGTTTCGAAATGTTTTTGAATTCACTTGCTCTTTTCTTTTTCGGTCAGAAGAATTATCCTGTTCTTTAAAATCGGAAGCTGTGTTTCTGATAAAAATCAGATGTCATGAACTTTGTTTTCCATACCAGTGAGCTGGACCATGAGTCTCATGATAGTTTTCTGAATCCTAACATTAGAAACTCTACTGTTTTGTCTTTGCTTCATGTGTTTTCCTTGGCTCCGGTCCCCCATTTGATCATGCGGCTTACTTGCATCTTTACTAGTTTTCGGACTTAGTAGGTCAGAAGGAGACATATATTCAGCAGTCATGTGAACTGTAGAGACATCTACCATATTGATTAATGCATGGGAACCAAAGTATTCATTTGAATGTTTTATTGCAGGAAAGCGATTTAGATCTATGCTGCATATGCTTTGAGCAGGTGTGTACAATTGAAGTCCAGAACTGCGGTCACCAAATGTGTGCACAATGCACTCTAGCCCTCTGCTGCCACAACAAGCCTAACCCAACTACATTATGCCTAACGCCACCAGTTTGCCCATTCTGCCGAAGCCCCATTGCCCATCTGCTAGTTGCAAAGATCAAAAGTTGCGATGATGGTGATCATGACACCGCAGATAACAATTCCTCCAAGCTAAGAAAGGCAAGGAGGTCCCGAAACTTCAGTGAGGGCAGCAGCAGCTTCAAGGGCTTATCGGCACTCGGTTCTTTTGGGAAGATGGGCGGCCGTGGCTCAGGCATTATTGCTGAAAATGAATGGGTTGACAAACCTTGACGTGTTTCGGCATTTGGCAATCGAAAAGATTCCGTATTGTCATTCGAGGATTCGTCGCTTTCATGCAAGTGAAAGCGAGAAGAATCCAAGGAGCTGCTGTGTACAGATAAAAAGTCCCATGTGTTGTGTAGTTTTGGAAAATAAGCAAAGTGAGTTGCAGGCAATTGGGTTAGGGTTACATGTGTTGTTGGTCAAGTTAAATTTGTTTACTTGAGGTTCAAGGAACTTATTAGTTGGTGGTTTGAGAGTCTGTTAGGTATCTGAACTGGGAAGAAAAAAAAAAAAAAAAAAAAAAGGGGGAAAAAAAAAGGAAGAAATTATTTTTCTAAGTTGAAAATTCAAAATTCTTGAATGGCTGCTGCTCTACCTGGACAGGGACACAAAAAAGAACCATTGGAAAGAGTGAAGGATACGTTGTGTGCTTTTGACCCCCACCAAGCTCTCCTCTTTCCTAGTGAGAAATGTAATATTATTTTATTTTGATTTTTCTTGTGGCAAGATTGAATTATTTATATGTAGTTTGTGTGTAGAAATGGAGAAATTTTTTTTTGTGTAGCGGGAACGCGACTCGGTACAATAAGTGTTATAATACAGTTAGTTGAAATTGTTTTTATCAAATTTTCAATTAATTGAATTATTACACTTGGTGTATCGGATCATGTTCTCAGCACATTAAAAAATCTCTTGGAGAAATGGGTTTGTAGTGACAAAATACAAATAAATAAGAGTTATTTCTATTTTTACAACATCATATTGTCAATTACTTTAATTTACCGAGATTTAACCTCAAGTATAAAAGAGCGGACGCATTATTTGGTGAAGAAGGAACAAACTTGAATAAATATAACAAGACGTCGTTTAACTAACTTAGTTTGCATGCATCTGGATCAAGTGATGTAAAGAAGGAACAAACTTGAATAAATATAACAAGCCATCGGTTAACCAACTGACCTAATTCGCGTGCGTCTGCTAGTAAATAAAAAGCGATTGGGAGATTGGATTTCATGTGATTTGTGCCTTTATTGCTCATATGACTCCAAAATGTAATGGAAATTGGAAAAGCCAGCTACATCCGGAACAAGGACAGTTTACAATTTGGGTGGGTCAACAGTGAAACAGTACCTGACAAGATGTTGACTCAAAGAACAGCAGCTCGGCTTCTACGTGTGTGAAAAGCCAAGAAATAAGCAGGCCCACTTAAACTATGTGGGCCCTGGATTTCAGTTGGCCCAGCCTTTTGCTTGATATGATTAATCTGGACTTGTACCAAATATCTGATGGCTATGGCCCGTTTGGCTGTTTTTTTTTCTCCATTTTTTGTCAGTAAATGATGGTCACTAAGATAATGCATGCATGGACGGTGTAAAAGTCTCATCTGATGGAGACATTGATTGACTTGCTTGCTGCTCCTTGGGTTCCACTTCGGAGGTAGATTGTCTGTTCTCCTGTTTGGATGACTTTTTCATCTCTTCTTATTTGTGCGGTCATGGTTAAACCACGTTAACATTTTATATTTCTATTGTTTTTTGTCTTATTATCTCTATAAAAAAATCAATATAAAATGTTAACGTGACTTAACCGTGACCACATAAAATAGGAAGGGATGAGAAGGGCACCCAAATAGGAGGGTAGACAATCTGCGTCCTTCCACTTCTTCCTTGCAAAGAAGTTTGTAAGTGCGACGAAATTCATTTTTGTTATAACATGTGAATTTATTTATTAATATTATATTTTAAGTTCATAACGCATTAATTATTTTGTTATATATTACAACATTTTGTGTATATGTGCCATTACGTTATCATGTGTAAACCGTGTTGAATTTTTATATTTACATTATTTTTTTGAGTTGAGCGATAGTGTTGATAAGTTAGATGTTAGGTTAAGTACCAACAGGATTCGAATTCACACCGTTATGCAATAACATAACATCTTTTTATCACTATAGTAAAGGATCACTTGCTTATATTTAGACTTTAATGTGTGTAAACGTGGTAGGCTCAAAATTTCTTGTCTTTTTGGACTCTTCATGTATGCTTGTCATTGCGTTGCCACAAATTTAGTCATATATTAGATCGATTGAGTTGTGTGATTGAACTAGAAAAGATCATAAGGTGCAACTGTACGTTTTTATAAAAACGGAGTGCATGATAAATTTTTTAAAGAACTAATAACAACTCCCGTTAAATATTAAAGACATTAAAACTGCTGAAGATGCTCTCTGCATGTGTTCTAGGACAAATCCTATTTGGTTGTAAATTTAGGAAAGGTTGAATAGTAGTATGCACAAGTTGTCTTGTTCCACTTAGATATTTCCTAGCCATTTTAGTCAATTGGTAGGACATAGTACCTAGGATGCCATCACAGTTTGGCCCCAGCTGAGCAAGTTTTTGTAGAAAATTTGAAATGATGAACATTTGCTTTTGTAACATACTTATCATCAAATGGGATTAATCAATCCAAATTACTAGCTAATTTGCTCCATAAAGGTGAGACAGGTACATATTTCATGCATTTTCTTCTCCATACTTAAAAAATGTTTGTGATTGTTTCCGAAGAAACGAAGTAAAAGATACGGTAGATCTAGGACAGCTATCGTACGAGGTATACCCAATGCTCAAGGCGTTGGCACATAATAGATCGATATGGATGCCGAAAAATAAAAACCGGTTGTTGCTGATACTTTCTTCTCGGTTCCTTCTTCTCCTTCAATAAATTGAGCTCGGACGCAATGGAATTGTCAACTGACCTCTTTATTTCTTCCAATAACAGATGAGACATTCACCTAATGCTAGGCCAAAAGAGAGAGTTGTCAACACATGCATGAAAAGAGCATTGATTTTCTTTGGTCAACATGATCTGAACCAAACCATGGACTAGATTGAGGAGGAGCAACTTGACCATCAACAAAGAGTGAGTTACTTGATTCTCTAGCAGGCTGATGATGCTCGGCTAGGGCAAGCTCGTCATCTGGTCCGTAAATTGGAGGGTTTGTTCTGTAACTTTCATTGGCCGCTTGTCTCTCTGCCGCAAGAAAGTGGCCGAGAGATGGCTGATGATGGCACACATTCTCACCGTCTGTACTGTCTTTAGAGCATAAAGAGAAAAAACACATTCTGAACTTGGTATTGTTGTTGTTATTGTTGTTGTTCGTCTTCCTGTCCTTACCGGCCTGATGATCGGGTTTTCTTCCTCTCAGTGATCTTCTTGAGAGCTCCAGAATGCTATTGATTCCTATAAGGCTCCCAAGTGTGATGCTCCTATCATGGAAAAAAGACCCTGTGGACTGCAACCAACCAAGCACATATTGAGCTAACAATCATAGAACATGTACAACACTTAAACACTGTCAAAGATTACGGAAGTTAACAGGCAAACAGATCGGCGACTTCCTTCAACTATTTTTTCATATATCATTTCAAGATCAGGCAACAGCAAGTTAACAACATATAATGTTAATTAGAAACAGTAACACATGTTTTCTGTAAATATTTTTCCTCTAGATAATACGGTAAATGTGATTATGTTATAAAATTAGGCTTAATTGTTCTAGTGCCCCCTAAAAGTATGGTGAAATCTCACAATGTCCTTCGAAGTTAAAGTGACCGACCTTGCCCCCCAACTGATGTTTTGCATCCTACATTGCCCCTCACCGTCAGATTATCATTAATTTTGTTAAGAACGGTAATGTGGCCTATGTATCCTCGACGGTGGGGGGCAATACCTGCTCAATATAGATGTGGTTCACCTACTTCAACTCGACGGATGCATACCACATAGTATTAACATAGATTAATTTGTCAAGATTAAAATGGCTTCATAAATTTAGAATTGTGAATTGATGCTCAAGGATGCTAAGTTTGCAGACCATTTGAGGACATTGTTTAGGTCCACAGTGTCAGTATCATCTACACTACCATTCCTTCAAAGTCTGTTCAAACCGATGTTAATCGATACTAGAATAAAAGAGTAGGAACCTCTAAATTTTAAGTCCAAAATCTGTCACAACCCAAATACGATGAGTGTTGCAGACATGAACGAACATATTCCTGGTGACAAATCAGAATTTCTCCAACTTGTGACACTATAGTTACCTAGCACACAACAGCAGTAGTGCTGTCTTGTCCAGCTTACTGTATAAATATACTCCCATCTCAACATATGAAGATTCATTTTTAGCTTAATAATCCTTTTTATTTCTCGGTTACAATAGAGGGTATCGAATCCCTGACCTCGCCTAATCCTAACGCATTTCTGTTACACGTAATTATTAAATCATATGAAGATTTACATAAAACATGAAGGAAAGTAAAAACAACCTTCATTCAAGCATATTTGTGCATGAACAAAACAACCTGAAAAAAACAAAAACAGAAGAGAATGTACTAACCACATAATAAACAGTACATACCAATCATGTCCAAACCAAATAATATACATTATATATATAGATATACACATGTCATATGTATGGCAACAAAATTCCAACAAAACCCATCGAAGGCAAGACTAGTCTGAGAGAAATTTAAACCTTAAGTGTCAGTAATTACACTGACCTCTGTGTCCAGATCTGATGAGGAATCAGTGGAGGAAGTTGGAGAACCAGTGAGTAAAGTGTTGAAAGAAACTGACCCAGAAAATTCATGGTTTGAAGCAGTCAGCCCAACTCTCACATGCATTGGCTGCAATCCCAGAGGCCATCCTTCCTCCTACCCAACAATCATATCATCTTATCAATTATTCATAAGCCTCCAACAAGTAATGACAAAAAATTAAACATGAATGAACAATGTGGTAAGAAAAAAGTAGACCCAGTGACCGACAAAACCAGATAAATTATGGGAAAGAAAGAAAAATAAATCAGACCCACCATAGAAATCTAGAAACAGAAAGAAATGGGAGGTGAGTTATGAGCCCAGAGGGGAAAATCCAAGGAGGAAGAGAGAGGAGACAAAGGAGTACCTGCTGTATTTGCTGAGCCATTTGCCTGCAAGGGCCTAAGTGTGTCACTTCCTCAGGTAAATGGAAGAAGTGTCATTTCCTTAAATTTGTATTGCAGCTTTGCTTTTTTAACTGAGGTGAATTCTTGGTGTGGTAATATTGGGTAACTCTGTATTTATAGAGGGGGAGTTTGTCTGCACAGGGGATTAAGAACAGCACCTGGAGTCTACAGAGAGAGAGAGGGTCAAAGGGAGTGAGAAACGGAGAAAGTGAGTCAGAGGAGTAATCATTTGTGAGCACTGTTTGTTTGCTTTCCTTGGGTTTTATTGAGTGTTTGACTAGAAAGAGAAAAAAAGAATCATTTTGTACCAAGAAAATGAAAAACAAAGAACATAATTCCAGAAATGGTCGAATCATAATACTTTTTTGTTGTCGAACTTGAATCATAGAATTAATTGACAATTTAAAATTTTATTTAACTCCTTATCAGGATTTACAAAGTTTGGTTCATCACCGATATAGGAACTTTGTCCTTCGCATTCTCACACTAATACATAAACTGTCAGGAGTTGCCCACTTGCAAATGCGCAACTAACTTGAAAACAATTATGAATGTGTACAATATCTTCTTTAGAATCTTTACATGATGAACGCAAAAACACGATATGGATGAAAATTGTAAACCCGAGCGCAACCCATTACCAGCATGACTTGTAACACAACGTTGATATATCACGTGATATTATTGTCGCATGCAATAATTTATCATCATAAAGATTGTAGAGATCAAATGGAGCGTATTAATTTGGAATAAGAAGACACTTTTCTTTTGTTGGATCATTGGATGGCAATAATAATAACAAGTGGACTGCCAGTGCCGATGAGTGTTCCTTTTCTTTTGGCCCACAAACGTCTTGTTGGGAGACTAAGCCCAAAAGTTTTCTAAGCGGGCCCACAACAGTATGACCTGGAGGAAGCAAATGACTTCTTGTTTGTGTCCCATGGCTCCTCTTTTTGTAGGGCAATGTTTTTATGTATTCGAAATGCAGTCGTATGACGTTCGTATGTTTGATTTCAATAACATATTAGCCTAATAATTCCTACTAGTATATATTTAGAGACCTCTCATACCGTATATTCAACTTATGAAATATATTTGATTTTGATAACAAATTCGGATATATCTTCGTGTGATCGTATAGTTCTTGCTTAAATTTATTGAAGTAACGTTTTAATCTTTAGGTGATGAATGTTGAATATGGATGCAGACGTTGAATATACATATGTGTGTGTGTGTGGATGTGATCAGTGTGGTTGGCTTTTAATGTATTGAGGGTTCGTTGTTTGAAAAATCAAGGTATGGTATGCATGCAAATTCGACCGGCAATCTTCAGGTGGTGAATGTTGACGATCAGGAGGTGGGTGTCTTAGTGTTATGTTTGTTTTGTTTATTCTCTTGTTGCCGGAGTTCGTTTGGGCCGGGGAGCTGTTTCGCCATGTTTGTTTGCTTTGCCCTTGTTGTCTGGGTTTTAATGGAACGTGGATGAATGGTGGAAGAGAAGCAGAGCAGCACATCAAGGGTCATTTTCCTAAAATCCAATGGACAAAACTGTGTGGGTGTGGTTGAAAGACGGAACAATTTGATAGACAAGTGACAATCATCTTTTAATAATTTCCAAGGCAATTAATAACAATAAATATATTTTAACATTTTGTTGCAGAAAAGGATCAATATTTATATGCTATTGCCATATCATCATTGTGTCATCGTTGGGTCGTCGACATATGATCAATACGTCGTTGTTACTAAAAACTGGTCATTTGTGCAAAAAAAAAAGTCTATTCCAACTAATTGCCTTATTTTCTATACATTTTTTTTTATATATAATTAAGGAAAATACTTGCATTTTTATAGGCTATACCACTTGATTTTGCCACACCTTCAATTGAATGAGCAACGATTCGCTCTCAAGCTGGGTAGCGAACATAGAGGCTTGGTCGGACTTCTCAATCAAAAGTGGGCAAATTAACCACAAAGGACAATCTTGGGGGTTGGATCTGTAGTATGGGTCAGAGAATTGTGGTTCATTTGGGCTAATGAAAATATGGTACACATTTGCAATAAATTGGAGGATAACCAAAAGTGGGAAAATCAAGTTCTTGAACCATTTGGGTAGTGGGGTTGGCGCCGCCGACCCCAAGCCGAAGCAAGGGCGGTGGTTGTGTTGTTGACCAACCCCAACCTCTCTCATATATAGGAAAAAAAAAAGGAAAATTAATGAAAATGGCTTGAAAACTTTGAGTTTTAACGATAAGGACAAAATAAAGGGTAAAGTGAATAGTACCAGGATTGATTTTTTAGTGTAAAAATGTGGTTTTTCGTTAAAGGGAACAGTACCATGGGCTTGTCGTTAAAACTCTCAAAAAAAATGGTTAGTTTGTTTTATTAGTTGTTTTCTCAAGCTTGGCATGCTTGTGTTGGTTTCAAATTTAAAGACTCTGGAGACTTTAAAGATTCCTCTAAGTTTGGATATATATAGGTCACCAAACACAAGTTCAATCCAAAAGGCGGTGTTTTATCATTGTGCACCAGAAACATTTCTAGTGATTTGCTTTTGAAATGCTGAGCAATTGCTTGCCCTTTTCTTTTCAAAGGTACAATAGTCTTAGCCAACTGGATCTCTAACAAAATTTTAACATAAACGGGGGCATTGAACTCACAAAAAGAAATTGGTTTATAGAATACATGGACGTAATTGCAAATATGTCTTTATGTGTTCCTGAATATTCTTTTCGTGATTTGTTCTTGATTGGCGGTTACACAGTAAAATCTCTCATACTCGCAAATTGTCTATCTAGTCTCTGCGTTCATCAACAATCACATTCCGATTCTTATTTAATCTTGAAGCACCCACACACACAAGAAATATGGCAGGCCAAAGGGATACTTCGATAGGATTTTGAGAATGTCGAATGAAGCACACATATTGAATGGTAGAGAATGTACTGGGAGATGCCACCGAATAGTCCATAAAAGTCAGCGAGCGTACCAAAATGCCTGTGCTGAGGACGTGGATAGTAAAACCACCACAAAACTTAGGCACAAAAAAGACTAATTAAGTAAGGGATGTGGAGCATATAGAATTCTGAAAATTTATTGATTCATTGAATGCCTCAATAATTACACAATGTTTGTTATATATACACATGTGGGCTTTCTACCAGATTACACTAATGCCCTTAACCAAACTAACAGTATACAAAACTCTCTAACAAACTATAACTAACTCCTAGCAACAATTTTGATGACTAATCTTTAACTTCTTTACACCCCTTCAAGATGAACTTGGAAGCATAAAAAAGACCAAGAGAAAGCTTGGATTGAAGATATAAGAATCATTGGCGGGACAAAGACTTGGTATGGATGTTTGCTAACTGATCTTGACTACAAACATATTGAATTTTGATAAGCCGAGCAAGAACAAGCTCACAGATGCAATGATAGTCAATTTCAACATGTTTAGTTTGAGCATGAAAAACAGGGTTAGAAGCTAAAGAAATGGTAGAAATGTTATCACACCAAAGATAAGGAATCTGAGGTAGGGGAAAACCAATATCTTTGAACACTTTTCAGATCCATTTTATTTCTGCCGATGTATGAGCTAATGACCGATACTCAACCTCAGTAAAAGATCGAGCAACCGTGGACTATTTCTTAGCACTCCAACTAATCAAATTAGAGCCAAGAAATATACAATAGCCACTGGTGGACTTTCTGTCAAAGGTACACCCTGCCTAATCGGCATCTGAATATGCAGTTAGATTCAAAGTGCCTGGGTTAAACCAAAGACCATGTGTGAGGGTACCTTTTAAGAAGCAGAGAATTCTTTTGGCAGTTGAACATGGTTTAGCTCCATCTATCTTGGTTTTCTGAAGAAGATCAAGCGTATACTTGCCTTGATGTAGGGATGTGTCTTTAGAGGACCTGTGCACCTCAAGTCCCAAAAAAATAGTGCAAAGGACCGAAATCTTTGACTAGAAAGACAGTACTCAATTTCTGAATGTAATGTTTACAGAGAGTAGCATTAGGACCCGTGACTAGAATGTCATCAACATATACAAGGATTATAACCAAGGTTGGAGATTTTAAGACGAAGAGAGAAACATCAAAAGAGGATTGCTGAAAACCAAAGGAATGCAACACTTGGAATAATCTGTCAAACCAAGCTCGTGGAGCATGTTTAAGGCCATAAAGTGACTTCTTGAGTTTGCAAACATGGTTTGGAAATGAGGGATCACTAAACCTTGGAGGCTGCTGCATAAAGACATCTTCTTGTAAATCCTCATGCAAGAAAGCATTATTTATGTCCAATTGGTTTAAAAACCAGTGAAATTGAGCTGCAAGAGACAATAGGATACGAGTGGTGACAGGCGTAGCTACAGGGCTGAATGTTTCCTTATAATCGATGCCCTCTTGTTGGTGAAACCCTTTGGCGACAAGCCGAGCCTTGTACCAATCAATTGAACCATCATGATGTTTCTTGATTCTAAACACCAACTTACAGCCAACAACATTTTGATTGGGAAAAGAGGGGACAAACATCCAAGTTCTTGTAGATTGTAGAGCATTAAACTCTTCTTGCATGGCAGTTCTCCAGTGAGCATGCTTAGAATCTTGCAAATAAGTGGATGGAACATAATCTATAGAAGAGGGAATATGATGCTTGGTTGCTGAAAAAGCCTTTGGTTTGAATATCCCTGCTTTAGATTGTGTGATCATAGGGTGAGTATTTGGTGCAGTAGAAGAGATATTAGGATCATCAGGTGAAGAAACATTTGGATCAATAGAAGCAACATGTGAACTAGAATTTGGAACACTGGTAATAGAAGCAGCATTTGAAATAATAGGTAATGCATCACTAGTATAATGCTTAAAGAATGAGCAGCTGGACTAGTTGCAGAAGCATCATTAAGAACAGTGAACTACAAATCCATTGAAGAAGCAACTGAACCTGCTGCATTAGACAAAGAGGTAGCACTTGTTGAAAATAACAGAGAATGATGAAACAAAAATGTAGGTTCATCAAAGACCACATGGTGAGATATGTATACCTTCTGAGTCAATGGATCCAGACACTTATACCCTTTGTGTTGAATACTATACCCCAAGGATACACAATATTTACTCTTGTTGTCGAATTTCGAAGTTGCATAAGGCTTAAGCCAGGGGAAACAGCTACAACCAAATACCTTGAATCTACTATAATCAGGGGGAGTATGAAACAATAATTCCCATGGAGACTGTAATTTTCCATAAATAGGAAGTCGATTAATCACATATATTGCAGTATAAAATGCTTTTACCCAGAAAATATGAGGAACATTAAATGCAACCAAGAGTGTTCGAGCAGTTTCTACAAGATGACGATGTTTCCTTTTTGCACAACCATTCTGTTCAGGTGTGTACGAACAACTAAATTGATGAACAATGCCATATGTTTTGAGAAAAGATTGTAAAGCAGTGCTAGTGGATTCACCCCCTGAATCTGAACAAACAATTTTGATTTTATTGCCAAGAAGGTTTTCTACAGAATTCTTGAACTCAACAAAGATAGAATACAATTTACATTTTGATCGTAAAGGAAAAAACCAACTATATTTACTATAGTCATCAACAAGCAATAGATAGTACCTATAACCATTCACTGACATAACAGGAGCTGGTCCCTAAAGGTCACAACGAAAAAGCTCTGATACTATATAGAATTCTGAAAATTTACTGGTTCATTGGATGCCTCAATAATTACACAGTGTTTGTTATGTATACACATGTGGGCTTTCTATCAGATTACACTAATGCCCTTAACCAAACTAACAGTATACAAAACTCTCTAACAAACTATAACTAACTCATAGCAACAATTTTGACGACTAATCTTTAGCTTCTTTAGAGCATATTTTTAGCTTCTGATTCGGGGATAGTTAATTGTCATGGTATCTTCAATTTCAAAGGGACAAAGCACTTCCGAATAACCAAAAGAGATTGTAGTGTTCAATAAAAACGATAACTAGTACGTGGTACTAAATTCTAAAAACATTATTTGGTGTTTTTTGAATAAGCACCTACCACTAAAAGCGCTTCTAAAAGAAGTGCTTCTTAAGAAAATTAGGTTTTCGAACTTGATAACAACACATATTTGTTATACTTGGTTTTCCCTAAAATGGATAAGGTGTGAGATTTCCCTCGAATAAATAAGTTGTGAGGTTTCCCTCGAATAGATAGGTTGTGGGGTTTGTGACTGGGTCTCAGACTGAGCCTCGGCTTGTGCCTGCGTCTACGTCTGCGTCCCCCGTCTGCTACTTAGCAAATGGATTCATTAACTCAAGTAACTGTGCAGCCTTTCTTTTTCCTCTATCTGTGCCATTTTGTGCCAACTCCAATAACGAACTCATCAGCCCGAGTTCCTGAGCCTCTACTATATGTTGTTGGTCTCCAGAACAAAGATTCACCAAAACTGCAGCCGCATTTTCTCTGTTTCGGAGAGATCCAGTACGAATAACTTCAACCAAAACGGGCACTGCCTCAGCAGCTCCAATGGCTGATTTCCCTTCAGGGTGGCTAGACAGTATTGCTAGAATGGCCAGTCCTTCATCCACCATTCCACCTCCAGGTTCTGTCAACATCTTCATTAGGGTCGAAACAACACCGGCCCTTACTGCCTTCCCCTTGTTACCATGATAAATGCACAAGTTAAAAAGTGCAATTGCAGCATCTTTCTTCCCCCCTTGGGTACCTTCACTCAGCAACGTAACAAGTGGGGGAATGGCTCCTGAAGCGCCAATCATAACTTTATTTTCATCCACAACAGAAAGGCTGAAAAGGGTCGCAGCTGCATTTTCCTGTGCTTCCATCCCTCCATTCTTGAGAACATGAACAATACCAGGAACTGCTCCAGAGGATATGATACTTCCCTTGTTATCTTCGCATAAGGTAAGGTTGAGGAGTGCTGTCACGGCATGCTTTTGGGTGCGGGAGTCGGGGGTTGAAAGTAGGCCTACAAGAAGGGGTATTGCACCAGCTTCGGCAATAGCCACACGATTATCTGCATTACCTTTGGCAAGAAGGCGGATTTCAGCCGCAGTAGACCATTGGTCTTCGGGGTTTACAGACGTGAGCTTGCGGAGGAGAATGTCGATCTAAACAGTTATGAAGACTCATTACACATACATGTATATTTATTCCATCTCAACATATGAATACTTGACCTAGCCTAATCCTAACCAATTTCTGTGATACCTAATTATCAAATCGTATGAATGTTTACATAAACCATGAAGGAAAGGAAAAACAGCCTTCATTCAAGCATATTTGTGCATGAACAAAACAACCTGAAATAAACAAAAACAGAACAGAAGGTACTAACCACATACAAAACAGTATAAACCAATCGTGTCTAAATCAAATAATATACATCCCAAAAGTATCAATTATTCATAAGCCTCCAACAAATAATGACAAAAAAAAAAAAATTAACATGACTGAACATTATGGTAAGAAAAAAGTAGACCCACAAAACCAGAGAAATTGCAGAAAATGGGGCTTTTAGATCTAGGTCCAAAAATAAGTTATCTAATTACATATTTTTATTTGTTCTATACTCATTTTATATTTTCTAAAAATATTAAAATCTTCTAATATATGCATTTTCTAACTCTAAAAAGTCTAATTAATATCTTCTAACAGAAAAACTAATATACTAACATAAATACATTTTACCCTAAATCAAGTAATACATGAATGTATATTATACCTATAAGTGAGATATGAAATCTAATTAAAGGGTATAAAAACATAATATACTTACAAGCAATACATATTAATATGCAATACATGTTAGTTGTAAAAAGGAATCTGTCATATAGGTTGATACAAGTGCAAGTAATCTGTTATATAGATTGATTATAAAAATTAAAAATAAAATCTATGAATGAGTTTTGGAACAAGAAGAAGAACAACAACAACAAGAAATAACAAAAGAAAAAAAAGGAAATAAAAAGAAATAATCAAAGAGAAAATGAGGAGGAAATTTAATTTTCATAGTTATTCGTAAGATTCACGAGATAATATTGAATAAAATAATCCTGAAGTCATGAACTTATTTAATAAATTGGACTATTCCTGATGTTGAATGAAATTCCTAATGTTGACTGAAAAAAGTGAACTTATATTAAGAAATAGGAATAAGGATTTCAGGGATCCGTGTATTGTATCTGTTCATCATACATTGTGCAGTCAGAAATCATATTAAATTTTATTATTTAAAATTGAACACACACAGTATCTGACGAAAACTAACCGTACAATATACGATGAACGGACACAATCTCAGAGATTTATTATTTAAAATTGAATACAAACAGTATCTAATGAAAACTGACCGCATAATGTACGATAAACGGACACGATTTATAGATCTGTAAGATTCTCACAAAGATGATCCGGAGAGGATCTGGATTCAAGAAATAGGAGGTAGGTTTTGAGCCCAGATGGGAAAATCCAAGGAGGAAGAGAAAGAAGAGACAAAGGAGTACCTGCACCTGCTGTTGTTGCTGAGCCATTTGCCTGCAAGGGCCACACCGAAACTGTCACTTCCTCAGGTAAATGGAAGAAGTGTCATTTCCTTAGATTTGCATTGCAGCTCTGCTTTTTTTCTGAGTTGAATTCTTGGTGTGGTTATATATCTATATAGCGGTCATTTGTCTGTACATGGGACCAAGAACAACACGAAGAGAGAGAGAGAGAGAGAGAGAGAGAGAGAGTCAAGGGAAAGAAAAAGCAAATGACCAATTCCATTCTAAAGAAACACGGAAATATAAAAAGACTCGTTTATGAAACTTATTATCTGAACAGGAATTAAGAACAAGAAAATTCAACGTTATATATATTAAGAAAAAAAATATCTTTTGATTTGAAAAAGCTATTGCGACTATTCTTTTCAACTACTATTCGTTTGCTTTTCTTGGGTTTTCGTGGATGTTTCACTAGAAAGAGAAAACAGAATAATTTTGTACCAAGTAAAATGAAAAACAAGAGCATAATTTCAAAAATAGTTTAATCACAAAACTAATAGACAGTATGAGAGGTTAATCAACTCCTTATTAGTTTGTGCAAGGTTTGGCTCCTCTCATATGTGAGGATTTTGTCCTTCACCCCTTCACATGAATACATCAACGACTGGGAGTTTCCCACTCGCAAATAGGCGACTAACGTGAAAACATCTATGAATGCATACAATATCTCTTTATTGTAAGAATTATAGAGATCAATGGAACGTATTAATTTGGAAAAAAAAAAAAAAAAAAAAAAAAGACACATTTCTTTTGTTGGATCAATGGATGGCAATAAAATAAGTAAGCGTATGAACTAATCACACTGCCAAGGCCATTGTGTTCATCTTCTTTCGGCCCACAAATGTCTTTTGTTGTGAGACTAAGCCCAAAAGTTTTCTAAGCGGGCCCACAACAATATGACCTGGAAGAAGCGACTTGTTTGCCCCATGGCTCCTCTTTTTGTAGAGCAATCTTTTATGTATTCAAAATGTAGTCGTGTGACGTTTTTTTTTTTTTTTTTCCTGAAATTATAACACGTATATTTGGTTTTAATATAATATTAGCCTACTAATTCCTACTAGTATAGAGACTTCTCATACCTTATAGTCAACTTTTGAAACATCTTTGATTTTGAGTGATCGGGTGGTTCTTGCTTAAATTTATTTAAGTTGTGTCCCTTGATCTTCAGCTGATGCATGTTGAATGTTGATGCAAATGTTCATGATACATATGTTCAGCATATATATGAGGTCTAATTTTTGAAATATCTAGTTTTTTTTTTTAATTGAATTTTGAATATATATATATATATATATAGGGAATTGTTATTGGTTCTCCAAAATTTTCATTTTACACTCCAAACTTTTTATATTTAGAAAGAAAAATAAACTTGTGAAGAGTATCGAATGAGATTTTTGGAGTGCTAATATATGAATGTGATCAGTATGGTGGCAATCTTAAGGTGGTGCATGTTGACGATCAGGAGGTGAGTGCCTTAGTGTTATGTTTGTTTTGTTTCTTCTCTGGTTGCCGGAGTTTGTTTGGGCCGGGGAGCTGTTTTGCCATGTTTGTTTGCTTTGCCCTTGTTGTCTGGTTTTTAATGGAACGTGGATGCATGGTGGAAGAGAAGCAGAGCAGCACCTCAAGAGTCATTTTTCTAAAATCCAATGAACAAAACTGTGTGGGGGTGGTTGAAAGACGAAAATAGTTTGTCAGGGCGTGAGCTACAACCATATTGTGTATGACTTAATCGGAAGCATACCTACGAAGGCATTGTACTCCAACCAACATATTATTTTGACAGTGTAAGAAATAAGAATACATGTCTTGAATAGTTGGATTCATTCACGATATTGGAGTTGTCTTCGCTCTGCAATAAAAATCTTCTTTTAAATATTTATATGTTATATATGTACTTCACATAACATTCAATGTCAGAAGCATAAGAGAGACTTTGGATTCGGTCTCTAGCTACTAATATTTTTTTTACTAAAATCTTAATGGTATTCAATTTTTTATCAAAGTCCCTTGACTCTGTACACCTCATTATTACTATTAATATGTATTTTCATATGTTTGATATTAATTACTTGACATGTTATGGGATTTAAAATCCCATATTATATGACATATAAATTAAAAATGATACAATAAAAAAGAAAATACTCAAAAATTTTGATTGAATAAATAGATAAAAACAGGTAACAATATAACTTTGAAATAATAAATGTCAAACAAATGTACCCATAGTGTTTGAAAAAAAAATTGAAAAGGGGTGCATTTTACTATAAAATATGTATACATTATAAATAAAAATATAAATAAATTTCACATTAAAAATGGGTACATTTTATCTTAAAAAAGAGTACATTTTACATATAACAAGGTGGTACATTTATAAAGAAAAATAGGTACATTTTATTATAAATTATGTATACATTATAAATAAAAAATTAAATAGATTTTACATTAAATAATGGTACTTTCACAAAAACAAAAGTACATTTATAAAGAAAAATGGGTACATTATAAATAAATTATGAGTATAAATAAAAAATTTAAAAATATGGGCACAAAACGAAATTAATATATGGGTACAAATTAAAACTAAAAAGAAAATTGGTACAAATTAAAAAAGGGTTGCAAATTAAAAATGGTACAAATTAAAAATAGAAATATATAATACAAAGTTTATGTGACAGCCTGTCCTGGACTTTTCGTGCCGTAGGGGTGAAATGACGGTTTTGCCCCTAGTATGTTTGTTTCGTTGTGTGGTCATTTTTGGAATTTGGTTGGTTGATTTTGGACCACACATATACCCACACTCATTACTCTCTCTCTCTGCCCTATCCCGTGTTTGTCCCTCTCTCTCTCTTTCTCTCTTTTCTTCACCATATGTACGGACAAGGACTCAATCACTCGAAAACGTGGTAGATCGAGGAAACAAACTACATATTTGTGCTCGTGAGGTTCTTAGGAGTTCAACCATAACCATTTCAGGTAAGGGAACCCTTGTTTTCACGTCGAACCCGAGAGGTGTAAATCGGGATACTATTCATGCACACGTTAATTCTTGTGTTTTTGGGAATTTCAAGCTTGTAGGAAGCTTGGTGAGGTCCTTAGGAGGCTCGGGGTGGTTCGTTTGAAGGTTTTGGACGTCGGGATCGTGAGTTGCAAGTTTGGCCGGAGTTGGTGGTGTTTTCCCGGCGAGATTCCGTTGGTTTTAGTGCTTAAAAGTGGTAAGGATTTGTTCCTCTAGTTGTAAGTTTCATTTTGGTACCAATTTCGTGAAATTTGAGTGAAAAACGAGTGAGATACGAAGTTTGGAAGTTTTCCCGATTTTTCGGCGACGGCGACGGTGCCGGAGTTTGGCCAGAGAAGATGGCGGAATATTCCTAATGGCGTTAACATAATCATTTAGACTTAATGGAATATTCCTGACGGTGTTAATTGACGCCGTCAGTGTGCCAGGCACATGTCTGCGCGTGGGCGGCGCGTGTGGCCGTGCCTTGGCTGGCGTGTGGGGGCGCATGCGGTGTCAGATAATTATTTTAAAAATATGGGGATGTTCGTGAGGTTGAGTAGATCACGTTAGTGTATTCATACACCCCATTTGAGTATTGTATGAGAAGTTATTTCATAATGTTGGTTACGTGCTTTAAAATTAACGTTTTTATAGTTGTTTCGCATATAGGTGAGACCTATCCCGAGGACGAGCGCAGTCACTCGAGGTAAGGGGGTTACGACCCTTCTACATACCAGTGAGTGGGCTTTTGGTTTTCCGTATATACCTATATACTTGTGATTTTCCCAGAAAATGAAATTAAACGTTTATTTGTTTTATATGTCATGCATTATGTTTGCCCGGTTAATTATGCATTATTAGTTGCATATATGCATATGTTTGGTGTTGCGGACGCACAGGTAAGTGTCAGGTAAGTTATGGTTTATGTTTATGCTTAGTGGTGATATGAGATGCACAGTGAGCTCATAACCTGCACCCCCGGTGTTAGTGCTCCCGCCCAAAGTTGGGCACAGTCATTCACGTGATGTTCACCTCCCGCACCACACGCTCATCTTGGATCCAAGTTAGGTGCACAGTTCTGTCGTACAGACCACTTTAGGTGATTTCGACTCGTAGGTGACCCGCGATTATTCGCCCAGTCTTCACGTGATCGTAGCACTTGAGCATATCTATTTACACCCAGTCCTGTCGTACAGACCACTTTAGGTGGTTTCGACTCATGTGCAGGTGTAGTTAGTGAGTTGGAGATTTGAGCTCTAGATTCAGCCGTACATGTCACGTTAGGTGACTCCGGCTGATAGATTATATGGCATTGATTGACATTACCTGAGTACTTGCATTTTATTTAGAGGCATTCGACATGGCATATTTCTGAGCATGTTTTATATATATGTGTATATTCTATTTTCTAGGAAGTATACATGTTTTACGGCGAGGGGTTAGAACTTTGTTTATGAAATGATTTTTGAAAAGCTTTGTTTTTGCCCACTCACGTTTTCTGTTTTGCGCCCTTCCAGGTTCTAGTTTGGCTAGCACTTTTGGTGGCTCCCCAGAGGATTTCTCGGCTTATCTGACAGAATATCACCCGTGTAGGACCACCTTTGGGTGTGTTTATTTAGTGTTGTTTCTCCCGGATTGCACTAGGTCTTCCGTGCTCTGAACATTGTTATTTATCACACTTACGCTTGCACATGTATGTTATTTACCCAGTGTTTAGCTTGGTTTTTATTTACTCATACTTTTATTATTATTTCTTAGCTTCCGCACTGTAAACATGGTTACGTCACTTCCACGTGACGGCCAGCATGCCCTGATCTCAGTCGGGGTGTGTTAGTTTAACCATAAATATAAATATACCAAATGTAAAGTTTCTAATAATAAATGAATGTATTTAAAAGTAAAATTTAATTATGTTGGTATTTAAATAATTTATAATTGAAATAATGATGTTATTAAAAGCTAGGGATCTTGATCAAAAAAAAAAAAAAAAAGGATTTAATCAATGCGATAAAAGAAAGAGGGATGAGAACCTAATTTCTCTTGAGCATAATTATCCGAGAAAATAACCACCGAAATCTTGGAATTCTTGATTGCTTGCATTAGGCCAGGTGGAACTGTGTTTCCTCTCTCAAGTCTGTCGTCTCCGTAGGTCAATATTTTTGGCAAGTAAAGCTGCATGAAGAATGCTGGTATAAGGATCGTTGTCCTCAACCATAAAACTAAGAAACACATCACACTTTTCTTGAGGGCGAGGAGGAGGAGGGGAACAAGTTGATGAAGCCATATCCAAAACCTACTATATATATATATATAGTTTTACAGGTTCCAAATAAAGACAAGAAGTTGCAGACACATCACGTAAGAAATTGTCGTTGAAACGACCCACTTCCTGCCAAAAACTTAAACTTCCAAGCATTTGAGAAATTCATATATTGGAATAAACGTCAACTCTGCTTGGCTAATAGCGAATTAGCAACACAATGGGGCCATTTCACAAGTTTTACAATGTCAAATCTACTAATCTCTTTTTCTGTCGGATCTATTTGTTCTAATATTAACTTAGTAGTTGTGCAGTAGAAAAAATTCTAGTATTTAGGCGAATTTATAAGCCTCTCAAGAATCCTTTTTTTTTTTTTTTTTGTGAAAGCCAATGAAACCGTGTGGCCTTGGTTGAAAGCGGACAATTATGTTAGGGCATGACCTGCAACTATTTTGTATTAGATTTGAACCTAGTCGGAAGTGTACACTCGAAGACATTATACCCCTAGGGTAACTAATGAGTCAATTTCATATTATATATTTTATCCTATTCTTAGTATACTTTGGTTAATATTTTGGAAGAATTTTGATACTTTGAATTGTATTTCTAATATAGGACTTTCGACTTCTTCTAGAGCAAAACATAGTCAAATGGACGAATTTTGGAGGAATTCTAGTTGGAGGATGTTCGTGAGTCACTTGGCTTGATCGTATCAAAACATCAGATTTTTCTACCAAGTGATGATTTTCTGGCAATAAAATAAAGGAGCAATGCGCAGTACTGAAATAGTAACGTTTGGGGCTTGAATTGCGTTTTTGGAGCCCAAGATGACCTCGAATGGATTCGTGGCCTTCTGGAGATGTGTTCAGAACATCCTGATCTTCAAAATAAGCTATGGGTCGGATTTGGAGGAGATTTGAGGCTAAAACGTGGCTGGACAGTTTTTGTGCAGTTTATCCTAACTTAATTAGGACCTTATGTTTTATTATATTTTATTATTAGTTAGCTTCCTAGTGGAAATAAGAGACTTGGTTCCTAGGGTTTGTGCGGCTGGCTTTGAGGGAAATATTTAAGGTTTTAGTCAGCCCTAGTTTGGGGACTACGCTTTCTTTTATGCTACTTTGGAGACAAATAGTGATTACTAAGGTTCTTGGAGATTTTCTACTTTAAGGTGTTTTCATTCCTTTTATTCTTAATAATATTTTCTATGATTTTATGAATATGCCTAACTAATTCCATTTGCTAGGGCGAAGCCTTAAGCCTTAGCATGAATATGTTATTTTTATTTAATTGCTTATGATTGATTGTATGCATACTTTGAATTATTGATCATCGTGATTAAAACTATCTAATTGTCTTAATGCCTAATCACCATTAGGATCATTAGAAAAGTAATTTAATGCAGTTTTGGTCGGAAGGTTCCCTAAAATTGACGCTGGCTTCTTGTGATTAATAATTGTAATTTCACTTAAGGTGAACACCACATCTTAAGGGTTGCATGGTTTTTCAAAGGGTTTTCATAAAGCATAATGAGTTTTTCATGTTCAGATTTGATCCGAACGTCCGGACGGGTTGCATCTTAGATATACGTTCTATGTTGGAGGTTCCAAGTAGAATATAAATTAGGAAAACTTGACCTTCAAAGTGGCATGTGTAGATCATAAGTAATTGGTAAGAATACATAGGATTGTTAGGCGATGGTGGAACCCTAGTGCTTTTATAAATTGGTATTTAAAAGTTTTTTCTTTTATCATATTTGTTTTTAATTAAAATTCGTTTTTAATATTACTCAAGTCTAAGATCTCTTTCCTCAACTTTTAATTTTAAGTGTTTAATTAGGAATTGTTTTTACATAAATTATTCAAATAGTCATTGAGGAGAATGACCTTGCATGAACATCTACACTACAACATCCTTGTATTCTTGCAAGTATTTCATGTGATTTTGACCCTATTTGCATAGACGTTAAAAATCCTATCAGTGACTGTGGAGACCATTATTTGGTGATTCTCCCAAATCGTTTGTGTGAGCAAAGGTGAATGCTTAACATATGCAGATTCCATTTTTCTTAGCTAGTAAGACACATTTTGGGTTGGAAATCCCGTATATTCAAAACAAACTTTATGCAAGTTTGATCCAAGACGGACAATGTCTTGTTGGAACCTGTGACAACCATTAAGCCAATCTACCTTACACAGACATTAGAATTGCCAGTACTACCTTTATGAGACAGAGAATAGTGAAGCTTGGCCCAAAAACGGCCACAGATCCAGCGGAAACACACCCGCCATCCAATTGTGATGCGGGAGAAGCTTTCTTCTTGAGAGAGAGAGAGAGAGAGAGAGAGAGAGAGAGAGAGTAGTAATTGATGTCTTTGAATCATTTTAGTTCAGTCTCAACACATGTATTTAAACCATCATTAACAATATTGGAGTCGTATTCACTCTGCAATCAGAATCTTCTTGTAATTATTTCTATGCTATACTACAAACTATCTCAAAGCGCTCAACATTGATTCACCTAGTTGATAAATAACAATTCAGTTCTAGTATTTCCTTCCTACCGTCCTTATAAACAAGGAAAATACATATTCAGGATGAACTGCGCATATATTCATTTAAAATATATATAGATGACTAAAAGATCTCCGATTTAAATGAATTTTTGTGGAGGTTGTCTTTTAGGAATGATAAGAAAAAGATCGATTTCGATTATGGAATTTGTACAGTATAAAAATACATTAATAGCAAGAGCTGGATACGGTGGTGCACCTTATAAGATGGATGCAAGTATCATCCATTAATTATTATCATGTATAATTTCATGATAAATGATACACTTCCTATTTCTCCTTACACACACTTTTTTTTTGGTCATCAGATTGAATAAATAAATAAAAATAACCACAATTATAAACAGTGACGTTTAAAGGGAAAAAAATTGTGTCCATCACCTTCCAATTTTCTTTCGGAGCTCTGCAATCACTGTGTGATTTTCACTGCAAGTACCGTTTGGCCTTTCTTAGCCAACCTGACTGACATTTTATCAGACGTTTATGGCATTATACTGCAATTTGGGCCACTGCAAGTTATCGTTGTGCCTGTGCAGGAAAAAAATGCAGCAGAGCCATGAAATTTGACATGTAATAGTAGCTAGCTAACTAAACACCTTTCATTTCTACTAGTACATACATTACTCAGATACCTCCAATAGCTTATCGTCGATTTTGGTCTTATAGAAGAAGACAGATTTGCATATTTATGTCATGTGTATGTGTGTGAATATCAGTTACCTAGCTTCGTCTCCGTGGGAAAGTTCCTATATATTCCAACCTCCAAGGAAACAATTATAACATCCATATACGTACGAACGTCCTAACTTCCTTAACCTACCCACTATACATGCATGCACGAAAGTTTTATTTTAATGAACCACAGTGATCCAGTGTTAAGGACACAGACTGCGGCTCTCCAAAAAGAAAAGAAAAATATGGGAGGTCTCGGGTTCGATGTTTCCAGTTGGTGAGTCTGTTAACTGTGGTTCTGGAGAGGGTGAAATTACCCATAGCGTCTCCGGGTCCTGAATGAGTGAATAATCGTAGATTGCCACTAGTTGTACCACTTTGAAGAAAAAGGAAGATCTATTTTAATGTAATATGAGGAAACAAAAAACAATAGAGAGGGAGAGCTTTCCGAAGGAAGTGACAAGAAGTTTATACTTTATCATTAATTAGCATATATAGTAAAACATACTCTTAATTCGTACGAAATTAATTACTGTTTATTAAAATTCTATAATTAAGAATTTGACAAGATTATGTATGAAGGAAAATTCTACGGTACCCTATAAGAAAGGTATTACAACATTTGTTTTAATAAAATTACATTATAATCATCAAAATTTACTGTTTAATTACACTTATCAATGTTGATTGTTCTCCATAAACGTGTACTTACATTATAAACGTATGTTAACCCACAGATAACTGTTATAGTTATGTAGAGAAAGAATACAATTGGTTAGATCTAGAATTCGATTCGTGTGTTATATAGAGCGGAAGCCCCAATAAAAAAATCACCTCAACTAGCACAAATTAATTTTTGAACTATAGTACAAACAAAATATTTCCCCTTTTAAGAAGAATCAAGGACATGTCTCAACCTTATCAACAAGCGAGTTTGATTAACTTACGGTTATTTTCAAATTCCAATAAACCTTCTACTTTTATTTAGTATGTACGTACCCAATCTGATTCAAAGCCAACTTGGTAAGAAAACTGCATACTGATCAAACATTAATTCCTTGCTATCAGTACAATATAAAACTAGTACAAAAATTACACCACAACGCAAAAACATAGAGAGCTAATTAAACTATCTACCTACCCACCATTCACCCCCGTCTTTTTGGGGCTTTGGGATGGAAATGAAAGAATTAGTTAGATGGAATTGATAGTTGGAGAAGATATATTTTTCATTGTGACCGGAACACAGATGATATATCACGCATTTTTTTATAAGTAGTGAAATTTTTTACTTTTTAAGTTATTAACTTTTTAACACGCATTTCTTACTATTTGCTTAGTGATACGTGGTGTCATCCCGTGTTCCGATCACATTGAAAAATCTCTCGTTGGAGACAATGCATTTTGGCCGCATGTTGCAATAATTTATATTCAATTAATTAGTTGTGTAAAAAGAGGGAGACCACAAAAAGAACAACTTACATAGAACGGATTCATATTTTATTATTGTGTTGTCTTGTGGCTTATGTGAATAATACAATTTTATGTAGAGAAAAATTCACAAATATTAGTTTTATTATTTGCACAACAAAGGACTCCTTGAATTGAGAGAGAGAGAGAGAGAGAGAGAGAGAGAGAGAGAGAGAGAGAGACATGGAGTACTACTCCACTTGCTCCTTGATTATTATTTCTAGCTGTTATCAGATGATTCAGATCGTCTCTGTCGTCTATGGAGGAATATACCACATGGGTTTGCTCACCAACCTAACTGGTAAAAACAATGCAGGCTCAGGCTAAGGATGTTTGCATCTGTAAAGTCAATGCCTTCCAATCCATTACACAGAAATATGAGAGAGAGAGAGAGAGAGAGAGAGAGAGAGAGAGAGAGATTCTATGAACACTACGATGCAAGCTAGTACTGGGCACATCATATATGATCTCCTCCATGACAAAGTACCAAAATAATACAAGGCCTTGATTCAAAGTAAGCATTATTGGAGGCTATAGAGTATATAGTAATGGAATCCTATGAAAAACTCATCCCTTGATAAATTACAGAAGTTACAAGTGCATGATTTTTCAGATCTGAGTTAAATTATTTCTCAATGTCCAAAGAAGAAGAAGAAAGAATATGATGAGGGATCAAGTGATAAACTTGAGCATCGAGAGATAAACCTAAACTACATATGGAAATGGATAGAAAAGTGCAGAGCTAGCACTGATGATCACAAATTCACTATCACAACATACGGAGAGAAATTACACGCCATTATATTTGGCTTAAAAAGAAATATATAAATTGCTTCACATGCATAGAGATCTCAGCTAGCTGATGTTATATTATATGATCGTGATCTTCACTTGCTTGTACTCTAACTTTCTTCTTCATGATAATCTTACTACCAAGATCTGCAAGAACACCATCAACCGGAGGAAACAACGATTCGATCTCATCACTTGAAAAATCAAGAAAAATTCTGGGGTCAAGTATTGCTTTTCTCTTCTTTAGTGGAAGTGATTTGGGTTTTCTTGGTGCTGGTGGACATTGCAGGCTCCCTTTGATTTTGTGATCCAAAGTTGTTGGAGTCTTCAACCCATATTCCACGTCCCCATCATCACCAATACCTTCTTGCTGGACTCTACAGAATTCTCCAGCTGAAGGAACTTTGACCTTCAACGATGACACAAACATGTCGAAATTATCTTCTTGCTTCTCCTCTGAGCTATGTAATTGGCTGTCTCCATCTTCTTCTTCGTCTTCACAACGAGCAATTTGGCATGCATGATTATTGAAATTCAATGCGGGTCTCACTAAGAAATTGAATTCCATGGGACTACGACCATGATTAGTACCATTTTTCTCAGAAACCAACATTTGCGAGTGAGAATTAGTACTAATTTTGGTCTCACCCCCCATGGATATTATTAATGGAATTGACTTGGAGAAGCTGTAGCACTTGGTGTAGACAAAGATTTAATTTCAATAAGAGAATGAATGAGATTTGAATAAAGAGGAACCAAAAGGTGGAAAAGTACAACGAAAACAAGGATTTTTAAAGAGAGTAATGAGCTAGAAAGCTGAATTAAAAGACAGTTGATTTTACAGATCAAATAGCAGCTTCAAAATATTATCACCACCAAATCTCCATGCACCTTTTCTACCAGCTTCTTTGGATTTTAGCCCTCAAGATGTCAAAACACAGAAAGAGAGGAAGAGGGAGAGAATTTGGGAGTCTTTCAAAACCTAAAATTCGGCGAAGGATCCAATGCAGCGAAAATACACCCCTCTACACACCCTCTCTCTCTCTCTCTCTCTTTATGTTCCTTTAGGTGGGAGAGGGTAGGGTTACTTTCTCTCAACTAGTATTGATAACAATCACATGATGTGTTATTTCACGTGTTATAATAAGAATGAACAACATAAATGATATAATCCAGGTCTAAGATATATTAATAAAAATAAATTCACGCATTATTATTTAAATAAAATAATAACGTCATGTAATTGTATTTTAAGCACTCATAAATTTTGATCAAGTCGAGTTAGACATTAAGTTAAATCATAAAATCTTCTGATCTGATATTTCCTACGAACCTTGACGCATCTAGGCACGTGGTTTACTAGCAATAAACCATGGTCCACCATCCAGCTTTAACGTGTATGTTCTGATTTTCTTGGAAAGGGATTCTCCTCGGATCCCTTCATCCTAATTCATTAAATCAGTGAATCTGTGTCATTGAAATTTAATTAAACGGCTACAAACAAGGGTTTACTTTAAAATTTATAATAACTTCAGTCGTTTGATCAAATTTCAATAGTATGAATTCACTGATTTAGTGGATTAGGAAGAAGGAATCTGAAGAGGACCCCTTTCCGATTTTCTTGGCCTCTCTCGTTTTCTCACGGTAATTTGGAAGAATTTGTGGCGATTGTTTGTGTCGAAAGAAAAAGGAGCTTTTTCTTGGGTTTTCTTTTTCTAACCTGACTTCCCCAAGAATATTTCTTTTTCTCGATGGATGCTTCTGAAAGCCGGTTAATCTTAAAATGCCCGGTCGCAAGAATGAATACATTAATATTTCTCTGTCTGTATGTATATTGTTTGAGACTCAGTGTGTGTATATATACGTTAAGGTAATGCTAGAGAAATTAAATTTTAAACAAATTTTTATAAACCAAATGATGTGGTTGTTGATGATTGAATTATTACTTAAGTGTCCATTAACGTATTTATTTTCTATTTTTGATATTTTATTTTATTTTCAAATTTAATTTGAAATTTTGATTTTCCTAACTTTATCCTAATATATGAACTGTTTTATTATCTCCACCATGCTTGGCTAAACCAGCTCCACCTGCACGTTGTACAGGTATAACCACCAATTTGATCTTTCCCATTGGGCATTATATAACTAACGTTTAAAACTTATAAAACTTCAACGACCACCTTGTTCTAGAATGGTTTAGAGAAAATTATCACTATTTAGTCTATTTCGGTTTATTAATATATTTGGTTTAAGTGGATGGTGATAATAGCGTACATACCTTTACTGACATGTAGTCCCTTACCTTTTTTTTTTTTTAATAGAAAATTTTGACATTACCTAGAGGGTTTATTGATAACGAAAATAGAAGTTGCGCTTAGTCAGCAAAATATAAACCTAACTCTTTGTAATTAAGGTTCTAAAAAACACTAGACACTAGTTGGGCAGCATGAAAGGGCCTAGCGCCCAGGCGGCCGAGGCGGATTTATGTAAATGTATTATATATCTTGTAAATAAGTGTCTGTTTACACTTTAAAAAAAATACTTGTATGGATAATAAAATAATGATAAAATGCAAAAATAGAAGTAGAAGAATACACAGAGTACATCCATCCAACAAGTTTGATATTTAAAAAACAATAAGCATATAATCATAATGAGGAGTATTTTTGGATGATAAACTAAATTCTTTTTGTTCATGATATTTGCATTGCATTGGACATGACTTGACACGCCCTAATCCCGATGTTCAGATAACAGCAGGATGACCACGTGGTAGCCAACACACGAGGGTGACACAAGCCATTTAATGAATGCATATGCCGAGAACATGTGAGACATGCATATAAATTTCGCTCGAACTACATAATATAATATTCAAATACAAACCTTACCAAAATAATATAATAATATTCAGTCGTCAATAAAAAGATAGTGATAATGCATGACATGTTCAGTGCATACATCTAATTCAGAATACAAGCGGAATGTGTGACTAAAAGTATTATTTCAAGTGATGTCAAAAGCAGAGAGGATGGTACGATATCACTGATAGGAGAATGCCTCGTAGGTCGGGTCGTATGCCTTATTCCTATGTCCTCAGGGGGCGCAAAACAAACATGAGTGGACTAAGTTGATATATAAGTAATACTGAAATAATTATTCATCAACATAGTAAACCCCCAAAGTTTTATGAAAACTCTATATTAATAGGTTTTTTCGGAAAACCCTAGCATGCCATAAAACTTTCGCAAAACATATATCATATAGTGTGCTTAAATAGTGGTATCAGTATCGCCCGAAGGCATAGAGAACTCTTCATTTTCCCGAAGGTATATAGAACACTTCATTCGCCCGTAGGCTCTTACAGCACCCAACCGAAGGCATATATAAGTATCAATTGCCCCTAGGCTCTTACAGCACCTACCCGAAGGCATATATAAGTATCATCGCCCGTAGGCACCAACCAAATGCTTGGCCGAAGCCACCAACCTATGCCTGCCGAAGCCAATATAAATATCTCCCGGTTGAAGCCACCAATCTTATACTCACGATCCTGGAATGTTGGTTTGCGATGCTCTTCTATCCATCTAGTGCCGCCTTCATATTCCTCTTAATCAACTAGATGTTAATATTAGTGAAGTTAACAATTTATGGCCCCACTAACACTCGTTCACCGACCTCCGTCTAACATAACGGTGTTCGACATGCTTTCCCATATAGTGTCTCAAATGTTATTATGCCGATACTAGAGTGATAGTTGTTGTTGTAGGAAAACTCGATCAATGACAAATAGCTATCCCAACTACCCTTCCACTGGAGAACAGACACTCTCAACATGTCATCTAAAGTCTGAATCATTCTTTCAGATTGACCATCGATTTGTGGATGGTAGCCATTGAATGCTCTCTAAAATCTGGAGGTGAATCTTGGATCTCTGTCTAAAACAATGGTGACGGGAACATCATGAAGTTTAACGATATTATCAATGAACAGTTATGCCAACTTCCCCAACGTGTAAATCTGTTGAACAGGCAAGAAATGAACAGTCTTGGTGAGTCGGTCCACAATCATCCAAATGACATCAAACCTGGATCGTGTGCTCGAAAAACCATACACAAAATCCATGGTGACTTTGTCTTCCTGAAGTTGTCGCCCTAGAAAGATATGGTTCGTTTTGGTAAACGAGGAAAATTGAGTCCTCGATATGCTGGTCCCTACAGAATTACGAAGAGAATTGGTGCGATTGCTTACAGGTTGGAACTACCACCAGAGTTATCGCAAATTCACAACGTTTTTCATGTTTCCAT
Organism: Pyrus communis; assembly: GCF_041283825.1. Lineage (NCBI taxonomy): Eukaryota > Viridiplantae > Streptophyta > Magnoliopsida > Rosales > Rosaceae > Pyrus > Pyrus communis. The sequence goes on from NC_142567.1 coordinate 24,017,919, forward strand.
GCTGTGGAAGTATGTACCGGATCCCTCTCACGTTATTCAGCCGAAACTGTTAAAAGTGAGTCAGGATGCGAGCTATGTTGAGAAACCTGTGGCGATCATTGACCAACAAGATAAAACTTTGAGGAACAAAGTCATTCTGTTAATGAAGGTGTTGTGGAGAACTATGCAGTCGAGGAAGCGACGTGGAAAACAAAAGAACTAATGAAGAGTCAGTATCTGTATTTGTTTATTTGAGATTGTAATTTTAGGGACGAAATTCTTTTAAGGGGGTAGATTGTGATCCTAAACTAATTGTAATTTCTTGTAACAAGAATTATGAAATTACCTTTTTGTCCTCTATCCATTACCCAATCTGGTTTCCTTTTTGAATTTCCTCCAAATTCTCCCTCTCTCTTTACTCGCCATATGGCAGCTCCCCCACCCCCACCTTTCTTTTCCTCTTCTTTTCTCATTCCCTTCGAGTACTCTCTGTCAACTCGCACTCTCGGATTTCTCCCCCTTTCCCCGAGCTACATAAACCCACACACCCAAAAATCAAGACAACGACACGACGACAGCACCACCCCTGCTCGATTCTCTTTCTCTCTCTCTCTCTCTCTCTCTCTTTCTCTCTTTCTCTCTTTCTCTCTTCTGTTCTGTGAAGCACAGAGAGCCCAAGAAACCCTCTGGCGAGCCTCGTGGCTTTCGAGCAAAAATCTGGTCGATTCCAGCCAGCTCACAAAGTGAAATAGGTACGAAACTCTTATTCTTGTCCTACACTTCAATTTGGTACTTAGATCGCACCCTAGGGTTGAGAATCGGAGTTGAAAGAAGCTCGAGAAGCTCTGGTTGTCCCTTACGTCGAAACCAGGTCGAAATGACCCAAACCAGGTAACTCTTAAGCCCAAACCCAACTCAACCCAAAACCTAAATGAAATCAGGCTTCCAACTACATTAAGCTCCGTATCGCCGTGGTTACGAGCAATCTCCATATATGTACGACTTGGCCTGCTACTACCAAGAAAACAAGTATTATACCAGAACGAGGTCATAGAGGTATATTCCCACCAGTAGGATCCATGATTCTAATAAGAGGTAAACAAGATTTAGAAGAACGAAGGATTATGGCTACAAGAAAGTTTATGATTACCAAATGGAAAAATGAAGTCTTAAGTATACTTTGATACCAATCTGACACGCCCTGATCAATCTTGATGTCCGAAGGACAACGGGATGGCCACGTGCTGGCCGACACCCGAGGGTGATGCAAACCATTTAATGAATACATGTCTCACATGTTCTTAGCATATGCATTCATTAAATGGCTTGCGTCACCCTCGGGTGTCGGCCAACACGTGGCCATCCCTCTGTCCTCCAGACATCGGGATTGGAGCGTGTCATGACTAAATTATTTAATCTTGTTGTATCTAGTTTATTTCTTTTCTTTGTTTGTATCCCTTCAAAACTGCTCTAATTCATTTCCAATTAGATGAAGTTGTAGTCAATCCATCCTTTGCGAATTAGGTACACCATTTTCATAAGTATACCACCATGAAACTAAAAAAGAAAAAAAAAACACACAATTAATTAAAAACAAATACCAAATTGCCTAGGACCGACTAGGCGGCCGCCTAACCCTAGATCGATTTTTCAAAACGATTTGCATTAAATCGCAGCAGGCCTTCACTGCCTAAGCTGATTTTTAGAACACTGCTCATAATACAAGAAATAAGGATAAACCCAGTCAGTCCTGACTACTAGTGAATTATTTAGAATAATGAGCTAAAGAAAAATGAATTGTTTCATACTTGTTTTTTAACAAACGATATTAGCTACACCAAGAGGGTGGAGAGGTGGGCTGAGCCTCACAATAAGCTAGCAATAATATGGTTCCAATTCCCCTTTGGCAAGAATTGAACCTAAGACCTCTCAGTTATTAGTGAAGAAGAATATCACTAGGCCGTAGTATTAAGTGACAAATTGTTTCATGCTTTGGTTTTGATATTTGCATACATCATATAATAAGGACATTTGTTGAATCTTACATCGATCGGTTGCATACTATCGATATAAATTTTAGTAGATAGTGACAATTGGTTCTATGCTGATGTTTCGGAGCTTTGGAGCTACTGCAAGGGCAACAGAGGCTTGGTCTATTGTGTAATGCATATCTGCATGGGTGCATGTGGACCATTTGTAATAACACGTCTCACTAATGGCTAGTAGATCCTTTAGGTATATGGTGAGTCCACCTCCAGGTCTTAATACCGACACACACGATGTGTCTAATCATATCAAATTTTAATGTTGCTTTAAAATAAACGTTTTAGAAGATTTATACACGGATATACGACAGTTATTTTCTGGACAAGAGTACACCCGCTCATTCTTAAAAACATACACGTTTAAAATTCCATTATCAATTTTCTTCAACTTTGAATCTCATCTGTGGACATGTTTAATTGTTTCAAGATCTAGAGTCACCAATTAATATTAAATTTTATGTTTTTAGTCTAAAATTAGTTAATCGATTCATGTTTAGGTCTTAATCGGTTCACGTTTAGATCTTAAGTCTTTAATTTTGGATGACAACTCTAAAGGGTGATTGGGTAGTCTTTATCTTTAAATAATCAAACATGTCAGTAAATAAGATAAGAGTCACATAATACTGATCAAAGTCAAATAATACTGATCAGAAGTGTGATAATTATCTCTAAACATCCATCCTTTAGTGTTAGTTATATAGTCATACATAATTCTTTCTATTTAGACAGCCTCTTCTTCAAACTAACCCTTGTAATATAGTAGTCATGTGATCAGTTTTGTTATAAAAATATTGTTGTACACAAGAATTTGCACATGTCCTTTTAAGAGTACGTATCACGCATTCGAAGTCTTGTATGATCTAGTTATTTAATCGTTATATATACGAAAGACAGAGAACTGCACATGTATATGGACATAACTAAGGTATAGTATACCTATACAATACATGTTCATGAATCTTCTTGTCTTTTAGTACGTAATTTTCAATTGTAGTTAAAGTGATTAATCCAAATTATACACTAACCAAAAATCAAATGAATCATTGACAAAACTAGTGACACCACCCCCTAACCCCCACCGCCACCCACGACGTTTTGTTTTACTCAGATTCATGAGCCAATGACCTTCACTAATATTGTAGGCAGCAGAAGAGACATCCCACTTATTTTGCTGCATCAGAGAAGCCTGCCGTGGCTGCATTATATCCCTTGCTCGCCACGTGGGTCCCGCCAACCAACCGCAGGCCATCTTCAACGGTTCATCTGGAAGTAGTAGTTGACAAGTTGTGGTTGTGGTTGTGGAATGCATGGCATGGCCGCATGGCAAGCATGCACGCATGCGACTGTCGTTGTTTGCTTGTTAGGGGCTTTGGATTCCTCGTTCAATTGTCAAATTTGGATCCACTGCCGGCCCCCTGCTGGCAGATCCAATTCAGATCGATTTGGTAAAATTAATACTACTATTTAAATCAAACCTTTTTATTAGTAAAACCTAAAGTAAAACATGTGTGTTTGTTTCTCATGGGATTATACTTGAGACGATAATTTAACGACACATATGTCTGCAAAGTAGGAGACCCCAATTGGATTGCATGGATTTCACCGCATCATAGGACATATGATAAAGTCAGTCCAAATTGGAAAGCCAGGCTCGTGGCTCAGGTTTTGGAGATTTCTAGTTTAGCTCCCATTTTTGTCCAATTAATTACATTCTTTTGTAAGCATAAGTTTCGTAATTCTTTAATTACTAGAATTTCTTCTCGTAAATGGTGAATTTAGGACTCTAATTTAGCGGGATCTTATGATGCGCGCACGGTGCAAAAACAATTCAATTTTTTAATTTAGGTATTTAGTTAAGTACTTGATGGGTGTGTTGTTATCTGCCTGAATTTATGGACAACTTCTAAGGCTTGCTACTTGGGTATGTCGACCACTTCCATGCCTGATGTTGAGGCCCGAGCATCACTTGCCAAGGCATGTCCAAGGCTTGTTGAACATCAATTGTCAAGACATGCATTAATTTTTCCAGAGAGGCTTTTTTTTTTTTTTTTTTTTTTTTTTTTGGTGAATAGAGGGGTGAAGACATCCCAGACGAACTAACACGTAATTAATAACAATAGAACGGCCCATATGGACACCTACAAGGTCATCCGTTAGATGTTACATAAGTCATTGATGAGGAAATTGAAAAGAATACAACCCAACGTCCAAATTGTAACTCCATTTGGTTAGCTGATCTGCAACATTGTTCACTTCCCTGAAGATATGCTTTAGCTCACAATGCTCAATCCATCTCATCAAATCCCTGCAACTCTTCAAAAGGGTAGCAAGGGGATGAAAAGTATCTTACACAGACTGATTCAACAATAAAATAGCAGAGAAAAAGTCCATCTCAATGATTAATTTAGATATACCTTTTTCCAGATAGGCATTTTATCGAACAATATGTGAGCATATTTAGGTCCCATATCAGGTGGCCATAAGGTCCTCTGACAACCTTTCTTCCATCTTTCGCTACTTCCATAAGATCTCGGGACCCAGTAGGATCCCATAGATCTACGCCTGGTCATCGTGGAAGGATAGTCCAAGATAACAATTGACATTTTAAACCACAAAAATCAAGTTTCTTGACGAATTGAGTTAATTACCAGGATATTTGTCACGTATCAAGACAAATTTCAGATATCACATTTTATTGTATTTACAGAGAAGCAAATATATATAGCAAGCTGGCAATAGATGAATTTGTTGTGTGGACATAGTGATCATTCTTAAGTATGATTTGATAATTTTTTTTTTTATGATATTATTTCTCGGTTATAATTTGATATGTATAATCGAAGATCTTATTTGTGGTTTTAATCAAAGGCATCTATGACAAGTTTAAGGTTCTATATCTATATCTCATCTTGCATCTTTGTTTAAGGTTCAATTGTAAGTTTATAAAAATATATATTCGCATGAATCTTATAACCTAAGGGACATGTAAATGTGGTCAAAACTAATTGTTCCACATGTACAACATAAGCTTTCTTTTTGTTTTTCTTGGGTTTGGTTTTGTTTAATTTAATTATGCGAATCTCACTAGTTATATATAAACTACTTTATTAAGTACAAAATTATTATGGGATGGAAAGGATTAGCATGTTATGATAACGTGGGGTATTAACCGAAAATATATATAAAAGTTGTGTACACACACTCTCATGGCACATAATTGCTTCTCATGCTCATGCCTAATCATTTTGCTTCCCCCCATCTCCGATCATCATGTCCCTATCTCTAACAATCATCTCTCCCACTGTTTTTCAACCCTTTTCCCTGTTACTTTTTGTATACTCTGTATGAATGTGAAGGTAGAAGAGTCTCACATGGGTGAAAAGAGAAACTTTGCAAGGACTTATAAGAGGTTGAACTATTTTTCACCTTGTCAATTGGTTTTATAGTGGAACCTCAACTTTCCTCATGATATCATAGCAGGTTAATCCCAACAACCACTCGTGCTCAACGTCACCTAATTTGTGTTGTCCACGTATTCGACTTGAAAATTCGCCACACTTGAGGGTGAGGGGGTGTGTAAAGATGCGAAGGTAAAAGAGTCCCACATCGTGTAAAGAGAAACCTTGCAAGAGCTTATAAAAGGTTGGACAGTTCCCCATGTAGCCAATTAATTTTATGGTAGAATCTCAACTTTCTTTATATCTTACATGTGAAACCCAAGGGCCACACGTGCTCCACGTCACCCAATTTGTGTTATCTACGTGTTTGGCTTGAAAATTCGCCACACTTGAGAGTGAGGGGTGTGTAAAGATGTGAAGGTAAAAGAGTCCCACATCGTGAAAGGAGAAACCTTACAAGAGCTTATAAGATGTTGAACTATTCTCCATATTGCCAATTAATTTTATGGTAGAACCTTAACTTTCTTTACGCCCACACTCAAAGTTTTTTATTTCTATTTGAGCTAACTAAGAGGTCATTTGACTTCTTTTTTTTCTTTTTTCTCTAGCCAGTTGGACATTACTATAAGAGTAATGCTAATGAGACTAAATTTGTAGACAAATTATTTGCAAATCAAATGATGTGTCACCAATATAAAATGAGCACGCTTATCAAAATTTAGGTAATAATCTAATCATCAACTTCTATGTCATTTAATTTACAAAATTTTGTCTATAAATTTAATCTCCATAGCATTACTCTTACTATAATACAAGTTAATTTATAAGTGTTTTTGTTTTCAACCTAATGCCTATTCACATGCGTGTTGGCGGATGTTAAAAGGTTAGTATTCCTTGTAAAATAGAGACTTAGGAGTGGATTTCGTCAAACCATGAGAGCTTAAATATTGCCGAATTAATTATTTATTACCCTTTTTTTTTTTTTTTTTTCTTTTCCCATGTTTATTTCTTCTTTTCAAGGGAAGATAAGTACGGGTGGAGTTTAATGTTTGCTTAAGCTAGTTAGTTTGTGAGGCTAAAAGCACATATATAGAAGTTGGCAGGCAGAAGGTTTTGAGGATCAGAGCCACATTGTACAACTTGTGTACCTTTCTCCAAGGCTAAATCGCACTTTCATGTTCCACTTTGGTCGCCATTAATTAGCTAAGTTTTGACAATTTATTCCTATAGTTTAGTTAGTTTAATTTCAGTCAAATCTTAACGTGCGATGGAGAAGCATTTAGCTTGAAACGAGCCCCAGGAAGATATGGAGATGTCAGTCAAGTTGTTTGAGATGCATTAGTAATGTCAATGGCTTTGCTTGTGATCCATTCTCAAATGTAGTGGTATTCATATTTATGGTTTCTCTCATGGATAAGGCTAACGCTCTTAAGGGTTGAGAGATAAAAATGAAAACTCAAAAATTGAACGGTTCAAATCGTTGAAATATCATGCAGAGTGAACAATAGTTATAAACTTATAACATAGTCCATCAAATAAGAGCTTAGTTATTCGAGATTATGATGGGGTTATACTAGAAATTTCATCTTAATCCTAGGTAATCGTTTGATTATGTCATTGTATGGTCTTCCCTATCATAAATGTGTGCCTATGTACCACACAACTCACATGATAAGTGAGGATACATTACAGGGGTTGAACAATGAATTTCATCTTCTTGGCTAGTGTATTTGAATGTATTTTTTGTGCTTATTTCACTCCTCCATAGGGAAATAGGTAAAATTACAGAGATCTAAAGTGTGATTTGGCACCTTTGAAATTATAAAAATTTAGAAGAAAAAAAACCTCGACGACTATTAAAAAAATAAAATAAAATAAACCCTATCATCTGTCCATTTGTAACGCTCAGATTGATTCTTAGTTGTGGAATTTCTCTGGCGTTACAAATGAGGTTGAAATTTAGTATTAAGTTTGAAGTATTTTTCAATAAAATGTAATGTTATCAAGAGCTTACATATCTTTTATTTTCTTTAGAGTGAGAGGATCGAATAAAATAACATGAATCTCAGAGCCTAGTTGGCTCGAGTTTCTATTTGGGCTCAAAACCGACCCAACTCCGCTCTTGCCCTGCTAGGCCCTTGAACCAGATGAGTGGGCTTCAGTAACTGTGCCATTGGACTTTCTTGTGTAAGGTTTGGGTTAATTTTCCAAAGGCCCATATCACAAGCCCAAGGCCCAACATGTGGTCCGTACAAGAAAACAAAGTATCAGGAAAAAGCATAACTCACTGACACCTGGATTGACAAAGCATTTGAAACAGCCTGTAGTTTCGGGAGCCCCAGATCAGAGCGGCACGCGTCGCCACGAACGGGAATCTAGTTGAACAATCGGACGGCCAGGAGCGAGCGCTGGGAGAGCTGTGGATTTAAAAGGCGAATTTCAGGTGGGGTTTGAGGTCTGAATTTTGAACCCAAGGGCGCGCAGTTGAGATCCGAGGGCTCCTCCGTCCACGCCAAATCCAAGGTCAGGTTTCTCTTCCCCCCTCATTTTGCGAGAAAATTTGGACATTTTCCTTGCAACCGAACAAAGCATGTTAATCTGTTAATCTAATTCGACATTGCCGATCTCGAGTTTCGTGTGGAATTATTCGGTTTTGGATGTAGGATCGTTTCATTTTTGCTCTAGATTTTGTGAGTTTTTTGGTTGGATGTAGGATCAGGTACATTGTGAATTTTTGATCGTGAATGTGCGGGAATAGGAATTATTTTCATGTTTCTCTTGCATTTGTGCGGTAGATATTGGATTTTGAATGATATTATGGGAATATTACTATCTGATTTTGTTTATTGTATCTGGTTTGTTTGTGATTTGATTAAATGTTGAAGATTTGGTTTCAATGAAAGATTTGATTTTGTAATGCGAAACAACTGAGCTTTGAGATGGTTTGGATATCTATGACATGAAGGAGCCTCATGAATCGCATAGATTCAAGCATTTGTATTAACTCATAACTGCCTTTTGAATGAGTCAAGTTGATCAACATATAACCAGAAATGGAGTGTTAGCCGGATTGAATCTTCGGTGTGGTTCTTTGTTTTCCAGTCATATATTTATTCCTGCAATACTTCATTTTGATTTGTTCTGTCAATGATTGTGCAATTTTGAATTTTTTTTGCTGTAGTTTATAATTGATGGGAAATCTGTATAAGGTGGGTGTTTCGTCGGGTTATGGTGTGATCATTATGTTGAATGAATGAATGTACACCTTATGGTTATGGTGTTACTATTTGTGTTGAATACACCTTATGCCTGTGTATGTTTATGAAATTGATGGGCGTTTTGTCTTTAGTTTTTCTATTTCTGTATTGTTCATATCATGTCATACTGTTTGCAGTTAATACGTCTCTACAGCTGGTATTAGAAAATGGCTGACGCTGAGGATATTCAACCACTCGTCTGTGACAATGGAACAGGAATGGTTAAGGTATGTTTTTATCTCCAAATCTTGCTGGCTATATCTTATTCTTCTCAGCTTTTGTAATGCTCATCTTGTAAAGGCATACATTATCTCAATGGAAATCTCAATTTAATAGATCATGATTATGTTGGATTCTCATATTTTAGGCTGGATTTGCTGGAGATGATGCTCCAAGGGCTGTCTTTCCTAGCATTGTCGGCCGCCCACGTCACACTGGTGTGATGGTTGGAATGGGTCAAAAGGATGCATATGTTGGGGATGAGGCTCAGTCGAAGCGAGGTATCTTGACTCTGAAATACCCCATTGAGCATGGTATTGTGAGCAATTGGGATGATATGGAGAAGATTTGGCATCACACTTTCTACAATGAACTTCGTGTGGCCCCAGAAGAACATCCAGTTCTGCTCACTGAAGCACCTCTGAACCCAAAGGCTAATCGTGAGAAAATGACCCAAATCATGTTTGAGACATTCAACACTCCTGCTATGTATGTTGCCATCCAGGCTGTTCTCTCCCTCTATGCCAGTGGTCGTACAACTGGTAAGCATTTTGAACAATTTCAGCCTGTTGTGGATTTGAGTTGATGTGGATTCAATGACTTGAACTAACTAATACATTATGCAATACGTCTGAGATGCTGTTAGTTAGCCTTTAGAAGAGCTTAGCTTGCAAATTGATTTGAGATCATTATTGAAGTGATTGTAATATATAGCAGGTGTAACTGTTTTCTGGAAGCATTCAGAAGAAAAGTAGAAGTGATTTTTAAAAGTTGCGGAATGATAATTATGTGCATCTCCAATGTCATTTAGACAATTTCCTTTTTGGAACTTCTGTGCAGGTATTGTTCTCGACTCTGGAGATGGTGTCAGTCACACTGTCCCCATTTATGAGGGATATGCTCTTCCCCATGCCATCCTCCGTCTTGACTTAGCAGGTCGTGACCTCACCGATGCCCTTATGAAAATTTTGACTGAGCGTGGCTATTCCTTCACCACCACAGCTGAGCGAGAAATTGTCAGGGATATGAAGGAGAAGCTTGCATACATTGCCCTTGATTATGAGCAGGAGCTTGAAACTTCCAAGACAAGTTCTTCTGTTGAGAAGAGCTATGAGTTGCCTGATGGGCAGGTGATCACTATTGGTGCTGAGCGCTTCCGCTGCCCAGAAGTACTCTTCCAGCCATCCATGATTGGAATGGAAGCTGCAGGCATTCATGAGACGACATACAACTCTATCATGAAGTGTGATGTCGATATTAGGAAGGATTTGTATGGAAACATTGTCCTCAGTGGTGGTTCTACAATGTTCCCTGGCATTGCTGACAGAATGAGCAAGGAAATCACAGCTTTGGCACCTAGCAGCATGAAAATCAAGGTTGTTGCTCCACCCGAGAGGAAGTACAGTGTCTGGATTGGTGGATCCATCCTTGCATCTCTTAGCACTTTCCAGCAGGTATGTAAATTTACCATACGTGACACCGATTATGATTACATATCACTTGGCATGTCATCTTAGAAATGTGCATTATCTTTATCATCGGGAAAGCCACCCTTTTGTTCAATATTTTGGTTAACCCTGCTCGCATTAACAAATCATATGATATGCTGTTTTCCCCGATCTCTCTCTCCCAAAACCAAATAGCGATTTCTTCATTTTCTTGTAAAATGGAGTGTTATTGTTTATGCTTGGAACTCAGATGTGGATCGCCAAGGCAGAGTACGACGAATCTGGCCCATCAATCGTACACAGGAAGTGTTTCTAATGTGTGATGGGAGCACTAGAAGCGTGATGTCTTGCCTGGTTTCAGAATAGCAATTGCAGCTCGCAAGTTTTTACTCTACCGTTGCTTCTCTCAACTTTCTGTGTCCAATGTTGGTTGAAACAATGAACTACGAGACGTGGAGGTTATGGCCGAGAGTTGAACTCTTTAGCTGTTATTTTCTGTATTAACCGTTGAACAGTGTTCGTTCGATGCTAAAACCTCTGCCATTTATAAATTCTTGTTCCTCCCACCTCCTTTCTGAGTGAAAATCTAATTTTCCGTCAAATTCTTAAGGGCCTCTCTGTTTATTTAATAAATTAATGTTTCTCTATTTTTCTCAAGGGCCTCCTAAGTTTGATGTAAATGGTTCTTTTGCTTTGATTTGATCTCAATATTTCCTTAAGAATCTGCTCACCTTAACTTGACTTCAGATCCTAGTTGGTGATATGGGTTGGACTTTAGTTATGAATTGTGCTCGAGTTAGTTGCTCATGCGCGAGTGGGAAGCATTCCATTGTTTGTGCATATTGTGCTTACAGTGTGTCACTAGGTTTTTTATTTTTTCTTAAAAAGGAGACTAGCTGGTGGTTTCTATTAACTACATTGTAAAAGATGAAATTGGTACAGAGGAAGAGAAATAATTGGTAGAGAGAAACAAGAGATTGTATTAATTGATTAGAGAAAATGTATACAACTGAACTTAAAGAAAATGTTTTTTTAGCCAAAATGGTTCCTGAGATTTGCATAACTCCTTAATTTGGTTCCTGAGATTTCAAATCAATAAAAGTGGACCTTGAGATTGTTTACCATCCATCATTTTGGTCATTTTGGTCATTTCGTTAAAAACTCCATTAAGTGTCCCGAAGTTCTTGGGCGGAAGTTTGGGCAATTTTCAAAGCTTCGTAACTCAATTGTTTTTTAATCAAATTCGACCCATAATATATCAAAATGAAGATAGGAAAGTGTAGAATAAGATTATATCTATTTGGAAGCCCAATGATTGCCGGAGATTGTCGGAAAATAGCCTTAAAGTTAGGTGTCCGAGGGAAAACTCACCAAAAATTGTGCAAACTTTGAACGTTCATAACTTCTTCAATACTCAACGAAATCAAGTGATTCAAAAATGAAAATCATACTTCTCGATGAGAGGAAGAGAATGGTACCTTTTCAGTGGCTAAATCACCGTGGTTTGGCCGGAACACAGCTCCAAAAAGGGCGAGTTAGCAGCTGAAAAGGTACCATTCTCTTCGTCTCGTTGAGAAGTATGATTTTTGTTTTTGAATCACTTGATTTCGTTGAGTATTGAAGAAGTTACGAACGTTTAAAATTTGCCTAGTTTCTGGTGAGTTTTTCAGTTTTCCCTCGGACCAGTCAACTTTGAGGCTATTTTCCAACCATTGGGCTTCCAAATAGGTATAATCTTATTCTACACTTTCCTATCTTCATTTTGATATATTATGGGTTGAATTTGGTTAAGAAACGATTGAGTTACGAAGCTTTGAAAATTGCCCAAACTTCCAACCAAGAACTTCGGGACACTTAACGGAGTTTTTAACGGAAGGATCAAAATGATGGATGGTGGACAATCTTAGGGACCACTTCTATTGATTTGAAATCTCAATGACCAAAGTGAGGAGTTATGCAAATCTCAATGACCATTTTGGCTAAAAAGCCAAAAGAAAATGATAGCTATACAATCCCTTATATAGCCATATATCCCAATTACAATGATACCCTTCTAACTATATTAACAAACTCAACCACTAGAATAATGCCATATGATATTTCTGTTATATCAGTTATTCACGGTAGTCTATCATTTCGAAAGTCAGAAGACTCACAGAGGCATTTTAGCCTCCTCTTAGCCATTATCGTGTAATTTACCAGCGTCAACAATCAAACTCAGGACGTACTGCGTAAAATACGACCATCCACTATTGAGTCATCCTGTGGTGGTTCATCACTCGTTGGAGTTTGTTAATTGGCACGTGGGGTTGCCCTTGTCAAAGTGGAGACATTTTGGTAGAGCTCTCTTACTAAAGCAACTTACTAGCGCGTAATCTGCTGAGATCAAAATACAAGAGTGATCTCATGCCTTTCGTGAGGGATGCCGTGGTCATAGGTCATTACCTAACTTTATCTGGCAAAAATCCTTTTAGAATTATTGATTAGTGTGATCAATCTCAAAATATATGAAAGAAAAAGAAACGTGATTAATCACTACCGTTGATCAAATCTGTTCATACCAATAATCATTTTAAACCTTCATGAAAAATCCAGTTTCCAAAATAATTAGCGACATTCACGCACAAAATAAGAGACTTAAGAAGGTGGGCCATTGGTTTTACTTTGGTGCCTTGAGATATTAGCCGTTATAACCCTTTAAATATTATGCATGTAAAGCATTTTCAGTCCATGAAAATGGTTAGGTAACCTTAAAAGTCTCACTCATAAGAAATTTAGAAAGAAATGAATCGTATGATATTGACAATTGCTTTGCCTTTTACGGCTAGACAAATTTTTTTGTATCTGAAATATAAGGTGATACATCACGTGTTATAAAATTATTAAAAAATAAGTTTGATGTCTCATATTTGAATATATTTTTTAATATTTCTCTACTTATATCATGACACGTAATTTACCGATTTGTGTTCTCTGGTACATTGAAAGACTAAATGCTCCAACGACTGCAATACAGATTTAACTTATTAGAAAACATTTCAAAAAAAATTAGGAAATAAGTATCAAGGAATGAGTCGTTTTCTTTGTTATAACTTCCAAACACTATAATTGACTAATACTAGCACATGGGAAATTAAGCAACTACTTGGATTTTCATGTGTGACGACAATTGCAACATCCCCATTTCAAACTTTTCAGGTTGCAAATCATAAATCAAAAGGAAACTAAAGAAGACTAGGGATCATAAGATGAAGGAAGACGATAACATGAAATCTAATCCCCTGTTGGATAACTATTTCGGTTTCAGTTTTTAGATTTTAAATTCATTGTTTTAAATAAAAACTTGTTTGGTAATTATTTTTAATTTTAAAAAAATGAAAACTAAGACGCCAAAATTTGAAAACTTAAGAAAATATTTTTCACTTTTTTGAATAAAACTGAAAAATTGAAAGCAGTTAAAAAATAAAATTTTAGTTTTTAATTTTCTTAATAAAAATAAAAAAATAAAAACGAAAAACAAAGTGTTTATCAACACCCTTTACATTTTCCAGAAACCTCATATGGACGATGTTATTTCCTTCAAACTTGGCAACTTGTAGTCTTTTACTAAAAAGAGAGAAGAGGGAAGAAAGTGTAAGTCCATGTTTTAACTTTTTCGTGTAAGGTGTTTCCACGAAACGGTCTCATTGCATGAGAAAATGCACAAAAACAATTGAATTGTGCAATATTTTCTTACAAAAATTTGGGTTCCTTTTAAAAAATTCTTATTCACACTTTAAATTAGTCATCTTGTATTTTCGTTTTTCTGATATCTTTTTACTAGCGGTGTAAAATGATTATTTTGAATCATAAATAATGCCTCCTAATTTCATTTGATTTGTTATTTATCTTTGTTTTGTTTTTGGACAATATTCCTTTAACATTGATCTATTTAAACTGCATTAAAGAGAGTACTAAATACATACGTGCCTTAGCCATCACATCTTGAAAATTAATTTATTCAACTAATAATGTAGTTTGTTTGAATTCATATAATTTTCATTGAGAATAATTACGTCGCAAAAGTAATATTAGTAGCTACACTTCTGCTAAGTAATAACCTCTTCATATAGTAAAACTGATTTGATCATAAGATTATGAATATAGAGGTTTTATGATGTCAAGTCATCATATCCGTTATGCCATGGGCGACACACATACTACAATGGTCAGGACAAGGGTCGCAATCCCCCGAAGGTGAGTTTAACTCCAAACTGTTAAGTAATAACCTCTTCATATAGTAAAACTGATTTGATCATAAGATTATGAATATAGAGGTTTTATGACGTCAAGTCATCATATTCGTTTTGCCTTGGGCGACACACATACTGCAATGATCAGGACAAGGGTCGCAATCCCCCGAAAGTGAGTTTAACTCCAAAAATTCAAAAGAATAAAAAAGATGCCATGAAGATGCCCTCATGTTTTTTTTCTTGTGTTTTTATTTTTAAACAATCTTGACCGAAAACAGAAGAAAAATTAAAATCTAATTCCTCCCTCCACCGTCAACATTTTCGAGTGTCACTATCAAGTCAGCACCAATGGTCAAGCCTCCATTGGAAACAAAGAACTCCAACAAATCCATACAAATTCCACGAATTCTCACTCCTGTAATCATCAATTCCAATCCCCACATGCGCTCCTCCCACTTGCTTCCCAACAGAACCAACACCCGCAAACCTCAGACCCCAACTCCGCCACCACCGGCAGAGCTGCGTCCACCTCACCCTTTCATTTCCATGGAGCTCGTACATCCTTCGCACCCGCACCATGGCTCGGTGGCTGTATCCCTTTCTGGGTTCCCTTCTCCGGTGAGTTTCCGACGTGGGTTTGACCGGCCGGCGACTTCCTCCACTCAGTCGCCTGAGATTTTTGAAGAAGACGGTGGTGGTGGTGGTGACAAGGTGCACGTGGCGGTTGGGAAGTCTGTGGAGAAAGCTCTGAGCTTGCTTCGTTGGACTTTCAAGCACTTTGGGTGTAAAGAAATTTGTCTTCTTCATGTTCATAAGCCTTCTCAGCACATTCCAACTCTCTGTAAGCTTCTCTCTCTCTGGTAAAATGGTTCCAAGTTATTCACTTATGGCGAAAGCTTCTAATATTTCTTGATTCTATGAGTTTCTCGTTGAAATTATTTTACTTGTATGGTTTTTGAGGAATTGTACTTCAAAAATGTTATGAATGGAAAGTCAATCATCTTCTGTCTGCTGCCCTCCATTTTGCATCCCAGAAAAGAAAGGGGTTCTTATGATCTACCATTTTCAGTTCTTATTTCAGGCGTCTGCTAAGTGATCTGAGACCTTTTTCTTCTTCTTATTCTTCTTTACTTCTTCTTTGATTTGTTTGAAATTGTATATAAATCATGATTACATCGATTGTGCAGTAGGAAAACTGCCCGCAAGTCAGGCAAATGCCGAGGTGGTGTCGGCTTTCAGGAAGGAGGAGAAGGAGCGGAAAATGAAGCTGTTGCAAAATTATTTGAGGGCTTGCTCTATAGCAAAGGTGTTTGCTTTGTTTTTCTTTTTTGATTTCTTAAATCAATCTTTACGTTTTGTGTTTACTTTCATAGCATGTATAAAGTTACGCAGTTCGTTAGGGAAGAATTGAACATAGTTGCCCTCATTTGATGTTCTTCATATTTGGCAAAACCTTTTAGTTCACTTATTCAGCTCTCTAGTTTTTTGCTTCATGAACAAAGTTTTTGTTGCTTTACATATTATTTTTTGCTCCATCGGTGCTGAAAACAGTATGCCTTGATAGTTCAGCTTCGATGTTAAATTTTTCTGAAAAACTAAGAGGCAAATTCCACATTTCTTGAAGGGTAGTGCTATCCACACACCCTTTTTTACTTCTCACACACCCCTTTCAATTTCTGGCAGTCGGATCGAACGAATTGAAGATCAATGGCCAAAAATTAACAAGGGTGTGTTGGAGGTAAAATTGGGTGTGTGAATAGCACCATCCTTCTTAAAGTGATAATTGCATGATAACTGATTTGAAATTGCATATATCGTGCATAAATAAATTATTCAAAAGAAGTATAGTAGTGTAACGATTTACTTTACAGGTTAAAGCAAGCATTGATATGGTTGAAGCTGATGAAATTCAGAAAGGAATTGTAGAGTTGGTCAACAAAAATGTTGTTAGGAAGCTTGTTATGGGAGCTGTACCAGAAAAGTAAGTGGTGCATAAATTGGATAAGTTTCCACTTGAAGTCTAATCTTTGCTTATGAAAGTTAACCTACTTCTATAAAAGCACAATTAGGTCGTATACTGTGGTCTGCATAAAATTGCGAATCACTCAGACACGAACTTGGCTGTCCAGCTTATTTGTACTGCAATAAAAAAAAGGGGATATCGAAGAGCTTCCTCAAACATTGGTAAACATGTATTTGGGAACTGATTATGCTATGGTCCAGTGGTCGTCCCTCCTCCCTTAGGGTAGGCAAATGAGGCCTACAAATATTCACCCTCAGCTAAAGCCCTGACTTCAGTCCAACCATGAATGCATATCTTAGAAAAGAAAATAAAACTATGTTTACTTAAACCCCAATGCGTAACCTTGTTTCAAGTGCTTTAATACAAAATGCCAAGTATAAATAACTGTGGACATGTGGGGCTCAAGTGTTTTTTGTTGACTTAAGATGTACATATATCCAAAAACTTTGTCTTGTGAGTACTTTTGTTTCGTTTTTTGTTTTTCTGTACACATATCGAATTATTATTCTGTCAAGTTTTATGTATTAGCTATTAAGGGACGTATTTAAGAATTCACCTTGTGCTCCCAAACTCTCAAGACCGGTTCTTACCAAGGGAGTGGTCCAGGGGTCAACTCCTACTCCACTAAGTAGGAGTTGAACACACCCTGGGGGAGCAAGTAAATTGACTAAGCAATAAACAAAATGAAATGTAGTTGTGAAGTTTTATTTGCTGAAGTTTTCTTTCTCGGTTAGGCAATGAAATTTACATTTTCATGGTTTTGTTCTCATGAAACTTGAATGCTGTATCTTTTGCAAATACATAATTCGTTATATTTTTATTGATATTGCATAGTAGCTGAGTTGTCTTTCTAATATTGTAATATAGTTGCCTGAAGGTGAAAAAGAGCTCCAACAAGGCAAATTACGCAGCCAAATGTGCTCCATTGTTCTGTGAAATATGGTTTATCAACAAAGGGAAACATGTCTGGACGAGAGATGCTTCAGAAGGCCAAAGTTTTCCAACCTCATGTAGGCAACTGCAGGTTGCATCTGCAGAAAGTTTGAGGTCTAGATCGTTTGAAAATAGAGAGAATACAAACCTCCGTGAAGCATCGCCAACTTTAGCTTGTCCTACAGATACGTGCTTACCCTACAATATTCATACGTCAACTAGTACAAGTACTAGCTCTGGTTCTGGATATATTTCTGCTGAGGGAAGGACGTCTTCAGATTCTGATTTAACCGTTGAGGAACAGAGCTTATATCGTATGCTTACAGAAGCTACAACAGAAGCTGAGACCTCAAAGGACAAGGCATTTGCAGAGCTATCGAAGTGCAAAAGTTTAGAATCAGAAGCTATGAATGCTATCAACAAGGTAACTGCGAGTTGGTGTTGCCTCTTAAGGACTAACATTTTGGTTTGTGATTCCTAGAAGTTACGGTACATGATCCATTTCAAGAGTGTTACACTCAAAATAAATTTGTTTGATGCAATCAAGGGAACTTCCTGAGTACTTTCAAGTTTATGACTATAAGTGTGAAGATAAAAATAAATTTGTGTTACGCATTGTAGGGAACTTCTCAATACTTTCAGAAGATTAGTAAGCACAAATTGCTGATTAAGAATTTCTTGGCAAAGAAGATATTTGAAACATTTTATATGTGGGTTATAACGACATATCTAATGATCTTGAAAACTATGTTGTAATGAAATAATTTATTCATGAATCTGGTGAGTTACTCCTAACTCACAATTGTTTTTCTCCGTTTCAGGTCAAGGCATTTGAGTTAGCCCGTGCCCGAGAAGTTAAACTTAGAAAAGAGGCTGAGGATGCCCTGAGAACCACGATTGAGGAAGAACAAAAACTCTTGGAAGAGAAGGAAGAAATTAGTGGTGAGATAAGGAGGGTCATGAGAAATATTGCCCTTCTAGACATCCGAGCACAGGAAGCAAGTCGAAGGGTTGATGAAGTTTCTGGGGAAGTGAAGCAAATTCAGGCTTCGATTGCAACTCTTTGGCAGGAAAAACAGAGTATTCAAAGACAGAAGATGGAAGGCCTTCGCTGGATTGAGCGGTGGAGAAATCATCGACAAGCTGGAGCCGCAAACTGCAATGGGCTCATTGGGTTTGTTGAAGAACTGCCCAAGTTAGCGGAATTCTCATTGTCAGATTTGCAGACTGCAACATGCAATTTTTCTGAGAGCTTTAAAATCGGGCAGGGGGGATATGGTTGTGTTTATAAGGGGGAAATGCTGGGCAGAACTGTTGCCATAAGGAAGTTGCATCCACATAACATGCAAGAACAAGCCGAGTTTCAGCAAGAGGTCTCTCTCTCAATTATATGTCAAGCTGATACAGTGATTAATGCCAACGGCACTTCAAAAGATGCTCATATTTGTTTTTCTCTGTGCTTTGCTTGCAGGTGCAAGTTCTTGGAAAATTACAGCATCGTCATCTTGTGACCTTGCTTGGTGTGTGTCCAGAAGCATGGTCGCTTGTATACGAGTACTTATCAAACGGGAGCCTGCAGGACCATCTTTTTAGGAAAAGCAATATATCTCCAATGACATGGAAGACCCGAACACGGATAATTGCTGAAATCTCTAGTGCCCTTTGCTTCTTGCACTCATCTAAACCTGAGAAGATTGTCCATGGTGATTTGAAGCCGCAAAACATACTACTAGATTCTGAACTCAGATGCAAGATCTGTGATTTCGGGATTTGCAGGCTGGTAACTGAAGACAATCTTTACACACGAAGTTTCCGCCGGGGGGCTGAGCCAAAGGGTGCTTTTCCTTACACAGATCCAGAGGTACAGAGAATCGGAGTCCTGACGCCCAAGTCTGATATTTATTCCTTTGGGCTGATCATTCTGCAGTTAGTCACCAGACGGCCGCCAGTTGGCATAGCTGGTGAGGTGCGCAAGGCAGTTTTAGGTGGAAAGTTGGCTTCAATCCTGGATTCTTCCGCTGGAGAATGGCCTATATCTGTGGCAACACGATTGGTGGATCTTGGTTTGCAATGCTGTGAATTGAATAGTAGGGAAAGACCAGAGCTAACACCAGCTTTAGTGAGGGAATTGGAGCAGTTGCATGCCTCGGAAGAGCGACCAGTGCCATCTTTTTTCTTGTGTCCGATCCTTCAGGTGAGTTATACTAATTACCCTCGTTTGCTAATGTTCCTAATTCTATTAATCCTCGGATTCAATTGATTTTCTGTTTATTAATTCATGAAGGTGCCGTGAGGCCTTAAAACCGAAATTTTGTTTGACATGCCTTAGGAACTTATCACAAGAAACATTGAGATCAATGATTTAGACTCAGGACTAAGCTAGTCAATTGTAACTTTTGCACCAAAAAGCTCCAAGCTTTTAACTTGAATATAAGAGCTAGGGTGTCAAACAACTTTCAACTTAATGGCTGACGCACCTTGTTCGTCGTTTTCAGGAAATAATGCATGACCCTCAATTGGCAGCTGATGGCTTCACTTACGAAGGTGAAGCTTTGCGTGGATGGTTACAAAATTGTCGCGAAACTTCTCCGATGACCAATTTGAAATTGAGTCACTTGCATCTCACTCCCAACCACGCCCTGCGGCTTGCTATTCAAGATTGGCTTTGCAAGACTTGAAATCTCAGTCCTTTCATGTAAGTATGTCATCGCTATGTCATTCATACCGACATTCACACGTGTAGATTTTCGTTGTAACGATTGTATATCATGCAATGATAGGGAAAGTGCTTGTTTTATAAAAGCTACCAAAATTTGAAAGCATTGTAAAGTTAACGAGATACAATCACACTATGCAAATAGCCAGATTAGTTTTCTAATGTTACGACTGTATTAGCTTAAGCATGCTCCAAGACATGGTTTAATTGTGAGTTTACTAAATTGGGAAACATCAAGATAGAGTATATTTAGTCATAATCTCAACAGTTCACTGGTGTAAAAAAATATGCGGGTTCGGGTTGCGCACTATCAACGCTATTTGTAAATAACATACTCTTCGAGTTGCACACTATAAACGATTAGACTAATAGTGTATACAATACTTGACTTCTCGATGTAGATATTACAGTTGGTTCTCGTCCTTCAGAGATTACGAGCGTAATAGGAGCATCAGTTGACAAATGGTCTTTTTTATACGAGTGCATTAACTTGCAGCAAGCAATGAAGCAGCACTTGGATTGTGTGTTTCATTGAAGGGGTGTTCATTCTCAGCAGAAACTTCAAATCCAGACACATCTTTCTCACCACCCAAAAGTGGGTTAGACTCTCCCTTGCAGTTACACCTCTCTAACTCTTCCTTCTTTGGAACCAAGTTTTCTTTAAAACTAAAAGTTTCGGGTTTCTCTGCTTCGTCCTTGACGGCCTCAATGATCGCAAAGCTTCCGTTGCTCCGCTTTGATTCTTCAACTTTCTTAGTAAAATCTTCGACGTCAGATGATGGAAACTGATTCTCTTGGTTTTCATCGTCGCTGGAGAGAAATTGAGAATTAGACCTTCCATACGTTTGAAATGATGATTCTCCAAGAATTCCTTGTGCTGAAGAACCAGATGATCTTTGGCAGAAGCTTCCAAACCCTTGGATCCCTCTTGTTAGCTTCCTAGCTCTGTCTCTCTCCTCTTTGAGAAGAGGCCCCTTCTCTAGCAGTTTCAAAATTCTCCCCGACTTCTTTCTAAGAGCAAGGCCCCAATTGAATCTGCATTATAAATATTTAGACCTCTCACAAATTACTCCTCAAAGTCATGCTGCACTCCTCCCATTCAAAAATGAACTAGAAGATGTTCAGAACGACTATGTTTTGGAGTGCCAATAACAGTTCTCGGAAATGATACCAGAATTACGTACCCTTTCTCATCTATATGCTGAAAGCTTCCCATCTGCTCAATAACATCTTTGTCAACCTCAAACTCAACTGCAACACTTTCCGGTCCATGAGTAAGTAAATGCTCAACTACAATCAGAGAATTGTAGGATACCCTCCAGTTCTTTCTGTCAAAATTCACCAATCTGATGCACAATTACAAAAACATATATTAATCACCAAAGTTACATAAATACTAAATCTCAAGCGAGCGTAAAGATAGTGATTTCCACACTCATTTTTCTCCTCATACAATCCTCCCTGTTTTTCTAGTCGCCGGATTGAATAAATCAAACAGTAAAAGATGGGAGGAGAAACCGTACCAAACAAAACAGAAAGAGAAAGTGAAAAAAGTAAAAACAGATACCTTTTGTGCAAAATCTCCACAATTCTTGTGTAATCATCCAGTTCAAAAGCAGCCTTTGAAATTGAACCCAAGGTCCTTGGGTCTGGTGACAATGGATTCCCATTTGTAGCTTCTTCAGTCAATCTTCACACATTAAACACCGATCAAAAGGTTCATCACATCAGAATCCAGAGTCACAAGAAGTTCCATGACCAAAACCAGACCAACAAAAAACCACCAAATCCCATCTCACAAAGTTCAGCTAATAAATCAGAAAAACGAGAGGAGGCGGATATTCTAATCTTATCTAAACTATGAGGAGACAGATTCAAACTTGGCTGCAGGAGGGAAGCGGGAGCACGCTGCTCTAGCCTACTTAGCTACGCACCAGAGAAAAGATTGATTGAAACTTACAATTGAGCTGGTGTAACATCTGTGAGGACTAGTCTTGCAGTCTTGATCTTCTCCTTGAAGAAGAAAGAAGCTTGTTTCTTGAACTCATGAAATGAAGGTGCTCCATCGTTGCTGCTGCTATTGTTGCTTAAGATCGACATTTCTGAGTTTCCGAGTTGAAAAACATGAGAGGAAAGAGAGAAGAAGAAGAAGAAGAAGAAAGTCCTGTAGACCAGTTTGGCGTTAGATTAGATACAACATCTATTTTCTAACAAATAAAGGGCGGTGAGACTTCCTTTCCATATGTAATCATATTGGAAGAATGAGACACAAAAGTCAATTGTTTAAGTTAATTAATTGGGGAGAGTGTTTTTTTTGGGGGAGAAGATTTCAAAGTTGAAAAGTTTGAGTGATGTAGCAACCGACGTGAGAAGGCTTTGAAATTTCCAACTTGAAAGCAAATGTTGTTTAAATTAATTTTGAAGACGTGTGTTTTGTTAAGTTGGATAGAGTCGTGTACTCTGCTTATTGCACTCAAATTTAAATTTCTTTCCCGTAGGCAAGGTTTTAAAAGACACTAGGTTAAGTTGGATAGATTTATTATATGTTGTATAAATAAGTCTATTTATACTTAAAAAACACATATAATTATATTGGGATACATAAATTGCAAAATAAAATGATATATATGTTACAAAGTATTAGAACATGTTGAAAACAAGAGGAACAAGCATATAATGAGCCTTCATCTAAGTATTCATTAAGTCTTACATTTTATTGAAAAATCAAAGTGCAAAATGAAAGCTATCAATTTTTTGTCTAAGTGAAAGTCGTGACCTAGGTGGTTTATAAGGGCAGGTCTAGACACACTTCCCTAATTTTCGAACGCCTAGGGACTAATTGGGAAGGTGACCAACTGCCTAGCGCCTAGGCGGAGATTTTTAGAACAGTGTTTGTTAGTAAAATGAGTGGAGTTGCCCTAACGAGGATGTGAAGTCACCATCTGATTTGTCTACGGACAAGGATTGTCTGCCCTCCCACTTCCGGTGCCCTCCTGTTTGTGTGGTCATGGTTAAGTCACGTCAACATTTTATATTACTATTCATTTTTGTCTTATTATCTCTATAAAAAAATAATGTAAAATGTTAACGTGGCTTAACCGTGACCATACAAAATAGGAGGGCACGAAAGAACATCAAAAATAGGAGGGCAGACAATCCTTGTCCTTTCTTTACATGCATTAGTGCAGAACGGTCGGTGTTTTGGTTTGAATTTGAAGTGGACCGCAAAGAAATTCGAGTCTTGTGGGCAATTTTGCCCCATATTTAACGGTGTAACTGTACACCTCTTGCACTTGCCACTTTCATGCACTGTGTGACAATAACGTTGCTAAAATATCATTTGCACTCCGGCTTACCACTTCTATTTAATTGACAAATCATAGGTTGCTTATGGTTGGGAATTGAAGATTAGGAACATCTGATCTGTCGAGTAGTATAAAGTTGACATCGTCAAAGTGACCAATCGATGGCTATAGAGCTGATTATTCTCCTGACCTTTTGTAGTTAGCTAATTTCTCCGACATTAAATTTGGAATTTTTCATCCAATTTTCTACCTATTTTTGGTCACATGGCAAATATTTGAAGGCAATAAAGTAATTTTATCCTTAATGCGGACATCAGATTATTTTTTTTTCCTTCTTATTCTCTTTCGCTAGTTTACTTGGTACACTTTCTGTTTGAATTAGTTATGAGAGTCCAATTAGCAGAGGTTAAGTGTTGGCTTAGCGCCCAATCTACCAAAAAGAAAATATGTCTTTGCCCTCGTATAGTTGTCATAAGTTTGTCCATGTGACAAAATGGATAGAAAATATGAAAATTTTCAAAGTCTACCATAGGGAAAAATTAGCTATTTATAAAAGTTCAAAAACTAATCAGCTAAAATTACAACTCAGGAAGAAATTGACAATTTCATACAAATTAGGGAGCAAATCGACAAATAAAAAGTCAAATCTCAAGCAATGTCCATGAATTAGTTATAATATTTATAATTTGAATAAATTCGTTTGATGACACTAGCAATGACTTCTTTTTTTCTTCTGAAACTCACTAGCAATGACTTTAGCAATGTGGAAGTCCCAATGACTACTTAGTACTTGGAAGGAGTCACCAATAAATACGTCATTTGCAATGACTATACAGTGTAGTGCATTTCTAATTGTCAGTTTATTTCTTCCTATTTTTTAATATAACGATATTAATTACACAAAATGATGGAGGATTGGCGTTAAATCACATTTTGACCAAATGAAAAGAGAAATATCACTAGTCTCTAGTACTAATTGACATTTTCTTCTCACTGAACATGACCTTATTATGCCACTTAGTACGATCTAGTGGTATTCCTTTTCACTCTCTTCACTTATAAGCAAGAGGTCTTTGATTTGATTCTCCCAAAGACGAATTTGAATCACATAATTGTTTGTCCATTGTGATGTTTGGTTCACACTCCACCCATTTTTTGCAAAAAAATTACATCCCATACTTTTAATGTAGAGAATATCGTTTGTTAAAAAAAAATGTACTTATTATCGTGTTAAAGCCCAAACCAACCCAATGTAATGTACAACACACAAAGTTCAAACAGAGCCCATTTTCTTGATTGGGCCGGTTCAAGTTTCCAAGCCCCCATGCTCACTAGGAACCTCGACTGACCGCCATTATTCCTAAATTTCAAACATCTTTCCTACTGTTGTGGGGCGTAAAGCAAAATACCTTTCAATTGGCCGCACAAAAGCTCTGCACTTCTGTCCTCTCAACGAAAAAAGTGAATGGGATAGGTTGAAATTGCATTAACTTAACTGCAGCGGTGGATTCAGAATAGGGTTATTCGTCGTCGACGACTTTTACAACTTTATAAATATTATATGTGTAGTTGATCTTATAAACAGTGGGGCAAACTAAATTACGTCTTCTTACTTTTTATATTTGTTTGCCATCAATGGTTTTTTTTTTTCTCTTTTCTTCTGTGCGAGTCTATTGTACACATCAAATAATCGAGGAAATGCCTCAGTTGACAAGTTTTGGTAGTCTTCAACATTACTCTGCAATTTCTTATAGTCATTCTTGACTAGACTTACATATCATAGTAGTTGTTGACATACATCGGCAAGAATCGACATGTTCGTACTAGCTACTCAACGAAATAGTCCAATAAAGTTTTTTCAATTGAAATTATGACCCATTATTTAAAAATCTTAACTCAACCGCTGCAACCGAAGAAATATTCAGAAGATTTGCAGTTTGAAACTTCAATGACATAGATATATGGTGATGGGTAGTCTTATTACATCATTCATTAGTGAGCGAGTCTCTGTCTGATTCCGGCATCCACCTTTCCCCAACTGCGTTGTATTTTGCATTTACTATGGATTTCAGAAGTGGATAGCAGTTAGGAGAACTATAATTTCTAATTAAAGCTCCAAACCTATGAGCAAAAGTCCTGCATGTCTTGGCGCTCTCCATTTGCTGCGTGGCATCACCAAAATACATATATACAAACATATATACAATTCAACAACACTGTATGGCATGTTCAAGAACAGTTGATGGTTGGATATGCGATCAATGATTCAACAGTCAAAGATCTCAGTATTTATATACTATAAACGGGTGCAAATAAAAAAAATCTCGTATGCGTGTATGAATAGAAAATGTCTGACTTTTTATGTTTAAAGAGTCTTTTTTTTTTACTGTAAATGAATCAGTTTGATCAAAAGATATGTAAGATGCATGTGATAACAGCTATTCTGACTCTCTTACCCTTACACGTGGAGTTTTATAATACTATTTAAGACGCCTAATGACTACAATGTTGATATACTCTCGAGTATTTGTGAACCCTACTAGAGTACATAAGACAAATATACTAAAAAAATATCAACAATGTAATAAATTTTGTATGACTAAATAGTATTTCTCGCCACTTAGTACTACTATCTAGTGATATTCTTTTTCACTTGTAAGTGAGGGGTCTTAGGTTCGATTCTCGCGAAAAACGATTTTGAATCATATTATTGTTCATCCATTGTGAGGCTAAACTCACCCATCTCTCTTTCGTTCGTTAAAAAAAAAAGCATTTCTTGACTTATATTTCTCACGTGCATGAAATAGTCAAAACTCAAAAGGGCTGTGGATTCCAATTGGCTAAAGGAACCGGATCCCCTCCAGACCCAATAAAACTAAATCTGCTAAGCAAAGGATCTGTGCCGTTGCCGTTGCCGTTGAAATTTGATCTAACGGCTACAAACAGGAGGCCCTCTAAAAATTATAATAATGATAGTCGTTGCATCAAATTTTAATGACACGAATCATTTACACGACAATCTCAATTTTATTAGGTCCAGAGGAGATCCGGTTCCTTGGCTAAAACTTAGAAACAATGGTTTGGGTTTTATGCACATGGTCAATTAAAAGTTGACCTATTCGCTTTGACCTTGTGATGATTCTTCATTCAGAATAAAAGAATATGTTGGAAAATAAAAAGTGGGAAATTCTCAACTACCGTAACCTCTGATTCAGTACATGATGGTACATTGAAGTTGCACAATTCAACTTTTGGTACCACACAAATCTCACACAGAAATCTCACAAAGAACATATACCCTAATGAATAAGTGCAACACAAATAAAGAGCTTCCCTTTCTGTGTGTGGAACCAATATATATCCACTGATGGTGCTATTTACACCTTTTTTTTACCTCCTGGATACCTTTTCAATTTCTGATTTTCTATCATTTTACCTCCCCACGCACCCTTCTCAATGTCCGACTCTCAGATTGAATGGATTTAGAAAGATTAGAAGATAGAAGTTGATAGAAAATGCATAAGAGATAAAAAAGGATGTGAAGATAGCACCCCCTCTATCCATGCATATGCTGAAAAGGGAGCACAAATATCCAAAACCTAGTATTTGTAACGGCAGAAGAACATTTGGAAAGCCAACAATGCAATTGCTCACAAAAAAAGCAGAAGATGCAGATGCTGCTGAGATGAAAAGTTGCATAAAAAAAAGATTTACAGGAAAGCGATGGTAGAGAAGACTGTGCCAAACTAAACCCTTTTCGCAAGGAACGTCGCTTATTCGAAAAATTACAATTTTGTCTTTCTATGACAAGTTTATATAATCAACTGGAGAACAAGATTTTATATCTTTACAGTCCTCACCACCCAGAAAACTGCACAACCAAGTTCCTCCTCAGGTACTTCCTGAAGCTTAATTGGTATTTTACAGAGGTGATTAGGGAAAAAAACGAAGAAAAAAATGTCGAATGAGGAAGGAAAATGCATGACTTTTTCCGGGATTCTCTCTATATTGTTGTCTGTTTATGTGTTATTTTCTCTACTTATACACATGATCTCCATATTCTTCCTTCTAATGAAATAACGATGATAGAAACATCATCGTGGTACCGCCTTCGATCCCCTTGTGGTATTTGGAGAAGGTCGTGGAAGTCCATTCCTGAAAGTCATGTAAACCAAGTTCGTTGTGTTAGTGTTCTGCAATGAATTACACTTTTCTATTTTAAGAACAATATTTTCTCTAATTTTGCCAGCAACTTACCGGCCCTTTTTGCAGCACGAAACAGCACTTCCTCAACCAGATGCTGCGCCGGATCTCCTTCAGGTTGCAATGTGATGAAAAGTTCGACTTCAGAAACAGCTTCTTCGTTGGTAAAGTATTGATACAATCCATCGGAGGATAATATCAAAAACCTGTCTTTGGGACCTAATCTGTGGTAGTGGAGAGACGGAGAACAAGTGATGTATGGGGAAGTCCCTATGTAGTCGATTTGGAATGCCTCTAGAAGTGCATTGTTCCATTTAGGCTGCACGCAGACAGGGAAATACTGGATGTCAATACGCAAACAATCTTGTAACATAACATTGTAATCCAAAATCACAGAGATCATTGAATGTGCAAAAATTGGTAAAGCCTCCATCTGTTGCATCTAAAATCTAAAAAGTTTATACTTTGCAGCTCAAATATTCCTCTAATTTATCGAGCAATGATAATTCAAGTGCTTCCTAATCTTCCTGTGAGTCATTCGTGCGGTTGGAGGTTACAAATCACAATGGCTGTAATAATCATATGCCTCTATTATCTACAAGCACAATTGCTTGAGATGTAATGGAGTACTAAACCAAAGAATGCTAACAAAATGGCTGAAGAAAAGCAATAAGTGTAGAATGCATCAATACCTGTTTGAGAAAACCTGCACCGAAAGCCCGAGTGACCTTCAAGGAGCCCTTGACACGGTCATTCATCACAGCGCAAGCATCTTTCGGATGTTCATTTCGGATTCTCTGAACTTCCTGAAAAGAAAAATGCAGCATACAAACACATGAATCAACCCTCTCAAAACCAACAACCCAAGCACAAGAAACAACACGAAAAATGGAACACAACACACCTCTTCTTCACTTGTGCTGTGATCCGTGGTCAGCTGAAAAGCAGTCAAATTGGGAATCGCATTGCCTCTCTCGCCGTCACATCCTTCCATATCATTCAAAGTTTCCTCATTAATCCTCTCCAAATCCTGCCTAATCTTCCCTAACCAATAATCGGGTTCCGCCTTCTGCGCCAAAACCACGCGACTATCACCCACATTCATCACATAAACATCCTCACCCTTCATCAGCATCACAAGAACACAAGAACCCATCAGAGCCAATTCAGGATTTTCCAAGAGCATCTCATCAGCAACTTCTAAATATGCCTCCTCTGTTTTTCTCAAGGCTTCAGACAGAGCCTTCAAAACATCCGAGTGATTCGCACAAGAAGCTCCGGTGGATGCATCGGAGCCCGAAAACTTACTCATCTGTTCCTTCAACCTCCTATCAAGCTCCACTCTCTCTCTATCCCACTCACACCTCCACCTCCTCTGATTATCCTCCCATTTCCTCGCCGTGCCGCGGTACTTTGTTTTCAAATTCCTCCCTTCTTTTCTCCTCGAATTCGAATCCAAATTCCCCTCTCCACTTGCACAAGGATAATTCTCCTGCTCATCCACCACCGGATTCCTTCCCAAGTCACCATCACTCTCCGAATTCGAATCTTCGGAGCGAACAGGGGAGGTTGCAGGGGCGGCCACTGCACCCGGTTCCGCCCTCTCATCCCACAACAACCCCTTGAGCTCTTTGTTCACGGCCGTGTACAAGTTCGACAACAAGTAATCCGGCGCATCCGGGCCGTTGAATCCGTCGTAAATCCCGACGAAAACCCATCCGTCCTCCTCCGAAACGACGACGTGCACCCGATCCTCCCCAGCCTTCCCCTGCGCCCAGTGGAGATTCTGACACCCTAACGACTCGTCGTCTTCCAAACTTCCCTCGCTGCTGAAATTCACGCTGCTAACGGTCAAATTCTCGTTGTGATTAATCTTCTCCTGCCCGCCGCCGACAACCCAATCCTCCTTCACCGAAACGACTCGGCTTTTTATCGGCAAAACGATGGCGTTTTGACCCCGGTATACCGTCTTCGATATCGCCCGCCGTAAAGCCCCAATCAATTTCCCCTTCCGGGATCTCGATTTAAATCCGAGACCGCCGATAGAGAAGCTCCGCGGCAACTGCTCGGAGTAACCCTTTTCCATCGGACCCGAGAAGATGCCCCGCTCGAGTGGACCGGACATGAACCCGCGCTCGATAGGACCCGAAAGGAACCCTCTTTCCAGAGGACCCGACCCGGGAACTCCAGCTCCAAAATTACTCGAAATCGGACCTGAATTTATCAGATTTCTCGGGATGGGTTGCAGTGGAATCGAAGCGAAAGAGGTGGAGCTCTCGAACGCCGCCGCTCGATCGATGCTGTTGTAGGAGTAAAGATCGAGTAGGGAGGTGGAGAGAGGGGTGGAGGTATTGGCACTGACGGAAGCACCGGAGATAGTTCTGAAAGTGGTTGCTTCTTCGGAGTGGACTTTGGAGGATGCGAGCCAAGTAGGGTCGGGTCGGACGTAGCAGAAGGAGTGCCCGAGTCCCTCGTCGTATTGGTCCGATGCTAAAACTGACACGTCTTGTCTGCCGTGACGGCGGCGTTCCTTGACGCCGGTGAAGCACTCTCTTACTTTCCCGAAGCCGTTCCCCATAATCTGATAAACCCAAATCAAAAAATTAAAAATTTAAGTGAAAGATATCGAGCTTTTATCTTTTGATTTAGCTCTCATGGCCGATCGGTAGAGTGAGAGGGAGAAATGAAGCTTCGAAGAAGAAGAGGGAGAGGCGTTGACTTTCAGGGCGAGGCTTTTTGAAATGTGAAAATAAATAAGGTTTTGTTGGTGCATTAAGTAAACTCGTGGGTTTAAAGTCTCGAGATTAATTTTATGCTTACTTCTTAGAGGAGCGTGGTTTAAACGCGCGGTTGCCAGTGGATGATATTTGCACGCCTTGGTGGGCCCCGAAAGAGAGAGACGTGGTTGATTTTTGCTGTGTGTGAGGTTGCCTCACGCGCTCGTGTGAAGCGTTGACATGACGTGGGGGAAATGTTTGAACTATCAAAAAAGTCAAATAGCAAAAGCCAATAAATAGTGCTGGAAAACGTGCCACAAGCGGCGTTGGATCGGGACGAGGGGGAGTCAGAAGACGCGTCGGATGGGAACACGTGGCACGCGTATTACTCGCGGCATATCTTTTGTCAACTCGAGAACTGTCCGCGGTTCACAGCTCGAGCGCTTGATCTCATTTAAAACGGATTTTATTTTGATAAGATCAAATTTGTAAAATATGTAATGTTACCGATAAAAAATAAGTACATTAAATAGTTGAACTTCATAGCATATTATGATATTGGTTGATAAGAAAAATGAACAAGTAACAGGATGTAGTGAGTCGGAGTCTGCAACCAAATTAGAAAAAACAAATATTATTACTTTTAAAATTAGATCAACAGCTGAATTCAAATAGTTTTCAAACTAAACAATCTCTCAACCCATAAATTTTTTTTTTGTTTTTTATTTTTTATTTTTGGTTTTATTTATTGGGGGAAGTTTTTAGTTGGATTTGGATTATTAAATTTGGTGAGGTGGGGTGGTTGAAGATTACTATTTAGGTTAAGCATTTACTAAGTTGTACTGTGGGAGTTCTAAACGGGGCTTGACCAGTGGGGGACTTTACTTTTTGTTGACCTTTGAATGTATTTTGACTATTAAATATTGATGGAAGTGGGGAGGGAGGAGAGAATAATTTAGTATGGCAGTTCCAAGTCGGCTGTGATATTTTAATTTAAATAAAAATAAGAAAAACTAATGAAAAATGTGTGAAAATTTTGAGTTTTAACAAGAAGGACAAAATAAAATGTAAATTGAATAGTATCATAATTGATATTTTAGTGTAAAAAAATAATTTTTCCGTTAAAGTGAACAGTACCGGAAATTTTTCGTTAAAATTCTCATAAAGTGAACAGAATTGACTTTTTAGATGATGATGTTTAAGCTTAAAACCATTGACTTCATGTACAAGCCAATTAAGGCTAAGCCAGTTTTTAAATAAGTCTCATTTATTTCTTGATTTATCTTGTGGGTTTGTAGCTTACTCCACCAATTACTTTCCACACCAACTAACAATCTTCGAAATTTAATTGTAGTTGTTTTAAACTTTTAAGATACTTAACTAGATGTCTAGTTCGAAGATCAAGTCTCTATGTGTAGTTTGTCTCGTCTAATTACTGACCTTTATTCTGAATGTATTTTATCCCAACTTTCTCTATTTGTACTAGAACTTTTATTTTATCTAATAAATAGTTTCGTTTCGGCTCAAACAACAAAGATACTTAGATTGAGAACTCTTTTCTTTTAATTGATAAATTAAACAGTACAATTTTAAGGAGAACACCGAAGATAAAACTTGGAGGATGGCCAAACCAAACAAAATATATATCGTGCACTAGGGGCAATTTGGTCAATTTATGCGTCACAAAATTCACACTACTTCGGACATGAATAATATGAGACTTAGAGAAGGATCTCCAACAAGCTTAAACATCTCAAACTAGCTTTCACGCAGTGAGGAGTCTTATTTAACGTTGCCTGCAAAATGAACAAGTTGAAGAGAATCACATTTGAGTATAAATTGATCGTAAGACGATATATATTTGTATTGAGTTTGATATCTATGACTGATTTATAATGATGTCATGACTTTATTTTTTAAGTGAATTATCTCATTATGAAAGTTGTGTACATTATGTGTTTGAAAAATGAAATTGGCTGAAATAATGAAATACAAATCTCAGTTGCTAAAATGATCACTTTTTAAATTTTTTTGTCAATATGGTCAATATTTAACCAGCATGTCATGTTAAATAATTTTAAGCATTTCAATGTCAACCAATTTCTGTAAAAAAGAAATTGCAAGCAGTAATAAAGTATCACAATTGAGTTTGGTTTAGCCTTCTATTGAACTACAAGTTTAGAAGATACACAACTTTAGACCTTGAAAGAAGAATTTTGAAGTTGTTGAAGTACACAAGGGGTTGGAAGAGTTCAATGAGAAAGAAGGATTTTGGTAAAGAGGGGTGAGTACAGTGGTAAAGCCGCATAGGACAGTATTTTTCATCTAAAAAAAAAAAAGACTAGTTAGTGGCTTTGCCACGACAGTCTATTTTTTCAGGATCGGGAAGACTCGTATACACGCCAAGTACGTTGAAATTCACTCTAATTTTAGTCACCAACATTGTCAAACATGTATGAAACCTAAACGCTACCTCCACCTCCATTCAAACGTTCATTCACACTAATTTTGGAGGGTGAAGTGTTAACTTGGTTTTACTTTGACCTAGAGGTGCTAGCTTTTCCTACTTGACATCAAAAGATTTGTTTTTATAAGACAATATACTAATTAAACTACTTTAATTTACAAGGAGGAAGATTCGAATTTAAGTGGTCTCACATCAGAAAACTTTAAATCTAAGTCATTTATACCAAAAGCAAGTGAGGCTATATTAACTTATTAAACAAGAATCATATGGATTTTAAGGTAAATATGAAGTTAAAGTCAATGTAAATGATGTTTTGGAAGGTAAAAAAGGTGGTTGAAGAGATTGAACAAGGCAAAAGGAAAACGGGTGATAAGTCTAAGTTAAGAAGATGAGTTATTTTTGGTCACTTATATCTTTTGCTCGCAAAAATTATATCTAAGAAAATTAAGGTTCCATTATATGAAAAATTGTCAAACACTTAAACACATATAAAGTTCATTATTTTTTTCTAATATAAAATTCGTACTCTCGACATTTTAGCTTTTCAAGATAGTCATCTTGCCTTACTTTCTTACCTCCTAAGTGGTTGCTTCCCACGCTTGACAAAGATCTGAACATTTTAAGATCTGAACCCTTTGTTTTTTCCTCTTTAGAAAACATCTTATTCAAAACATTCATTTCAACCCTAATATTGTCAAACCTCCATGTCAATTTGAATCTTGATTTTTTAAACAAATATTTGGCAAAGACAAAAACCCTAACCGTAATAAGTGTGAGAAGAAAAATGTGATCAACTCATTTTTTCCATCATTTTCCTATATATATTATTCCAAAAAGGACTTATTCTAAGTTCATTTCAACATTGTTGTCGACCATGGGATAGACACAGCCATCGATGTAGAAATCACCACCACAACCGAATACAACGCGCAAATAAATAAATAAATCGCATCCAAGCCAAGTGGAAACCTGAAGACATGGTTGACATTGATCCAAAGCCGAAATATGGATGGTCGATAAAAATAAAAAAAAAGGTAACGAAACCTTAGCTAGATTATATGTGCTTATGTTGTAACGTGTGAATTCGTTAGTAGTAAAGTTTAAACTTATGTTTTAGAACATGTGAATTCAATATCTCGTTGTCATCGAAAACAATAATTTCACAACTACGGTGGTAAATCATGAGGCAAAGGTAATTGTTTTTTGGTTGAATGATTGCATTCGACACTTGAGAAAAATAAAGGGTGAATTTGGGAATATTATTAGGAGTTTTAACGAAAAATCCATGATACTGTTCACTTTAACAAAAAAAATCATATTTTTACACTAAAAAGTCAAACCTGGTACTATTCATTTTATCCTTTATTTTGTCATTATCGTTAAAACTCAATGTTTTCAAACCATTTTCATTAGTTTTCCTAATATTATATGCCTTAACCAAGCATTCAAAAGTTTATATTAATAGTGTAAAGACTCATTTGTAAGTGTTTTTAAAATAACAAAAAGAGTTTTTAGAAAAAAATGTTTCTGCTTCTAAAAGCAATTAAAGTCCTTCGTGCAAGAAACGTCATTTAGATACTGCTTGGAGGAAACACTGCAAGTGCTTTTCCATAAGAGCAATGCTTGTCTACTCAACGATGAGTATGAGCTTCTACTAAAAAAATTTCGTGTCTCATTCATAAAACTTTATACTTATATCGGAACCATTAATATTATAAATGACTCGGTAAAGATCATGTCCGAAAAAAAAAATGAATTGAAACTAAAGTCATTAAGTCAATCAACTGTAGTAAATAGATAGGCATTTCATAATGCTTTTACTATTTCTATCCATCTGTTCTGATACAATTTAATGACTAAACGACCTTAGTTTTAATTGATTTTTCACAGATATGATTTTTGTAGAGTGATTTATAATATGAACGATTCTGATCATAAACATGAAGGTCTATGAATCAAAAACAAATTTTTTTTTTTAGTAGAAGCTCAACTTATCTTTTGAGTAGCCAAATATTATTCTTTCCATAATTCACTTACATTTTCTAAAAAAGAACTTTTAGTCATTTTAAAAACAATTTCAAACTAGCCCTAAGTAGGCATCAACTTAGGTTGTTAATATAATTCATTAAACAATACAAATCCCATCAATTGCCACTTTGTGAATTCTATCCCATTCATAAATTAATTCAAACCCATCATCATTCCAAGATTGCAAGTGGAGTAACCTTCCAAAGCCACCACCACCAGCACCTATGTACATACATTTGCACATCCATTTGCTTCACTCCTTGACCCACCCACTCTTCCCCAACTTTTTTCTATTTTATCAGCACCCTGATCCTTTTATCTTAAACTAATCCGACCTAACATATAACCAAATAGGCCTTAATTTATGTGTAAATCTGCATATGTAACCAAACCACACACTCCCATTATACGCATATTACCGTATTATATTATTAACTAGTTAGATTATGAACGCTTTTATATATGCCACAAATTCAGTAAAATTAATATTCCATAGAGTAACTTAGGCTTGACAAACAGGTCGTGTTTGTCATTTTCTTGTTATATCCGTTATCTTAACAAGTCGTATGGTGTTAAACTCGTTATCTTAATGGGCTCTTCCTAACAAGTGACCCAAGAACGACCCGATTTGTTCAAGTGTTTCGTGTCGGGTTAACGGGTCATGCAAAAATTGACATGCCTAATGTCAAGATCTGGCAAAGATATCTTATCGAGTGACCCGATAACGATTTTACTCGTTAATAGTTGACCCAAAATCTATTATTTTCATGCCGAATTAATGGGTCATATAAAAAATTATCAAGCCTATGTAACCTTTTAAATTATTAAGTGTTATCTCATCATTTAAATATGGTGGATGTTTTAACACTTCCACTGTAAAATATATTTTTAACCAAGTGAGGCTGTGAATAAGTGAATTTTATCCAACGAACTTTTGTTTACTTATTATTTTGTAAGTAAAAACTCCACCCATATTCTGGAAAAGATTTCACAATCTTGGACTTAATCTTCAAATGCAATTTCCTATTTATGCAGAAATATATTAAAATGTCATGTAATGAAGCCCCATAAAGTTGAATATCTTCATATTTGAACAATGACTTGCATGCATATCCAAATTAATTTTTAGGGGAGCACAATTATTGTGGCTTTTAAACAACTCTAGAAGAAAGAAAAGAAAGATCATAGCATGATGCATTGATTCACCAACTTGAAGATAAAAATAACCATGCCTTGGATCCTTAAATCATTTTTTGGTTATTAAAAAGATACATCCAATGGGTTTCAACTTTTTTTTTTCTTTTGGTTTGTTGCAGTTTGATGAGTTTTTACTTAGGGTAGTGCTTTTCACATATGAACTTCTACTTTTGTTTCTGTTCATTTGTTCTCATTTAATTTATCCAATCGTATGACTAGAAGGTAAAGATAAGAGAATAAAGTGTGAAAATCGCTTCTCTTTACTTATTACCGTCTCAATCCTTTTGTAAGTTTTCTGCCACCATGTTTGTTGACTAATGGACTCCTAATGCTATACACTTCAGCTAAGCCTTCGTTTAAGCAAATAAGGAGAACCCAATAATGTGCATGTCATGACATCTTTGGCAATCAATCTGTGTTTTTTTGTTCTTTATTTTTCTTTCCCTTGATTATTAGAATAAATTAACAACTGTATGGCATTGTTTAAACCCAATAAAATACATATTAAGGCTTGATCATGGTGCCTTTCAACTAAGTTATGTATTTTAAATGTTACCTAATTTGAGAAATAAAAAGGGATCCCTTAAAAAAGTGTTAAGGATCAATTATGATTCAGCACACCAGTCAATCAAATGATAAATTAATGAAGAGGGTTAAAACAACTAATCTTATTTCTTGACTTTCATTACAATTTCTCATTTTCCAAATGCACATAAACAAACTTGAACCTTAAGAATTCTTGTTAATTAAGATAATTAATCCAACCTGCAAAAACAATTTTAATTTTATTGCAAAGTCAAGAAAGCTTGATTATCAAGTAATTTAGCAGGGTAAATGAAAAATTCTCTCTTGCAACTATTTCATAGTTTCAATGGCATCATCCAATTTGTCAATTCACGAGTTAAAAAAGTACATTAGCCATCAATATCATTATCACGTAGTGAAATAATTGTAAAAGAAAATCTCACAAAGATAAGATATTGTATATTTTGTGCAAGACAGATTTTAGTTTTAGGAGTCTACCAAAAAGGAAAAAGAGATAAAAATTTTCATAAATGCCAGCCATAGAGCAAACACAATCTAGAGAGTTTGACTGAAAAGGAATTCATAAATATAGACACCATGCTCACCGTGATTAGGCTTAAGCTCCACCACCACCCCCACCACCGCTGCCCACCACTAATTACAACCAGCAGTGCATATTTATGTTGTTGTCAACATTCTACGCCACCACATCTTGGCCCTAAATTTGGCAATTTTTGACAGGAGAGGGTTTGGCTGAGATTTCACCAACATTTAGTCCATCGTTTCCTTTGTTTTCCCCTTCCTCAAATTTGGGGACAACACTTTTGTTTCTTTATTTTTAAGTAATGGTACATAAATTTGTAGCGAATCGCTTTCAAAATCATACGCTTCAATCTTTGCAACCAATCTATTTCCTTAATCAATATGCATGAGCTAGTTACTCTTGACTCTCAATTCAAAAGAATATTTGGTTCTTCATTTTACTTCACCAGGCAATGACGAGATTCAATACGTAAATTACATAATTGTTAAGGTTATTATTTGTACTCCAAGATTAACTTGGTGCACTCGCATACATTGAACGCCACGGCGCTAGGTTTGTAGTGCATTCATAATTTCCTAATTGATAACCAAATTATAGAACTATTTGTTTTTTTACTTCTTCAAATGAGAAAAATGTGAATGGATGTTATAATCATTTGCAGTAATCACGGACTAGACTTTACATCAATTGTATTGATCAATGTTTTTTTTTTAGAAATCCAGTTCCCACATGGAACGAAGAATGATCATATGTTGTTTGAATATACCAACAATGTGAATTCCATAGTTCCATTATATATTTCAACGGGAACGAAGTGTGGGGAACGAATTCTATACAAACATAGAATTATTCTGGTCATCGTTCAATCAAGAAAAGAATACAGGTTGTTACACTAATTTGGCATGAGCCAAAAGTCTTTGATACATATGTTAGACTCAGTAGATGGAATGACGATGCATACTCTAGTTTCTTGGCATAAGAGCAGTTACCTCTACACGGCGGATGGTCGTGGTCTTATTGTAAGGATCCTAGTGAAGAGAAGTTAAGGATCAAACTAAATGACACTTGATGTAAGGATCCAAATGAAGAGGTTAATCCAGGTGAAGATAAGATCAAGGTCAAACTAAATGACACTTGATGTAAGGATCCAAATGAAGAGAAGATCAAGGGTCAAACTAAATGACTCTCTCTCTCTCTCTCTCTCTCTCTCTCTCTCTCTCTCTCTCTCTCTCTCTCTCTCTCTCTCTCTCTCTCTCTCTCTCTCTCTCTCTCTCTCTCTCTCTCTGCATTCTGTGAATCTCTCAATAACACATTCATCAATATTTACATTGTTGTCAACATTCTATGCCACCACATCTTGGCCCTAAATTTGGCATTTTTTGACAAGAGGGTTTGGCTGAGTGCCTGGAAATTTTTTACACGACCCGTTAACACGACACATAAATGACACAAAAATAACGGATTTCGGGTCAATACGATAACTATTCGGGTCAATACGATAACTAATCGGGTCATTATCGGATCACACAATAATAACCTGTTAATAACGGGTCATTACCAGGTTTACACGAGAGTGATACGCGGGTAACCTGTTTCGACACGATAAGAAAAAAGTTATTTTGATGATTTTAATTTTTTAAACTACTAAAAAAACTTACTAGAAAATACAATAGATATAATGAATATGTATATATTGTTTATTAATCATTATTCTATATAAATTTTAAAATTTAAGTTTTATTTATTTATTTTTATAGTATATTATAGGCAAAACACTTGTAGTCGCATCCTAGCTCTACGCTTTGAAGATGGGTATATGATCGGTTGAATTTTTAAAACCATACAAACTCTCATGAATAGTATTTTTAAGGGAGTTCAAAATAAACAAAATTCATAATCATTAATGTATAACTCTGAAAGATGTTAAAGCATAATAAACGTTCATAATTGCATTCTCAACGCTTAGACGATGGTTACATGGTCGTTTAGATTTTTGAAACCCTCCAAATCTCATGAACAATGTTTTTTTATTTGAGTGCAAAATTAATAATAATTATTGTAGAAGTGTGAAAAATGTAATCACTCGTAATGAAAAGATTTACAACTTTCATGAAAGAGTCAACTCCGAAATTTAGTATGTATATACTAATTTAGTATTATGTTTTACATTTTTTGTGGTCAAATTATGTTTTTCATTTTCATTTTTATTGATTTAAAATATATTTTTCTTAACGGGTAACAGGTCGGGTCATATTACCTGATAATATTAACGGGTTGATTTCGTGTCAGGTCATATTACCCATTTACTTTAACGGGTATTACACGAAATGACCCGTTAAGCTATCGGATATGACACGAAAACGATACGAACACGAGAAATACAACACGAATGCCAAGTCTAGATTTCACCAACATTTAGTCCATTGTTTCCTTTGTTTTCCCCTTCCCCAAATTTGGAGACAACACTTTTGTTTCTTTATTTTAAAGTAATGGTACATAAATTTGTAGCGAATCGCTTTCAAAATCATACGCTTCAATTTTCGTAACCACTCTATTTCCTTAATCAATATGCATGAGCTAGTTATCCTTGACTCTCAATTCAAAAGAATATTTGGTTTCAACTTCTTTTTTTTCTTTTGGTTTGTTGCAGTTTGATGAGTTTTTCCTTAGGATAGTGATTTTCACATATGAACTTCTACTTTTGTTTCTGTTCATTTGTTCTCATTTGATTTATCCAATCATACGACTAGAACGTAAAAATAAGAGAACAAAGTGTGAAAATCGCTTCTCTTTACTTATTACCTTCTTAATCCTTTTGTAAGTTTTCTGCCACCATGTTTGTTGACTAATGGACTCCTAATATGCTATACACTTCAGCTAGCAAATAGGGAGAACCCAATAATTTGCATGTCATGACATCTTTGGCAATCAATCTGTGTTTTTTTTTTTCTTCATTTTTCTTTCCCTTGATTATTAGAATAAATTAACAACTGTATGGCATTGTTTAAACCCAACAAAATACAAATTAAGGCTTAATCATGGTGCCTTTCAACTAATTTATGTATTTTAAATGTTACCTAATTTGAGAAATAAAAAGGGATCCCTTAAAAAAGTGTTAAAGATCAATTATGATTCATGAATATTGTTTGACAATTTATATAAGGCAGCACACCAGTCAATCAAATGATAAATTAATGAAGATGGTTAAAACAACTAATCTTACTTCTTGACCTTAATTACAATTTCTCATTTTCCAAATGCACATAAACAAAACTTGAACCTTAAAAATTCTTGTTAATTAAGATAATTAATCCAACCTGCATAAACAATGTTAACTTTATTGCAAAGTCAAGGAAACTTGATTATCAAGGAATTTAAGAGGGTAAATGAAACATTCTCTCCTCCAACTATTTCATAGTTTCAATGGCATAGTCTAATCTATCAATTCAAGTGGTTAAAAATTACATTAGCTGTCAATAAGGACATTATCACGTAGTGAAATAATTGTAAAAGAAAATCCCACAAAGATAAGATATTGTATATTTTGTGCAAGACAGATTTTAGTTTTAGGAGTCTACCAAAAAGGAAAAAGAGATTTAAATTTTCATAAATGCCAGCCATAGAGCAAACACAATCTAGAGAGTTTGACTGAAAAGGAATTCATAGATATAGGCACCATGCTCTCTGTCATTAGGCTTCAGCTCCACCACCACCCCCACCACCTCTGCCCACCACTAATTACAACCAGCAGTACATATTTACATTGTGGAAGCCTTTAAGGGAAGGGATCCTCATCTAAAAAAAAAAAAATGGGGATTAGTTGTGGGGTCCACACCACATCAAACATTAACGATCCGAACCGTCTATTTTTCAAGTTACACCTCATCAATCATCCTTGCAAAAATATTAACCAAATTGGAAATATTTAAGACATCTAATTGGGTTAAAAAAATTACTTTGTTATATAAGAAACAATGAAATTTTATCTTGATAATTAAATAGGCAAATGGTTTCGGATTGAATTGAATTTTTGTAAAGATGATCTATGAATCGAGACTTACAAAGAAAACTGTTCAGATCGTTGAAGTTCGATGTGGAGTGGACCCCACACATAATCCCTATTTTTTGGAAAAAAAACTAGAAATCCCTTTGCATAAAGCGCCTGTTTACATTGTTGTCAACATTCTATGCCACCGCATCTTGGCCCTAAATTTGGCAATTTTTGACAGGAGGGTTTGGCTGAGATTTCACCAACATTTAGTCCATCGTTTCCTTCGTTTTCCCCTTCCTCAAATTTGGGGACAACACTTTTGTTTCTTTATTTTTAAGTAATGGTACATAAGTTTGTAGCGAATCGCTTTCAAAATCATACGCTTCAATCTTCGTAATCACTCTATTTCCTTAATCAATATGCATGAGCTAGTTACTCTTGACTCTCAATTCAAAAGAATATTTGATTCTTCATTTTACTTCACCAGGCGATGACGAGATTCAATACATAAATTACATAATTGTTAAGGTTATTATTTGCACTCCAAGATTAACTTGGTGTACTCGCATACGATAAACGCCACGACGCTAGATTTGTAGTGCATTCGTAATTTCCTAATTGCTAACCAAATTGTAGAACTCTTTTGTTTATTACTTCTTCAAATGAGAAAAATGTGAATGGATGTTATAATCATTTGCAGTAATCACGGACTGGACTTTACATCAATTGTATTGATCAATGTTTTTTTTCTTTCAGAAATCCAGTTCCCACATGGAACGAAGAATGATCATATGTTGTTTGTATATACCAACAATGTGAATTCCATAGTTCCATTATATATTTCAACGGGAACGAAGTGTGGGGAACGAATTCTATACAAACATAGAATTACTCTGGTCATCGTTCAATCAAGAAAAGAATAGACAGGTTGTTACACTAATTTAGCATGAGCCAGAAGTCTTTGATGCATATGTTAGACTTAGTAGATGGAGTGAAGGTGCATACTCTAGTTTCTTGGCATTAGAGCAGTTACCTCTACATGGCGGATGGTCGTGGTCTTATATAGTAGCAAGTTTGAGCTTGAAG
This sequence comes from Pyrus communis, assembly GCF_041283825.1. Classification (NCBI taxonomy): domain Eukaryota; kingdom Viridiplantae; phylum Streptophyta; class Magnoliopsida; order Rosales; family Rosaceae; genus Pyrus; species Pyrus communis. Next base: position 24,060,232 of record NC_142567.1, read on the forward strand.
GTGTTTTTATAGAGCATGTGTGGCATTCTGGTGATTGTCTTGTTTATTTTTTATTTTTTATTTTTTATCCCGCTCATAAAGTCAAGTTATTTCACTTTAAGAGACATGACAAAGTGCATTAATTGAGTGTTCTGTTTACGGAGGCCTCTTAACCATATCGAATATCATGTTTTGCGATTGGGCCACGATTATATGGTTTGTTATCTCGTTTGCTAATCTTGCAGGAACATTCCCTAATCAATGCAAATGACTTCAACGACCCTTCCAAGTTCATGGGTCAAATCATCAATAGGCGGTATATTTTGATCACCAGATGAAACTTTACTTAATTTGGTTTTAATTTTGACAACAAGGGGAACAACTATTTTCCTGTTAAAATTTGAAGACCAACTTATACATCAAGGCATCACTGGCATGCATAAATAAGTAGGCCCAATATTACTTGATTGTCGGTTAGCCATGCTGTGTTACAGGTTCAATAATGTTTGCCAGCCCAACACGTACGGTTGTCTCGCCAACGCCATTCGCGCAATGACTTCAACGGCCACATTGTGTCTCCTCCGTCCAACCAACCGCCACGGGCTAGAGCTCCAATCCGGCATATATATGGAAGGTCCAGGTCCTGCTATGTTTTGAGAAACTCAAAGCGTTGAGCAGCAAAAGCTGGCTTCAGAAAATAACGTTAAAGTCCTTGACAAGGAAATCATTAAACCATCCTCTCCAACGCCTCCCCACCTTAGAAATCTGGCCCTCTCTTTTTTTGACAGTTTGAATTTGAACAATATGTTCCAGCCCCACTACTCTTCTTCAAGAAAGTTGAGGTTCCACCATAAAATCAAATGACAATATGGGAAGTAGTCCAACCTCTTATAAGCACATGTAAGGTCTCTTCTCCCATCAATGTGTGATTCATTCTCAACACGCCCCTCACGTATGACGAATTTTCAAGTCTAACAAATGAACAACACAACAGGGTGACGTAGAGCACGTGTAACCGTTTGATTTCACACGCGGAACAACTTGCTCTAATACCATGAAGAAAGTTGAAGTTCCACCATAAAACCAATTAGCAATATAAGAAGTAGCACAACCTCTTATAAGCCCATATAGGATCTTTTCTTCCATCAATGTGGGATTTTCATTCTTAACATTCTATCCCAAAAAAAACTGGGGTTGATAATATTCTTGAGAGATCCACCTTTCTAAAAGCATCATCAATTGTCTGAAGCCCTCACACGCTTCTACCCCTTTGCAGGAGAGCTTCAAATAAATGATTCAATCCGCTGCAATGATCATGGGGTTGCATTTCTTGCGGCCCAAGCCAACTGTCCCGTATTGAAGAGTCAGGAGAAGCCAGATGTTGGGGGTCTTAGAACAATTGCTTTGATTGGGGTAGGTTGGCAAGTGGAGTAAGCTTTGGCCATAAGATCTCCAATGCCTTCACAATAATTAAGCAAATTCATTGAAACCTGGGTCGCATTGGCCCTTGGCTCGGCCAGTTCTACTACTAATCATCACGTCGTGCTTCTTGCAAGGGAATTTGTTGGAAAATATTAGTATTTATGTTTATTTTAATATTTAGGTTTTTCTTGTTAGTTTAGTAATTGGGTCTATCTTATCCAAGTTGGGTTTTTTAGTTTTAGTTCTCTATAAATATAATTTGTAATTTAAATTAAAAAACAAGTTAGGTACAATGTAACCTCTTAGGGTTATGTAGCCGTTTCGGCATTTTTTTTTGTTTAATAATATTCCTATTAGTTTATAGTCTCATTGCGCATTCTGATATTCAACTTGGTATCATAGCAGATTTGATAATCTGCTTCTGTTCAGTATCAGTTTGTCTGTCTCCTTCGTTGTTTGTTTTTTTTCCAGTTTCCATCCGTAGTCTTGAAGAAGGAAAAAAAAAAGTTTTGTTTTAAAAAAAAAGAATTTGGTGAATTTGTCTCACACCCAAATTTGAAAATGCTCCACCGCACCAAGATTTCTGCATCCCTCCAGCCCCACCGCTGCATCACCGCATCCAGGCCTGCCTGGACCACTCCTGCACCAGTACAAGATCCCCTGCATCTGCACCAGTTCGACTCGCCCCACCTCGCCTGCATGACTCACTGCCGCTGCACCCAGAACCTGTCTCTAGCCTAATCCTTCCCCACAATTGCAATTCGCAACGATCGCCACCGCCTGCTGTGCTTCTTTTGCAGGTATGAAGAAGACTAGACCTCCGGAAAGAGAACTAAGAAAAAGGGCAGGAAAAAAAAAAGAAGAAAAATAGAAGCAAAGGAAGTGAAGGGAAAAAAAAAATATTTGGTTGTTTGCCGTTGCTTTAGGCCCACACGGGCAAAGATAAAAAATGGTTAAAGTTTGTTTTAGGCCCATTCAAATTGGTGGCCATGTTTTGAAGTTTGGGGTATCTGCCAGAAAATTTTTTGGCGTTGTTCATTTGTTGGTACAATTGCTCGTCTGTCTAGTGACGGGGAGCACTCATGTGCTTTATTTTCATACTCTCACATTAGCATGTAAGAATCGGAATCACATTGCAAGTTAAGTCAAGTTCACCGGTCAAGTCAAGTCAAGTCACAAGTTTGCCAGTCAAGTCAAGTCAAGTTTGCATGCTTGCCAGTCCGCATCTGCTTGTTTGCAAACTCATGTCATATACCGTCATGAGTTTGACGGGGTGTGTTGGAAAATATTAGTATTTGGGTTTTCCTTGTTAGTTTAGGAATTGGGCCTAGCCCATCCGAGTTAGGGTTTCTTAGGTTTAATTCTCTATAAATATAGCTTGTAATTTAGATTGAAAAACAAGTTAGTCACAATGTAGCCTCTTAGGATTATGTAGCCATTTCGGCATTTTCGTTTGTTTAATAATATTCCTATTAGTTTATAATCTCGTTCGTTGCGCACTCTGATATTCAACTGAATTTGGTGTTTCAGCTTCTCTTTTCCCACCTCTAGATTTCTTCAACTCAACCCAATTTGCACTGCTGCCAGTGTCTACAAAAAGGTGTATAACAAGGAGACTTGTGTTTTGATGCCCGCAAGATTGCTGCTTTCAAGTCTAAAGCTACCAGTACAACTCCAAACATGACGCTCGTTGATGTCAGCACTTATTTGGAAAGCAATGAGATCAAGTTCGGGTTTTTTTAAAGCCATCAATGTTGTCTCCGCTTGTGAACATGCGAAAGAGATCGGGACAGGCTTGGCAGAAAACATATTGAGGAATTGCGCGTGGTCCTTCGCACCAAATGACAGTGGAAAGTGAAGAGGTACAATTTGAGAGCTTGGTTGCTAAATTCAGGAAAGGCATTGAGTACTGTGGTAACTTCCTAGAAAGGGACATATGTACACTTGCAGCAGTTGGTGCAGGTTTCTTTCGACGTAGCCAATTTCGGATGGGGGAAGCCATCGTGGGTTAGCGTTCGTATCGCATTCAAGAATGGCGATGGCATAGAAGCTTCCTTGACTTTCACGAAGAAGACATGGCCAGATCTGAAAGCAATGAGGAGCTGCTTGCATATGCGTCTTTGAATCCAACTGTCATTCTATGTTCTATTTCTTTGTGCTATCGTTTTATATTCCCCTTTCCCAGGTCACTTCAGTTGGAGTGAACATTGCACAAAAGATCATTGATGTTTTTTCTTTTAGCGAAAATAAGGAAGAATTAGGCGAGGTTATCTCTTCGTCAATGAAAAAAGATCATTGATGCTTATGCACTCAGCGAGTTCAATTATATATAGTTGTGTACAATTGCCCTTGGCTCTTCAGTATTGCTACGTACGTACTATCCTCCAATTTTGGCAGGAGGGTTTGGCTTAGATTTCACCAAATTTTTTTCTTTGGCCAATAGATTTCACCAACTCTAGTCCATTGTTTTCCTCTGCGTCTTCCTTAAATTTGGGGATTACACTCTTTCATTTCTTTATGTTAAAGCAATAGAAGATAAATTCAAAATCAAAATCATATGCTTCAATTGTCATAACCACTCTATTTTCTGAAGCAAGATCTGCATGTTCTAGTTAACCCGTCTCTCACGAATTACAAGGATTTTGTGGATGAACAATGCTAAGAGAGATGTTGAAGTATTGTACATACATTCATCTGAAAAATGGTAATGCATACACAACGAGAGCCAAGAAGTCCACAAAATGAAAACCAAAAATCCAAAACTACCCGAACTATTTACAAAATTAGAAGATTTTGTTTCATTCTTTCATAACCATTCTTGGTCATTCGCCCTTTTTTTCGTATTCAAGTCAGGGTTCTAAAAGACGCTAGACCCTAGACGGATGGTAGGCTGGAGCTTAGCGCCTAGGCGGATTTAAGTAAATTTATTATATTTCTTATAAATAATGGTCTTCTTATACTTAAAAGATAAATAATTGTATTGCAATACATAATTGTATTTCTAAGTGAGAATCGCGACCTAGACAAGTTTGGGCTGGCAAGACGGGCAGCTAGGTGGTCAAGGTGGGCTCCTAAATAGATCTAGACATCATTTCTTAATTTTCAAACGTCTAAAAACTAATCGGGATGGTGACGAGGCTCCTAGTGCCTAAGTTGGGCCTAAAAACTACTTCACCGATTCAGTCAGATGGACAAGTCTAGGTCATAGTGCACGACTTTCAGAAGGCTTCAAGGGAATGAGAGAATTTCTCGTGAAATCAATGCATTGTCCTTGTAGCATCAACGACATAAATTATTGTCATGTATTCGAAATATCATCCCATCTCTACTTGACAGATTGCAACAAAAAATTCACTTCAAAGGAACCCCGTTTCATCTTGTCTAATCCAGAAGCCAAAAAACAAGCATCACCATCGGAGCGTACGCAGAAATAGAACGCGAAAAGGCGTCTGAGCCTCTGAGCACATCACACTGTAGATCCCTCCCCCTCTCAAATCGTGAATGAGGATCCTTTTTGTGAGAATTTGTGAATCCTCAAATCGTTTTCGTTCATCGTACATTATGAGTTCAGAAATTATTTTAAATACTTTTATTTTAAATTAAATATGAATAGTATCTAATGAAAACTGACAGTACAATATATAATGAATGAATACGATTTGAGAATTTCTAAGATCCTCGTAAAGAGGATCCGGAGAGGATCCTCCTGGCTCAAATCGTCTCACTATATCTGGCCGTACACTGTCCCCACCTCTATGCTTCTGCCCTCTGGCTTCTGCCAATCCAATCAACATCTAACGGCTTAGGAATGCGTGAACAAAACCACATCTTATACTTGTACTCCATCGCTACCGTTTGTTCCTAAGGCCCACACCATGCCTTCTGTCATGCACTTTTTCTCACTCATTACATTTCCAGTCCCCACCACCAAATTTAATTGTTTATAAAATAAAAGAGAATAAGGCTTGTTGTTGAAAAATCAGCAATAATTTTTACTGTCAGCGAATTATGGATAGACATATGTTTAAGTAATTGATTTTTTAATAACAACTTGGACACCTGTTCACTTGTGATTCGCTAGCAGCCGAAGCTGCTACTGATTTTTTCAGCAACCAAGCTTTCTCCTAAAAAAAAAAAATTAATAAATAAATAAAAAAATAAAACTAAAATTTCAATTTCATTTCTCACATTTTATTTTGGGGAGTTATAAAAGGGTTAAGAATTCAGATAGAGTTTCAAGGAAGAGGGTTAAGAATTCAGATAGAGTTTCAAGAAGCTAATTTATGCTCATGTGATTTCCTTATTCACCGATTTCTGGCTAGTAAAGCTTTCAGTTCTTCTTTCTTTGCGGTAAAGATGGTGGTGGCCATATTGTGGCAATCTATACAATTTCAGCAACCTTCATGACCTTCTCGATGTTGGCGACTTGAGTTGTAGGGTAGAGTTTGTGGTTGTGCATTGGGTTTGGAGGTGATGGCATGAAGGGGTGGAAGATTGTGCGTTGTGACTGTTACTTGGCGGAAGTCATGCATCAATGACCTTTTGTTGATGTTGGAGACAAAGTAAACCCTACTTAATTTAATAGAAATTTAATTGGGGTTGAACATATGTGGCATTTCTGATAAGTTGGGTACTTATTGGAATGTTTAGGAAAGTTGAGGCTAATTTGGAATGACACTAAAATGTTGGAGGTTTTAGCTTTTAGGTACTTAATCCTCGAAATTAACCCTGCATCCTAGTGCCAGTTTGATCGCCATTGATTCTTCTCTCCTAATAACTAATTATTTAACGAAAGGTTTATTAGGCCCATTTATTTTCTTTCTACACCAAGCTTATCATTTTCTATCTTGAAACTTTGAATGTACACAACAATTTTCTTTCTAGACCGAACAAAAAAATAAAAAAATCCAGCAATAGGCAACTCTAACCACCCCAATTTTGTTGTGTAGCCGGGGAAAGATCAAAATAGGTGTACCGATAGCTGAGATAAGGGTTTCCATTGTGGGTGGTAGGGGAGGTGGTGATAAGAGGTTTGGGAGTGGCAGAAATTAAGGGTGGTTGGGACTTGGAGAGATTGGATGGCCAGAGTTTCTTAGTGCTGAAATTTTATGTTTTTTTTTTGTAGTTTTTTTTTTTTCAATTTGAGTATAAAAAGATAATTATTGAGCACATTCGGAATTTCAACCAAATAAAATAATCTCTACAAATTAATAAAACACTTATTGTCAACCAAAACCTTATGAAATTACCCGTTTAATCTTCTAATTAATACAAAACATAAATAAGAAATATGGGGCAGAAATGTAATTTCACACAACCAAATTTTGCTGTTTTTTTTTTCAAAACATCACCTACATTTAATCCTAATATATATCTAATTAAAAATAAATAAATAAATAAAAACCTCTCACTCTCACGTTCTCTATCACTTTCTTCCTTTCTCCTATTTCAAAAACAAAAATAAAAAATTTTCTTACGCACTTTGTGTGTGCCCATATGCTAGTAAATTAAGTATAAAAAGAGAATGAATGAATTTGGATAAATTTTTTTTGTTTGACCCCCAAACAAATAATTTGTGGTTTTAAAATGTCCAAAAGGGGAGGGATATCGTGGGACCAAAATGAAAGCTTCATAACTTTATGAGTATGACAGAAGGCAACAAAAGTATATAAACAAGGCAATTACTGAATAATTTTTATCCCAAATTAATTGATCCTTTACTTCCTTCTTCTTTCTTTTTCTAAAAAATCGCAGATTTCCTACATTTTGGGGTATCCATACATTGAAAAATGAAAATTACCCACATGGGTTTGATGGGTTTGTCAGTTAAAGCCAAAAGCTACCCGATTTTATTCACCATAAATTACTGCAGAAAGTAAGATCAATGCAATTAGACAAATGCAGATCAGACTTGTAAAGCAAAAGAATTAGATCATGATCAAACTTTGAATATCTTCAGAGGAGAAAACACCAGATCCAAGAAACTAAAAAAAAAAAAACAAAAATTGTTCTTTCTTCTGATTTACATAAAATTATTCAGACATTAACACAATTTTAACATCATAAATTTCAACAAATTGAAAACAAAAATGGCTTCTTTGCTTTTTGCAGCCCAATTCAATTCAATGTGTGAAAAAAAAAACCCACCAAAAATCTAACAATTGAGAACCAAAAATTTAATCTCATACCATTAAATACAATCCTATACAACAAGATGCAATCCACAAGCTCCGCAACCCATTGATTGCACCAGCAGCAGCAGCATCCGATCCGATCTCTTCGCGAAAGTCCGGCGGCGAAGAGAGGTTCGACGGAGGCTCATTGAGGCTCTCCGGCGACAGGGCAATGTAGGGGGGAGGAGCCCCCGCTAAGGGAGACCCGGGTTTTGCAAAAACCGGGGTTTTCCCGAATATCTCCTTGGGCAATAAAACCGCCGAAACCCCGAAAATTGACACGGGCTTTTGGTCGAATACCGTCTGGGTGACCATGGCCTGGACGATCCCGGTGCTGATCACCATTGAGCCGTTTATTCTGCTGATGTTGAGAGTGTACGACGTGGCTCCGCCGTCGTCCGTGGCCAATGTGGGCTGGACCGGGTTCACAATCGACTCTAGCGAACCGAGCGGGTAGTAGGAGTGGATGACGTGGAATTTGAGAACTACCGCTTTTTTGTCGGCCGGGAGGGACTGGAGGCGGACGGTGGATGGGAGATTGGAGAACGCGGTGTCAGTAGGGACGAAGAGGGTGATTCCGGGGCCGCCCTCGTCGGCCTCGAACTCCTCGACGACGCCGGATGCTGCGAGCATGGAGGCTGCGACGTTGAAATTGTGGCCGTCGATGAGGGCCTTGGTGATGTTGAGGCCGAGTGGCGGGCGGGTCTCGGAGGCCATGAGGTCGAATCCGTAGGGGACTAAAAGGGAATTAACGGAAAAGATGGAGACATTGTACGGGAGGTTTGTGACGAGGGATAAAACGGTGGCGTTCGAGGGGGAGAAGGGGCCCGGGGAGTGGATCGAGACGACGCCGGTAGAGGGGTCGCGGGTGAGGTTGACGGAGCCGAAGTTGCTGGTGGCGTGGCCGGTGGTTTGGAATAGGGTGGTGACGAGCTTGCCAGAGGGAGGGAGGCGGAGGAGGTCGGAAGGGGAGAGGTACTCGAGGAGGACGTGGTAGCGGAGGACGTCGGCACGTGAGGAAGGGGAGAGGCGGCGCGTGAGGTAAGAGGTGGAGGAGACGAAAGAATTGGGGACGGCGAGGAGGGTGAGGGAGGAGCGGGGGAGGAGGTCAGAGGAGATGGAGGAGTTGAGGAGGGAGGCGAAGGAGGAGAGGTCGGGAAAGGGGGAGAGGAGGGTGGAGATGTTGAGGGCGTGGATCGAGGACGAGGAGAGAAGGAGGAGGAAATAGAGGAGGGCTGTAGGGGTACGATGGGAAGTGGGAAATGTATTGGCCATTGTGGTACGATTGGATAGGGGTGGTTGTTTGGTGCTCTCTCTCTCTCTCTCTCTTGCAGAGAGAGTGTTTTGGGTTTTTGGTGGATGCTGGTTTTAAGTGAGAGAGAGAGAGAGACAGAGACAGAGAGAGGGGGAGAGGAGTAGGAGTGAGTGAGAGAGTGAAAGAGAAAGAGATGATGAATGATGATGTGTGGAGAATACCACAAATTTCTTTAGTGATTTACTTGGCCAGTCGCAGGAGATGGTTGAGTGGTGGGTACTCGCGGTGGAGAGATTTGCTAGCGGGCAATAGAGAAATTTTTAGTTGTGATGGAAACACAAGTGATATATCACGTGTTTTAATAAAAATGGTGAAAAATTTTATTTTTTAAGTTATTAACTTTTTAGCACACATATCTCATTATTTATTTAATAACACATAATATATCATCACTTGTATCGGTCATATTAAAAAATCTCTGAAGGACAGTGGGAGGAAAGTGAAGGAACATGGGAAATTCGGAAACTTGGACTCAAGTTACAGTTTTGCGCGGTGACAGAGTTTGATGAGTTTAGTTTCTTCAATTGAAAAGTTGATCGAGATCGACTTTCACTTAAGTTCATGTATCTGATTACCGATTAATTGGGGTGTTGAGCGAAGACAAAAACTACTACATTATTTGCAAGACACTTCTTACAAAAACATAAAAAGTGAAACTTCAAATAAAACCTGACCGCATGTTAAACTGGTCTCATTGTATCGGTGAATAGTTTATTCTTATTGTCTAAGTAACAAACATTTATTTTGTATTTTTTAATCAACGTGGCAAACATTTATTAAACCACTAAAATTATTTACAAGATCGAATTTCTCGTATTGAACTATCTATCCTCTGTTTGAGAGGGATACTTGATATGAAACCATTTGATTGAGATGGGTGTTCTGCATTTCACAATGAAGCTGATCAAATTCGTCAATGAATGTTTGTCTAAGAAAAAGGAAAAAGACAACGGTGCACACATGACACATGCAATTATCGGAACGCTAAGCTTAATGATAGTGCAAATAAGGGCTTCAAAATATTGTTTATACACCTTATTTTGCTTATTTATTCTGTGTAGAATAAAAAATGGATTTGCTTGGTTATATTTTTCTATATTGCACTTCTACTCATAAGTACTAGCATATGGGCAAACATAAAGTGTGTGAGAAAATTTTTTATTTTTATTTTTGAAATAGAATAAGAGAGGAAGAGAGTGATAGAGAATGTGGGAGTGAAATTTTTTTTTTTTTTTTTTAATTAGAGATATGTTAAGATTACATGTAGGTGAGACTTTGAAAAAAAAAACAACAAAATTTGGTTGTGTGAAATTACATTTCTGCCCCATATTTCTTATCTATGTTTTGTTTTAGTTAGAGGGTTAAACTGGTAATTTCATAAGATTTTGATTGACAATGAGTGTTTTATTAATTAGTAGAGATTATCCTTATGTGAAAATACAAGATTAGAAATATGTTTCATATTTTATTTTAAAACTTAAACTGTTTGTTGGAAGTATAAAGAACCTAAACAATATAGAAATTGCAAAAAAAAAAAAAAAAAAAATTGATTTGATTCTCCATAAGCATTTTTAATTTTTCTCTTATGGTGCAGTTTGATCTCCACCGATCCTCCTCTCTCATAACAAGTAACTATTTAACCCATTAAACTATCGTTTGTTTTGTCAACAACAAAAATTATTTGAAAGCGTTTGTATAGCTTCTAGATGTACTATGTACTTCTAAAACAGGGGAGCTAGGTGCCCATGAGCATGATTAAAACTATAGAGTTTTAACGAAACATTTTCGATACTGTTCATTTTTAACGAAAAACCATGTTTTTACCTTTTCCTGGAACTATTCACTACACATTCATTTGACAATTTTCATTAAAACCAAAGTTTGTTTTTGAACTTTTCGTTAGTTTTTCTTAAAAACTGGGTTGCTATCTTGCAACGGCGACGACGTGTGAATGTTGGGGCACGCCCGGGGGGGGGGGGTTTGTTATGCGGTTGATATTGTAACACAGGTCCATCTAAAGCGGCGACGTGTGAATGTTGGTGGGTTAGGGGGTCTGTTAGCATTTTTTATTTTATAAAATAATTTAAATTTAAATTTCGAATAAGGGTTTTAACCAATCTCGTCACGTCACGTGTCATTATCCGAAAGTACAATTTTTGTGAATAGAGTTCGATAAGATTTTTAACTAATTTCGTTGCGCAACATGTCCTTACCTATTAAGAATCGTTGAAAATATTGAAATGTGCTGTAAGGTGGGAGAAAATGATAAAGTATATATTAAAAAAAAATTATAATTAAAAATTTTTTTTTGACTTTTTTTTGGGATTTTCAATTAGTTTTTTTTTTTAAATTATTAACTTAATTAATCTGGACTGTCGGATTACAAAAAATTTGAAATCCAACATTCCAGAATGAGACACGTATCCCACCCAAACATTTCTGATTTTTTTTAAAGCCGAAAAAACTAGACCATTGATCTGGAAATCAAACAGTCCAGATTCAAAGTGACTGAGTGGGGTTGTCACGCGGACCCCATCGTCTGAAAATAAGCCGGAGATGCGCCCCCACGCACTTGACGTAATTTTTTTTAGAACGTGGATGACGTCAGCCTAACGTCACTTCCCCTTAGACACTCGGGCCTTGGACTCCCGCTTGCCCTCTCCCATGGGCTCCCTCTTAGCCTAATAGCTCGAATGGGCTGGAGCTAGTTTGGGGGGCAATTGGATTGGATTTGGTGCCAATCCCCATAGCTACTACCACAGTGGAGCTGCTGTAATGCCAATGTATTGATTTGCATTTTATTATTACTAAATTTCATCCATTGTTTGAGAAAAAATTACAGAAATTTGTGAGGGCCAAGTGTGACGTTTTGTCTGAGAAAATCTCGGTAAGTGGATACGTTATCTAATAATATTGAATAATCGTCTATCTGTTGTTGACAAATGAATTAATTAACAAAATTCTTGACATGAATGACAAAAGATGAAAGAAAGATGAAAGAAAAAGAGAAATCTAAAAATGTTGTTACAAAGTAGATCATGTGCACAACACATGATCACATAGAAAATGAAACAAATCCGACGACCTATGGTCTAATTGAGACACATGATAAATTTCGAGAACCACAAAATTCAAAAACAAAATTAAGGGACTAATTAAAGTGAGAATGGAGTAAATATTTAGGGATCATTGGTGCAATTAAACCCATTTAATATTTATTTTAAATATAGGTAAATTGATCTACCATTTATGTCATATGTCAAGCAATTGTTTGTTTGTAGTGGTTTTTTCTCTTGTTTAATTATAAATTTAAGTTATCTAGTACCATGATTTAATTATATTTTTATTTATTTATAAATAAAATGTCTTAAATTTAAGTAACGAGAATAATAAATTCGAAACCAATTTATTTCATTAACGTCCTTGACATAAATATACTATTGCACGTAAAAAAAGTTATAAATTACAAATCATCATTTTTTTTTGGTCGGTACAAATCATCATTTATAGTAGGAAAATTGTTGTAATCTGAAAGAATCAAAATAATTTTTAATTGTACTAATTTCATGTGAAAGTGTTGGTACAGGAGGGACAATTTGCTTTTTGATATGTCATCAATCATCTGTTCATGCCTTGGAGTTAGAGCAAATGGGAGAAGTGGTGGACTTGACCCTGCAGGATTCAGAAGGAAGAAAATGATCAAATTAAAAAGTGATAAAAGAGTCTGTGCTGGTTACCTGCCTATTTTGTTGCTTTATGCATAAAGTATTTGCCTTCACAATTCACAGGAATAAGAGAAACAACTTGCATATCAAACTAGGGCTGGGCAAACGGGTCCTGGACCCGCGGGTAGGGGCGGGTACCCGTTGTTTGGGGCGGGTAAGAGCCGGGTCCAAAATTTCTAAACACAAAACGGGGCGGGGCGGTTCGGGTATACCATATTAACGGGGCGGGGCGGATCTTGAAATAGAAGTGGACGGGCCCCCGGCCCGGCCCGTTTCTAGAATGAATAATAGAAGAAAGAAATTGTTTCCTCTTCCTAGTCTTCTCGAACTCTCCTCCCGACTCCTCTCATTTCACTCAGACCTCTCTCCTCCTAACTCTCTCCGATCATCCTCCTAACTCTCCTCCTAACTCTCCCGGCTCCATACACCACCGCTACCATCATCACTCAGACCTCTCTCATCCTGATTTGCTTCTATCTTCCTCCCTCCGTCCGCTGCCATCATCATCAAGCTTCGATCTATTTTCCTGACTCACTCTCTGGAAATCAGTTTCTCTCCCTCTGACAAACTTAAAGGGACGAACAATGAAGTCGAACAACTCGTGTACCCAGCAAGGTAAATATTTTCTTCTGCTTCCTTTCATTTGCTGCGATTTTCACATGGATCTTGCTTGTTTTTTGGTTGTGATTTGATTGAAATGGTCATCTGGGTCTGTTTTTATTTGATTTTTGGAGCTGGGTTTTTGTTCTTTTGGGATTTATTTTGGTTTCTCTGTTGAAATGTGTTGGGGGTGAGTTGGATTTGCGGTGAGTGAGTTCTCTGGGTTTACATTTTTATGTTCAAAATGAAATTAGGGTTTTCTAGATTTAGGGGTTTTGTTGAGTTCTTAAATTAAGGTGAAATTGTGTGTGTGATGTTCTTGTTTTTGGTGGGGTTTTAGTGGTGGCATTGATGTCGGTGAAGAGAGATATGAAGGATGAGTTGCTTGTGATGGCCGGTTGGGATATAAACTCCGTTGATCCTTGCACTTGGAACATGGTTGGTTGCTCCACTGAGGGCTTTGTAATCTCCCTGTAAGTGTCCCTGTAATTCTCCGTTGTGTATTGGTTTCTGTTTGTTTCTCGAGAAAATGCTCTGGGAAAATATTGGTGTAGAGCATTGGATGGTACATTGCGTTTGTGTTATTTGGAAATCAATTAAACAAGAAAGAAACAAAGAACGTTTCTTTTGTGAGCATCTGTTGAAACGAGAGTGTTTTCTACAGTCTGTTTCCATTGAAAGCTATGAATTATCCTATTAGTAGCCGTAGCATGCATTTGTGGCTAAACTCGAAAATGGGGTTTAATGTTATTACTTTTGCCAGTGCAATGGTCAGCACGAATTTATCTGGGATGCTCTCGCCGAGTATTGGGAACATTCCAAGCTCTTTGGGGCTTTTGACTCATCTAAGTTACTTGTGAGTAGGGTTCAATATTGATGGTATACTAATATTTTGATTTCTTCTAGCTACATGTTTGCTAGTGATATGTATTTGTATCTGAAACCTTTTCCATGCCAAGCATTTCAGGAGGCTGAATAGAAATAAGATGAGTGGTCATATTCCAAAACTTGTTGCCGATCTCACAGGTCTTTCATTCTTGTATGTGTTCCTCTCATCTCTAATTGTGTATTCTTATTTCTGTATTGATTAAAGCGACTCTAATATTTGTTTCCCAACAATATTACACAGGGATTTATCGTTTAACAATCTTAGTGGTCCTACACCAAAAATACAGGCAAAGGGCTACAGGTGAGACCATCAGCAGAAATATTGTTTGAGAGAGGGAAATAAAAGTTCTTTAAAAAAAATGAATGAGGGTGGGATGGTAATAAAATTTCAATCTGTATGAGGTTTGTTTGAACTTGGAAGATGTAATATTATTATTTTGAATGTATTGTTAATCTATGAACTTGGATGTTGGACTTTGTATTTAGATTGGATGTTGGACTTTGTATTTAGTTCTGTACAATTTTTTTTTTCTTTCAAACAACCAAAAAAAAAAAAAAAAAAAAAAGAAGGGACCCGTGGACCCGGTCCGAACCGGCCCGTTTCAACCGGGCCGGGTAATGTCCGGTTCTTATATTAAAAAATGTAATCCCCGGCCCGGCCCGGCCCGTTCTCTTTGAACTTAGGTCCGGTCCGGTCCCTTCAAAATTGGGCCCGGCCCGGCCCGTGCCCAGCCCTATATCAAACATCTATTTTTATTTGTCAAAAAGCAAAAATACAGGAAAGAAAAAAACTTGCATATGATGTGATGAATCTTACAGCTCCTAATAAGCTGCCAAATGATGCCAAATTTTCCCCCAACATGGTCTTATTTTTTTGGATTTTGGCGCAGAAAAATTGTTACGAGTATATCTCCTTTGGGAAGGAATATATATATATATATATATATTCATATATTCATATATGGTGATCAACGATGGATCCAGGAAATATTATTGATGGGGGTTGAATCCTACAGCTCATGGAGCAACTTTTGTATGCATTACAACGCCAAATCAGCTTTGGGAGCATACAACTCCATCATAAGCATACAACTTGTCAAATTGTGAGTCTGGCCAAATTCTAAAATTACAATTTGTCTCACAGGACTGGAATGGTTCGTAGATCAACTTCTCAAGCTCTAAATATTCTTTATGATGCGGCTCTGAACTATGCCAAGAAAGCAAATACTAAGTTGTGGTCCATTGGGAATTATTATGTTTAGATTAGAAGGTCCGTTGTAAAAGTATATTATATAAATATCTCATCGTTTGTCAAATAATAAAGAAACTATTATTTTTTTTGTGTGAGTATTATAACCTAGGAGTATTCAGTTGAAATGACTTCTTATACTCTTATCCTTCTACTAACTAAACCATATGTGTGATGTGTAGGCTTAACATTGTCATCTCAATTTTTTTTTAAAGAACCTGTGCCTTGTGTAGGCTTGTCAATTTCTTACATGATTCATTAACAAGACACGAAAATAAAAGGTATTGAGTTAACTTGTTATGAGTCGGGTTATTATCAGGTCATCCATTAAGAACACTTTAATTAATTAGGTCGTTATTAGGTTACCTATTAAGAACAATTGAAATAACGAGTATGACACGTAAACAACACAAACATGACCCATTTACAAGGTCTAGATGTTAGACATAGAATTTCTTCCATGACCCATTTACCGGACACGAAACGACATGACCCGTTAACGAGTCGCGATGTTATCGGGTCACTTGTTAAGATCCGTTAAAATAACAGATTTGACACGATATTATCCGTTAAGATAAAGAATATAACATGAAAATGACAAACATGATTTGTTTGACAGATCTACCATTGTGGGATAAGAGAGGCAATAATATGCTTCCTCCTAAGTTATACACAATCCAATGGAAACTCTGCCCAAAGAAAAAACTAATGGTGCAAATCGACTTTGAAAAATGAATCAAATTATAAATTTGGAACGGCCTTGAAATTTTAAAGCCTCTGAACTGTAGACATTGAAATTTTAGTGAAATAAATGTTGACCAATGTATGAAAATTACAACCCTTATTCGTTTCACCAACCTCACACACTTACTTCACCAACCTGACACACACCTTTATTCGTTTCACCAACCTCACACACACTCATTTCATCTACAACTTCCACTTACTTCACCAACCTCACACACAATTATTTCACCTACAACATCCACTCACTTCACCAAAAAAAAAAAGGGTGGTGGTGATTCATTCTCTTGGCCTATAAATAGCCTTCTCCATCAAGGGGAGGGGGAAGGGGATATCACACCAAAACCTTGAAGCTTTGAAACTCTAAAGCTCTTAAGCAAATCCCGAAGGATCAAGAAAACTCTCTTCGTTCTTCATCAAATCCTCCTTCAAGATCAAGCCCCGACGACCCTTGAAGAAAGTGTTCATCGTTCATCATCCGTTCATCCCAAGATCAAGTCCCAACGGCCTTTTGGATCAACAACATCAACAAATCCACACATCCAACCGTTCTTCAAGATCAAGCCCAAAAGCCCTTGAAGATCCGCTCATCCATCAACCTTCAAGATCAAGCCCAAAAGCCCTTGAAGAAATCCGCACAACCATTCTTCAATATCAAACCCCGACGGCCCTTGAAGAAAGTATTCATCGTTCATCATCTATTTATCCCAAGATTAACCCCCAACGGCCCTTTGGATCAACAACATCAACAAATCCACACATCCAACAGTTCTTCAAGATCAAGCCCAAAAGCCCTTGAAGATCCGCTCATCCATCAACCTTCAAGATCAAGCCCGACGACCCTTGAAGAAATCCGCACAACCATTATTCAAAGATCAAGCCCCGACGGCCCTTGAAGGAGCTCCCACCTATTCATCCTAAGATCAAGCCCCAACGGCCCTTTGGATCAACAACTTCAAGATCAAGCCCAAAAGCCCTCAACGATCTGTTCATCCCTGTTCTTCAAGATCAAGCCCCGACGGTCCTTGAAGAAACTTCTAACTGTTCATCCAAGATCAAGCCTCGACAGCCCTTGGATCAACAATACGTCAACAAACCAACATCTTACGGAGATCGAATCAGAGGACCAAATTACAAAGAGATTGTAACTCCAAAATCATTAATACAAAATATTACTTTGTACATGTGTTTTTGTTTCAGAAATTTTTCGTGTTTACATGAACCTCTATAGCACAATTGGGCCTAAGAACCCTTATTAGTTTTTTTTTTTTTTTTTTTTTTTTTATTGGGTGTTTCTGAGTTTTGTTCTCATTTCTTTGGTTGACACAGTCCAAATTTGAAGGCTTAATTAGACAATCTAATTAATTATTTTGATTCGGAAAAAAAAATAATGATTTTGGAGTTTTTTAATTAGACAACTTAACTAGATTGTTAATTTCTAGATTCATACGTGTATTAAAAGGGATCACATGAACATTCAGCCATCGAGTGAAGTCAAGGACATCGTCAACATCCATATTTCTGTTGACCTAATCAGTTCTAATCCCACAGAGATATTTCATGCATTGACTAATTTCTAGCTACTTCTTCATGGGTAGCTGCTGCAAATCCCTTTCCAGCCTACCATATGCATGCAATATTGAAACATTCAAGGGCAATTTGGAGTACGTGGACCTCCAATGAGTTTGAACGAGTCCAAAAACTGCTAGTGTCATACAAAAATGAACTTTAATTATTCATTAAACCAAGTGAAAAACTATACTAGTCAAGGCTTTCAACTTTGCTTTGCAAACACTAGGAATGTATTGCCATACAATTAGAGTTTACCACAAAATAGATGCCTGAAATTTAATATTGGATCTGACACGTAAATAATATGTTTTGATATCATGTCAGAATGTGAACATCGAACGTGTTGACAATACAATTGCCTCGCATTGAATATGTGATTGTCCACAACTGAACACGTTAAGTCGGATATTTTCTTGGGTTGCCGAACAAAGATTACGCCTCACACCGTGATGAGTCTATTGAGCTTGGATCGTTGTACTATTTTGGAGACAAGTATTGCATTTGGAACAATGCTACCAGTTGGCTATGTTGATATCCCTTTTGAACAACATTCCAAGTTCCAACCAACATCAACTTCAATTTTGACATCAGAACACCTTATCACACATCACCTAACTCTCTAATGATCTAATAAATCAGTAATTAAAAAATGCCAATTTTTATACGATATGATTAATGGGACTTGTCCAAATTGGTTATAACGATGCAGCCCTCCATTTGTGTCCAAATTCGAATTTCGTTCTTCATAATTTAAATGAAGTTAGTGTAGCTTATTGTTCTAATAGAAAAATGAAAAAAATATATGGTTGATAATTTAGACTACGAGAGAGAGAACCATGAATCTACGATTCTTGGCGGATAATAGCTGAGGCTGCCTATTTCTCTTTCCCGGGTCGTCTTTCTTTACTGGAAGACTAAACACCTTCTTCTACTTCTTGCTTTTTACACACAAGGTTTGATTAACCACCTTCGTCTCTTTTCTTCCCTTATTCAATGCTCGCCATGGATTTGCACACTGTCCAGAGTTTCTCACAAGGTTCATACATCTGTTTCTGTTAATTTTAAGGTTTGATTAACTCCCATATTAAATACTAAGCGTTGTTTTGTTCAACGATAATTAGTTCTCGTTGGATTAACTCTTTTCTGTTCTCGGTTCGAGTATTTTTGGACCTCAAACGTGTATAAATTGATGAACTTCGGTAAAGTTCCTAGTTTTTTGTTTTTTTTTTGTTTTTGTATGAAAAATTGGGTATTTGCTCCCGCCTTTGAATTTTGAATTAAAAGCTCTAAGAATTTCAGAATAGCGTATAAGAAACATGCCTCTTGTTTTGATCTGTTTAATATTAGTTCTCTGTGAACTTCATCTGAATTTTAAGTCCTCATTTGATAACCATTTTGTTTTTAGTTTGTAGTCTTCATTTTGTTTGTGCTATACGTAGGGGAAAAGTATGTCGAAGCAAAATGAAAACTAAAAGCGAAATGGTTATCCAACGAGCTGTCGGTTGTATACATGGATTACATGGTTGCTCTTTCTTCTATCTTTTTTCCAGGTTTACAAGGGATTGGTCCAGTAGTCGAGAATCTTGAGATTAATACTCAGCTGGGTATCGAATTTCTGAGGATTGATACTTTCCCTTTAGCTAAAAAATGGGAAAGCAATTGCAGCACCAGGACTCGAGTGTTGGAGGAAACCGTCCGGACTGCATGTGGAACCTAATGAACAACCTTGATTACCATCAATGGAGTAATGTCAAGAAGATTCTTCCCACTGAAAGCGTGCAGGAGGAAGACGAGTCAGACGTAAGCTATCTCAGTTCACCCTGTCACATATTCTCCTCTGTTCAAGTGTGATATTTGTTTTTTTATAACCGATGGACACAGATTTAAAACCCCTGGTGACAAATCTTCTATGATATGTAGTTCATATTGAATGAAAATCTTCTATTACTCCGAGCTATTTACGAAAGTTGAAGTGCTTGATTCGTAGTCCAGTGCATGTTAAATTTGCCCAAAAGCTCATGGAATTCTCTAGTGCTAGTTCATAGTTTGGTTGTTTTTGTGCTATTTCTTCATACTATTTTTACAGAGGAGTAGCTAATTTTTTAATTTGTGCCCTTCTGTACAGTAGCGATCAGAGAAAATAGCACCGTTCGAAGAGCTTAAAGTTGAAAGTGAAGAAAAAGTTCCTTCAATGAGCATTGCCAGAAGTCCACCAGACGAAATCTATCACTGCCTGATCTTGACTCTTTTGTCTTCCATCTTAAATGGGGCACTGGTTAAAGATGCATTTCGTTTAGGGATGTCGGTTACAAAAGCCGTGGACCAAAATACAGATACAGATAAGCCTGAACAACTAGATGGTATTATAGAAAGAAGTGACAATGGTGCAAATTTTGCTGACGCGGGGGACATTGTAATTGCACATGTGTGCAAGTCTTAAAACTATTTTACTAAAGTTTCAATCATTGAATCGAAATGCTATATGTTTTAAGATGTTAAAAAATTGGATTTATCTCTCAATGGTTAAGTGCTAATGCATTCTTTTGTTTAATTCATTTTGAGTAATGCTATTCATTCCATGTTTTTGTACCACATTTTCATACCATTTTAAGTGGTATTTAATGTAGGCAGCCACATCATTTAAATTAATTAGATTTTTAAATTTAGTTCATTATTTAATAAACTAATAATTAAGAAAAACTAGTTAATTAAATGATGATTGTGGTATACGAGGAGTTTTTCTCCTCCCTTTTCTTGGGTTTTGCAAATTTTTCAAATGATGTGGCTGTCCACATCAGATGCCACTTAAGGTGGTATAAAAATATGGTATAAAAACATGGTATGAATAACATTACTCATTCATTTTGGAAAAATTGTTTTAGGTTCAGAGTTAGATCTTTTGGAGTCGATATGTGAATGAGCCAGATGTAAGGTTGTGATATCAATGAATATGATTTATTAATTTCTTGGCAATGAATTAACTTGGTCAACGAGTTAATTAGTGTTGAAACAATTATGAAATCTCGTTTTAATTAAGATTTGGAGTCCTTATTTTGTGCAATTAATCAAGAGGCCTTATTTGGTTAAACAAGAAATCAATATCAACTGGGACTGTAATGTTATCCTATGATTTGGTAAAATCCCACTAATCAATAATAGGCCGGATTAGTGGGAGTCTTATCACTATATATAGGCGGTCCCTGCTTTCACAAAATATATGTTCCATTCCGAGCAAACCCTATTACTGCGGGGACACTTCCGCTTGCTGAAAGTAGAAGACCCATTCGAAACCCTAGCAACCATTTCTTTGAAACCCTAGATAAGTTTATTTATTTATAGTTAATTTGGTTTATCGTATTTGTGATCCTAATGTCTTGTTGTTCTTATGTTTTCAGAATATGTCTAACACCAGATTCTTCTCTTGACCTACAAGGCAGGCACATCATAGACTCTTTACCAGCATCCTCCAAAACTATAAGCACTGAAATTGAACGTAAGAGTTTAAACAATCACGCCTCGCGCTTTGTAGTAGACAAAGCGCATTCTCCTGATTTTAAACAATCACTCCTCGACTTTAAACATTCTGTTATATGATATATGTTATTGAGCTGTCAGGCTTCATTAATTGGCGATGATCACCTCGGAGCATGCTACTCACTAGACCAACCTCTGGATCTTACAATGTTCAAGGAATTTGATAATTGTTTTGCATGAAATCGGAACATACGAAGACCAGGTTACATCGGGCAATTGGGATCACCGCCTCCTGTTTGATTTAGTTAATGAGACACTTCTTGAGATCCATGAGAAATTATACACCTAGTTCCCAAGGACCTTCTCTTCCAATGGCTGCATTCGTCCAATGCCGAAGGGGCAACATCTTCTCGATGTGTCTGGACAAGAGTAAGATCATATCTGAGCTTGAGGCCAGAGATGGATCAGTCACTGGATGATGTTGTGGCTCGGGATTTGGCGAAGGGCGATCGTTGGATGAACCTACAATGGGAAACTGAGTGTGGCACTTTTTTTTTTTTTTTTTTTTCTTTTTTTTTGGAAACCTCGACGGTACAAGGGAAATATTATTGATAACAAAAAAAGAAGATACACCTAGACAGGGGGGACATAACCTTCCCCCTCATAAAACAGAGATAACAAAAACAATACATGAAAAAGAAAAAAGAGGGGGGGGGGGACATAAACCGTACCCTTCTAAAAACGAAGAGAGATATAAAGAAAAGAGGAGGGGACATGAAAGCTAACCCCTTTGAAACCAAACCTAAAGATCTAAACCTGCAAAACAAGTTGAGCAACACCGCAAAGTTAGGGAAAAAAAAGAGAGAAAGAAAGTAAGACAAACCCGGATGCCAAGATGCACATTAATTTGAGAAGCGGTAACCAGGCAAGCCAACATAGTCTGAAAACAATGCAGCACGAGCCGCTGGCGGAGGAGAATCATGCCAAGTTAAAGTTGGAGAAAACACGCCCATGTTAGCAAAATTGTCCGCAACAAAATTTCCCTCCCGATATATGTGAGATGAGTAGAAAGTCATTTTCTGGATGTGGTCCAAACAAATAGACCATTGTGTATGAAGAGGCCATGGAGAATCAAAATCAGATGATTGAGGAGCAGAAATAACACTAGAGCTGCCACTTTCCAACCACAGACAATGCCAACCCAATTGATTTGCAAACTCTACACCAATAATAATTACAGATAATTCTGCAAAAAAAGAGTTGCAATAACCAATCCATTGGTAGAAACCACCAAGAAAATGACCATGGCAATTCCTAAAAACTCCTCCACAAGCAGCATGATCGGAATTTCCTTTAGATATTGTAATTGAGGATTTGATCTTTGATAAACTATTAAATGAAGTTATTTGTATTTGATATTGTACAAGGAAAATTTGTATATAGTTTATAAATATTTTCACCTTAAATTGACTGGTATTTTTGCATTCAAATGAGAGACATTATATCTTCAAAACATAGTGCGAGTAATTGAAAAAAAAAAATATTATGAATAAGTTCACATAAATAGATAAAGGGTGACCTTTAGTTAACTTTTCGGATGAAAACGCATGATAAATTTGAAAATTGGTGATGATTCAGGTGAATAAAATGATAGCAATGCATAAAACATTTTTGTAATAGTTTTTTAGCCGAGCAACTAGCAAGGTTCTAAAAGGCGCTCGACGCTAGTCAAACGGCGGGCAGGGGCCCAACGTCTAGGCAGAGACTTAGGCAATTTTTTCAATTTTAATTAAATTTATGGTATAACATATAAATAATGTCTACTAATACTTTTGAAAAATAGGTAATTGTATTGGAATACATGCTTCTTAATTAACTTCCGATGTTGCACTGCACTATGTTGAATCAAGCTGTCCCGAAAATAAGTACGTATTGGGTGTAGTGCACTTTACTGGGTTCCTTAGCGGGCTCTCACCCTATATACCTTGTATCCCGAAGACTAGATGATGGTATTGGCTAAGGTTCGCATCTATGGTCAAACAATGGGTCCAATTTGACGTTTTTTAAGGCCCAAAAATGTCACATGCAAACCCAATCAAGTCTCAAGGTCCAATTGTTGTACAAGCCTCAAGCTGAGCCCCCATTACATGCAAAGGTGCGGAATCGAGAAGGAGTTATGTTCGTAATCATGCCATGCTACGTTAATCAAGCCACACATTAATGTAAATCACACCACGCTTGTGCAAACTCATTCATATTTATCACGCCAAGCTCTATCATGCTAAGATAAGCCCAAGTCATATACCCGGGGTTTGTCAAGTGAATTGTGGTGTGGATGGTTACGGAAGTTCATTGGGCCTACGTGGAGTCAAAATTATGGAAGACTTTGGGTTGCTTGTGAGCTTAAAAGTCCAAGCCAATAACCTTTGAATTCCATGTGGGTAAGTTTGAGAGAGCAAGCCTAGTTTCTTCCTTTCCCTAGCAAGCTAACCAATTTAGTTAGGAAGGAACCAAGCCTTGAGCCTTAGAGTCACATGAAAGTCTAGCAAGACATGTAGTTGATGAAAAGCAAACATTCCCTTCCTAGCTTACGCAGAAGACCAACGCATGAAAGCCAAAAGATGCATTACCAAAAGTATTGCCTATAAAAAACTGACCCGGGAAAACAACACCTTGGGAAGGAGTCAAAATGGAGTCTTCACGTGAGCGGCTGCGTTTAGCTGTCTTACACCAAAAGGAAATGTTACCGTTAGGTCAGGAGAAAGGGGAGAGAAGACCAAGCCACAAATAGAGATTCCTTAGGAACCCTAGAAAGGAATCATTAACCTACAAAAGAGGTATCAGAAGACATTAGAAACAGGGGAACATCATAACGCATGAGAGAGTTCAAACATTAGAGAGAGAAACACAAAACCATCTTTCTACAACCTTAGAGTTTTCCTCCAGACTTCCTTCAACCCTTTCAGTCAAGGAAAATCTCTTTATAACCTAGAAAGCCCAGATTATCAAACCTAGACCACCATACAACCATGCCAACTCTTTCTATCTCTCATGCCAAACTGATGAACTTCTAGCTTCCACACCATGTCTCACTTGAGCAAACCATTATTTGCTTAATCATGCTATCTTTGAGTCATTGATCTAACCCGAATATTTCTTAAAACAAGCTAACTCTTTCGAGATATTTCATGACTTGGTACGAAACCGAGCCAAGGGAGACAAGAAGACGTTCTCAATGCCCAAGTCCCCCTTGACCTCAAAATCCCCCAACAACCTTCTTTTCCTTCCTAAAGTTCCGGGCTAGATATTTTAAAACATGGGCTTTTAACGGATAAAATGACATATAGATTATAAAGTATTAGAACGTATTGAAACCATGGGGAACAAGTGTTGAACAAGTCTCTTACAGTTTATTAGAAAAATAAAATGTAAAATAAAAATGATTTATTTTTTGTCTAAGTGAAAGTCGTGCCCTAGGTTTGAATAAGGCCGTGAAGCCATTGATTGAAACCTCAATCCCGACTACGATCTTAACGATGATATTGTCTCCTTCGACATCTACGGCCCTCTCAACCCTCCCGCTGTCAACACCATCGTCGCGGATCTCGAGGCAGAGGATTCCGAGGCCGCTACTACCATCGCAGATTCTTCTCATTTTGATGGCGTCAAGGTTGTCTGATCATTTTCCTGGACGTTCTATTTTTAGTTGAACTTATATGATATTTGAAGAATTCGAAGAATCCGAATGGAAGAAATCCGGAGAGGATCCTGTTCCTATAATTATATACACATGAATACCTAATAAACATGCCCTAACCGTAGTCTACCTAATTGGGCAACCGGTTATAACTTATGTTGGTGTCACTCATGTCACATATTAAAGTAAAATTATCAAAAATAGAAAAATAAATAAACCAGCTGTCTTGTTCGATTTTTCTTATGATTGTCATAGACTCATATTTGATTATTCCACAACTTGCATTACATGGCAACAAAAAGTCTTCCACATGGAGGACCCCTCAAAATGCACAAGACACAAGACTCCAGAAATCGTACACTATTCAGCCGACGTACCAAACGATGGTTGCTGAAAACAAGAGAGTCACATTTTCTCTCGGAAAAAGAGCACCTACGTAGCTAATCAGCATATCAATGGCTTCTTCAAGTTTACAAAAGTGAAATAGCAATGGAGCATGTTGGCTGGAGTTCAAGACAAGATGATCCAATAACTGGGAAGGGTGCTCATGAGCACGCTGCAGGAGACACCGAGGTAGGCGACACACGCATGGATCCTATACTATACAGGTATGCAACGATGTCTAAATCAGGAGTAACTTTACAGTGTATCTACCGCTGTCAAGAGTTTATATGGGCCCTGCGCACAACTTGTTTTGCCGGAGCCACATGTGCGATACCTATATGTAATATTCCTGATCAAATAGTATCGCTGGTCCTAAGTAGTGAAAACAAAGTAAGCACCCGTGGGAACACGGTACTTCACCTTGCTGCAAATACAGGCCACATGCAGCTTATCCAACTAATTACCCTAAATTTTCCGGGGCTTGTCCGCAAACAAAATGATGATGGAGAACTTCCACTTCATGTAGCTGCATCCGCTAGCTATATGTCCGCAGTTCGTTGTTTGGTTGACACGGCTCAAGGTAATACGTTTAATGAAAAGGACGGGAGAGGGAACACTGCGTTGCATGTCGCTGTGGAAAATAATCACCAAGATGTGGCTACGTTTTTTGTCGGCAAAGATGGATCCACGTCGCATTCTACAAATAACTCCAGTAAGACTCCCTTGTGCATGGCCGCTGAAACTGCCAATCTTGAACTCGTTAAAGCAATGGTAGCCAACACGCCAAATAGCATAGCAGACGATAATTCTGGTAATTTTTGGCAAGGATCGAACAGCAGCTTCATTCTTCGTAGTGCGATCATATGGAGGAAAAAGGGTAAATATTAAGCATTTGCAGTTACCTTTTTTCTTTTTGGTATACTCGTGAGTACTTTTTGTTTTTGGTACATACAGCTGGTAATGAGTATTCTTTTTAAATTTTGGCATGGGGTACATATATAGCAAAAGGTGGACTCAAGAAAATTAATGCGGTGTTCGTGTTGGCCATGCTTATGTTATGCACTCTCATCAGTCCACTCTTCTTGCTGGCGGGGGTTGTATGCTGGATGTATTTTAAGCGTATAGTTTCTCAATAGTGGCTGCCCAGAACCAACAGAAAGAAGTATACAAGTATGGCTCTGTCCTTGCCATTTTCATGTCATCAGCATATAATATTGTAGTCAATAATATTGCTTGCTTTGTGGGAATGAGCAAAATTTTCCTACTCAATTGCACATACCATTGGAGCAGGAGCAACGTTTTATCTATGTGGCTCATCAATATCATTTTCTTACACTGTTGGAGATGCTCTAACTCTCTGTCATATGGCATTATGACAATTTACCTTTCGTTTATTTCTTTATTCATAAGTACTTATTCCTGACAGAGTTGCTTCTAAAATGCATATGCTGTAGATCTTCTAGAGACGATATTGAGCAAAATGGATTCAGCTGATCTAATCAATTCAAAGGACCAAGAGTGGATGACTCCTCTTACACTTGCGGCTTGTATAGGTAACTTTGTGGCGGTACGCGTATTGTTACACAAATTTACTGGATTGGCATACAAAGGTGACGAAAATCAGCTCCTTCCCATACATGTGGCGTCCAAAAAAGGCCATTGGGGGGTTGTCGAAGAGTTTCTCAATCATTGCCCCGACTTGAGGGAGTCATGTGATGGTGAAGGCCGGAATATTCTTCATGTTACGGCCGCGCATGGAAGAGTTAATGTTGTCCGATATATTATTGGAAAGCGCAATCTTCAAGTGCTTAGCAAGCAAAGAGATCAAAGTGGAAATACCCCTCTACATATAGCCGTCCAAAATTGGCTGTTGAATAATTGGCCAAGTGGCCAAGTGGACAAATGTCCAAGAAAACTTTAGGTGATTAAACAAAACAAAAGAAAAAAGTGGACAACACATTCCTTGTTTTGGGGAGAAAAAAAGGGAAAAGATGTTTTGTTGTCTTCAACACCCGTGGGTGTTGGTTCAAATAAAGAGAGAAGAAGTAGAGAGCTTATTTTCGGTTGAGAAAAAAGAAGAGAGAAAAGAGAGCTTTTCTTCAGAGAGCAAGGGAGAGTTGCAGAGAAAAAGGGAGAGTTGCAGAGAGCCTAAAACAGAAGAAGAAAGTTGTTGCTTCAATTGGTTAGTAATCATCCACCGAAGTAGTTGTTGTTGTAATAGCTTTGAGCTATATGTATAGAGAAGAAATTATTCATTATATTTCTTTCTCTATTTGTTTCTTTGGTGTGTGAGAGCTATTGGGTGTATTGGGCTTTTGGGTTGTGAGATTGCCAACACTTTGTAAACTCCCATTTGGTTGATAGTGGATATTGGGTGAGCTCCTACTGCTCCGAGGACGTACTCCAGTTACACTGACTGTGGAGGAACCTCGTTAAAATCTTTGTGTCTTTAATATTTTGTTCTTGCATTTTCATTTGATAAATTTCCTGTGGGCTAGCTTGAGTTGGTTCCAAAAGATTTTGGTGCTATCCTAGCACAACAATTGGTATCAGAGCACTGGTTGCTCTTGGGTACTGTCTAATTGCCAAAAATGTCAGACGGGCAAGATGAGAATCCTTTTGGAAGCAGCTCCGAATTTGCAAGAACTACGGTGCAAAATGCAAAGTTCGAAGTTGAAAAGTTTGATGGCACAAACAACTTTGGGATGTGGCAATGTGAGGTCAAAGATGTGTTGGCTCAACAAGATCTACTTGCCGCTTTGGGAGAGAAGCCGGAAGCTATGTCGAAGCCGGAATGAGAGAAATTAAATTTGTGGGCTTGCTCTTCAATTCGGTTGTGCCTTGCAAAAAATCAGAAGTATTTTGTGATGCGGGAGTCATTGGCAAGTGTGTTGTGGCAAAAATTGGAAGACAAGTATATGACGAAGAGTGCAGAGAACCGGCTACACTTGAAGAAAAAGCTCTACCGCTTCCAATACAAAGAAGGTACAAAAATGATTAGACACCTTGATGCTTTTAATAAGTTGATTGCCGACTTGTTAAATTTAGATGAGGATATTAAGGATGAAGATAAGGCCTTAATATTGTTGAATTCCTTGCCGGACTCTTATGAGCATTTTGTTACCACTATTATGCATGGTAAAGAAACTGTGAAATTTGAAGATGTATCAAATGCCTTGATGAATTATGAAATGAGGCATAGAGATAAAAATCATGATAGTACCTCGGAAGCTTTATTTGTTAGAGGTAGATCATCGGAGAGAAGATCATCTTCTAGTAGGAAAAAATCACAGTCTCGACCTAGAGGAAACTCTAAAGGTAGAAAACCTTTGGAAAGGGATGAATGTGCCTTTTGTCGTAATAAGGGCCATTGGAAGAAAGATTGTCCTAAATTGAAGACCAAAGGTAAAGAAAGTTCTGAAGCTAATGTTGCTGAAGTTGAAATAGATTTTCCTGATTTTGCTTTAACCACTTCCTCATCATTTGATTGTGCTAATAAGTGGGTGTTGGATACGGGTTGTACTCATCATATGACTCCTCACAAGGATTGGTTTTCAAGCTTGAAAGAGTTTGATGGCAGTGTTGTGTTCATGGGAGATGACAATCCTTGCACAACAAAAGGGATTGGTACAGTTCGTTTGAAGTTGCATGATGGCATGGTTAAAGAGTTGACAGGTGTTCGGTATGTACCGAATTTGAAGAAAAATCTTATTTCTTTGGGAACTTTGGAAGCCAAGGGCTTCAGGTTTCATTCAGATGGGCAGACATTGAAGGTGACTTATGGTGCACTTGTTGTGATGAAAGCTCCTCGATGTGGCCATTTGTATTTATTGCAAGGAAGCACTGTGACAGGTGAAGCATCTGTAGTCTCAGAAAATATGGGCACATCCGATTCTGATACTACTAGATTGTGGCGTATGAGATTAGGCCATGCCGGTGAGAAAGCTCTACAAGGGCTTGTGAAACAAGGTCTTCTAAAAGGTGCCACGACTTGTAAGCTTGATTTCTGTGAGCATTGTGTCTTGGGGAAGCAAACTAGAGTGAAGTTTGGTACTGCTGTACATCAGACGAAGGACATTCTTGATTATGTGCATTCGGATGTTTGGGGTCCTACAAAGACTCCCTCTTTGAGTGGTAGACATTGGTTTGTGACCTTTGTTGATGATTATTCAAGAAGGTCTTGGGTCTACACTATGAAGCACAAGAGTGAGGTGTTGAGCATTTTCTTGGGTTGGAAGAAAATGGTTGAGAACCAGACTGGGAGAAAGATTAAGATTTTGAGATCGGATAATGGTGGTGAATACACATCCGACCTTTTCTTTAAAGTTTGCAAAGAGGAAGGGATTGTGAGACATTTTAGTGTCCGGGGAACTCCACAACAAAATGGAGTTGCAGAAAGATTGAATCAAACCTTGCTTGAGAAGGTTAGATGCATGTTGTCTCAGACGGGTTTGAGCAAGTCGTTTTGGGCAGAGGCAGTTACTTATGCATGTCACATCATCAACCGATTACCCTCAGCTGTTGTTCAGGGTAAGACGCCAATGGAGGTATGGACTGGAAAACCTTCTAATGATTATGATTATATTCGTATTTTTGGTTCACCTGCTTATTTTCATGTAACTGAAAATAAACTTGATCCTAAAGCCAAAAAGGCTATCTTTCTTGGTTTTAGTAGTGGTGTCAAAGGTTACAGGTTATGGTGCCCGGAGATGAAGAAACTTGTAATCAGCAGAGATGTGACATTTGATGAAGAAAATATGTTCAGAGACTCTGAAAAGAATGTGAAAGATGTCCAACAAGTGGAGCTTGAGAAAGTTGCCTCTAGTACTTCAAATCCTATTTCCGTTGATGTCGAAGCCACTACAAGTGAAGAAGTGGGAGACCATGAGGATGTTGAAGAAGTTGAACTTGAAGATTCTATTCAAGTTGAAGAGCAAGTTTCACCTCAAGAGTCTATTGCCAAGAACAGAGGAAAAAGACAAATTACCAAGCCAGCTCGGTATAGTGACTATGTTGCTTTTGCTCTTCCTATTATCACTGATGAGATTCCATCCAATTTTGAGGAAGCCATTGAGAGTGAGGAAAAGGAGAAGTGGTGCAATGCCATGGGTGATGAGATGAATTCTCTCTTGAAGAACAAGACTTGGGAGTTAGCTAAATTGCCTAAGGGTAAGAAAGCTATTGGTTGTAAATGGGTGTATGCCAAGAAAGAAAATGCTGATGAGAAAAGCAATGTAAGATTCAAAGCAAGATTAGTTGCTAAAGGGTATGCACAAAAGGAAGGCATTGATTACAATGAATTTTTTTCTCCAGTTGTGAAGCACTCATCAATTCGCATTATGTTAGCTCTTGTTGCACAATATGATCTTGAGCTTGTGCAACTCGATGTGAAGACGGCTTTCCTACATGGTGATTTGAATGAAGAGATCTATATGTGTCAACCGGATGGGTATAAAGTGAAAGGGAAAGAGAATTTGTTTTGCAAGTTGAAGAAATCACTTTATGGCTTGAAGCAATCTCCAAGACAATGGTATTTGAGGTTTGATAAATTTATGAGAGGCCAAAATTATTCTAGAAGTCAATATGATCATTGTGTGTACTTCAAGAAGTTGCAAGATGGGTTTTTCATTTATTTATTGATATATGTTGATGATATGTTGATTGCCTCAAAGAATATCGAAGAGATTGAGAAATTGAAGAAGCAAATGAAGAATGAGTTCGAGATGAAGGATCTTGGTGAAGCAAAGAAGATCCTTGGCATGGAGATCACTAGAGACAGAGAGAAAGGTTTGGTATGCTTGAATCAAAGACAATACCTTGAGAAGTTGATTCGGAAGTTTGGAGTTCATGATTCAACCAAACCGGTTAGTACCCCTTTGGCTCCTCATTTTAAATTAAGTTCTCTACAGTGTCCTAAAACTGATAAAGAGAAGCTGCAAATGAAAGATATACCATATGCAAATTTGGTTGGTAGTTTGATGTATGCAATGGTATGCTCTAGACCGGATATTGCTCATGCAGTTGGCATGGTGAGTC
This sequence comes from Pyrus communis, assembly GCF_041283825.1. Classification (NCBI taxonomy): domain Eukaryota; kingdom Viridiplantae; phylum Streptophyta; class Magnoliopsida; order Rosales; family Rosaceae; genus Pyrus; species Pyrus communis. Next base: position 24,091,490 of record NC_142567.1, read on the forward strand.
GATATATGCATAATCCAGGTAAAGAGCATTGGCAAGCAGCTAAATGGATATTGAGATATCTCCATGGTACTCGAGACGTTGGTTTATGCTTTGAGAGAGATGACTTTAGTATTGGTCATTTTGCAGTTGGTTATGTTGATTCAGATTATGCAGGTGATCTAGATGGAAGGAAGTCTACTACAGGCTATGTGTTTACTATGGCTAAAGGGCCAGTTTGTTGGAGGTCCATTTTGCAGTCGTCTGTTGCTTTGTCTACTACAGAGGCTGAATATATGGCAGTTGCTGAAGCTATAAAGGAGGCCATTTGGATACATGGGCTGATTAGAGATTTGGGGGTTGATCAGAAGCAGGTGGAGGTGCATTGTGATAGTCAGAGTGCCATTTATTTGGCTAAGTATCAGGTTCATCATGCGAGGACCAAGCACATAGATGTGCGTTATCACTTTGTTCGTGAAGTTGTTGGTGAAGGAGAAATCATTCTCCAGAAGATTCCAACTAAAGACAACCCCGCTGATATGTTGACTAAGGTTGTTGGTGTAGCCAAGTTTGTTCATTGCTTGAACTTGGCTCACATTTTGCCTATATAAAGAAGGCGTTGAGCAGTAGGAGTTTTGGAGCATTTGGCTCGGCATGAGTTGTTCTCTTGCTAGTGATTGGGAGTGATGTTGTGTGTTAATTGTGTTGTTTGGCGTATCATGGCGTTTTTCGGAATTTGGCCAAGGTGGAGATTGTTGAATAATTGGCCAAGTGGACAAATGTCCAAGAAAACTTTAGGTGATTAAACAAAACAAAAGAAAAAAGTGGACAACACATTCCTTGTTTTGGGGAGAAAAAAAGGGAAAAGATGTTTTGTTGTCTTCAACACCCGTGGGTGTTGGTTCAAATAAAGAGAGAAGAAGTAGAGAGCTTATTTTCGGTTGAGAAAAAAGAAGAGAGAAAAGAGAGCTTTTCTTCAGAGATCAAGGGAGAGTTGCAGAGAAAAAGGGAGAGTTGGAGAGAGCCTAAAACAGAAGAAGAAAGTTGTTGCTTCAATTGGTTAGTAATCATCCACCAAAGTAGTTGTTGTTGTAATAGCTTTGAGTTATATGTATAGAGAAGAAATTATTCATTATATTTCTTTCTCTATTTGTTTCTTTGGTGTGTGAGAGCTATTGGGTGTATTGGGCTTTTGGGTTGTGAGATTGCCAACACTTTGTAAACTCCCATTTGGTTGATAGTGGATTATTGGGTGAGCTCCTACTGCTCCGAGGACGTACTCCAGTTACACTGACTGTGGAGGAACCTCGTTAAAATCTTTGTGTCTTTAATATTTTGTTCTTGCATTTTCATTTGATAAATTTCCTGTGGGCTAGCTTGAGTTGGTTCCAAAAGATTTTGGTGCTATCCTAGCACAACACTGGCATCCTAAGATTGTCATAATTCTTTCCCTCTTCCATGCGTATGAGAGAGCCAATTTAAATAGTTTGAACAATGCAGGTATGACGGCATTGGACCTTGTAGAGAAGACCGAGGTAGATAAAGAGATGTTCCTTCGGAGAGTACGTAATTTCTCAACGCATCTTTCCTGTTAGTTTCCTTTACCTACACAGCGTGACACTACAACTACCTACAAGTATGTCGTACATAGGAGAGAATTCTAAAACGTAATTAATTAACCAGATGTATATGTATCCCCTTCTTGCCCCTCTCATTGCATATGAGAGTGATAAAGAGGGGAGGATATCCTGATTACACACGATTTTTCCCTGCAGCAGCTAACCCTTATGGCCTTTATTTTAATAATCGTTTCTCTTGTTTGTCATGCATGATGATCAACATATTGATAACAACTTGGTCAAGAACTGAAACTTTCGTTTTTCTTGCAGAAACTGACACTTATGGCCTTGAACTTTGCTAATGCTCCACGATCTGAAGAGCTAACAGCCGCCAAAGCAAGGCTAGTGATAGAGGATTCTGTTCTGAAGTCTTTGCACAATTCTGATAACTTAATGTTTTCGAAAGAGAGTGTCAATACTCTCCTATTGGTGTCAACGCTGGTGGTTGGTATAACGTTTGTTCAAGGCTTCACAATACCAGGTGGATACAGTAGCTCTGGAAATGATGTGGGCACCCCAATTTTTCTTACGCATAGCCTATTCAAAATTTTCTTGATATGCAATACCGTGGCGATGTGCGGCTCCATTACCGCTTCAATTGCCCTTACGTGGGCACAAACGCATGACCCTAATATAATCTATGCTGCCATGAGATTTACCTTACCGGTGCTAGGTGTGACGCTTACCATGTTGTCCTCGTCATTCCTAGCTGGTGTTGCACTGACAGTGTATCACGTTTTATGGCTTCGCATCTTTGTTTATGCCATGGGATTTTTCTTCACGGTCTTCATAGTAGGGCTCCTTGCTCCTCTCATGGATGTTCCAGTTTCCTACGTACCTGGCCCAACACGCGCCTTCTTATTCTTAGCTTTTATCTATTGATGTTTATAAGCGGATATAATTTCGACGATGATTGGTCTAATAGATGGAGTTTGTAGAATTTCAATCAAAATTTGTGGTAAGTGTTGAAGATGGAACCAGTCGTTTATCCTGTATTACTACCAACCTTTTCTTTTCTTGTAATAACTACATTTCTCTAGATAATACCACTACTTCCAACTTCCACTACATTTCGTTAATCGCTGGGAATTTCTATCATGCATCTCGACATTAGATTATTATTGAACAAAGTCTCAAATTTGGATTAATGTAATATTAAGATCATGAATAGAACTTCAATAAGTTTGCTTAGATGGTAAACTCCAAATCCTAATGAACCTTGTAATAGTTTCGAGAATATTTATTACGCTTATTTATTTTTTTTGGTAAAATATTAGGCTTATTTATTTATTGCCCCTAAAATTGTCCTTTGGTCTCACTTTATCCCTTGAAACAAGATTTGTCTTACTTTAACCCTTGAAAATGCCAAAATCGAGCCATTTCACCCATTTACTTCCACGCTGGTAGCGATTTGGCAGTTTAGAGGTTTAGGGCAGTCTGGAAATTTCATATTTCGTCAACCACAATACCTCATCGCTACTAGCATGGTATGAAATGCCCAGAATGCTCTTCCATTTAATGTCCGTGAGACAGAACTGATGAAAATAGGGTGAAATAGCTCAATTTAGACAGTTTTGGAGGAGAAAGTGGGACTAAAAGACAATTTTAAGGGGCAAATCTATAAATAAACCTATTTATTATTGATCTTTGATGAACTATTAGATGAAGTTATTTGTACTTAATATTGTTGAAACCAGAGATCTCAAGTTCCTTTCCTTAAGTTTTGTAAGCAGAAATTTATGTTTGTAGCTTATAAATGTAAGTTATATATGTCTTAAGTTTTGTTTGAAGTCTTGCTATTGAAAACATATATGTATCTTTTAATTTTTCGGCTTATCAAAAAACTGTCATGTAGTGTTTTCATTTCATTTAAATCATAACACATGTATCTGTTTTTTTAATTAGCATATCATACTATAACCAAAAGCTGACTTGACCTACCTTGATCGTAAAATAGAAGTGAAATATGAAAAAAATTGGATCCATACCTTCACCAAATGATTCTCAATTCATGTCAAAACTTGATATACATTTTAGGGTTTTAGGGCTAACTACATTTCACACCCGTTTTGAAAAATACCTCAAACTTAAATGGTATAAGATGTATTCTACATTAAAGAGGAACATTGTGTAAGTTTTTTACGAGTAACACTATGTGTCAGTGTCTTTTATTTTTGGTACAAAGTAGAAACAAAATTATCTCATTGTTCTTGGACCGATTGGTTTCACGGCTCCATGTATTCTAACCATGATTTATGAAGAAATAATTTAGTCGGAAACAAGCCCATCAATCATTTCCAGCCCATCGACGAAACCAGTTGCAGAGCTCTGCTCTCCCCCTTTCTCTCGTTGCAAGCTCTCTCAATAAGCTTTCACTTTCAGGCTAAAAAGAAATTTGGAAACATCACTTTTTGTTCAGTTTCAGTATACCAATGTATATATTGTAACCGAAAACAAAATTTCAGTTATGAACAGTGGATTTTTCTTTTAGAAAACTTCATTTTAATCCTTGGCAAAGATGACTTTTAGATTAAAACCATCAGTAAGATCAAAATCTAATTTTAGTCCCTTGACACATTAATAACCTCATTTATTAATTATATTTTGATATTTTAATTATTTCTCTTTTTCTTCCTAATTTTTAATGTATTAGTTTTATTTCATTATAATTTTCATTTCATTTATTGTAATATATTTTGTTGTAAACATTTAAATAAATTAATTTTTATTATACAATATATTTCAATGTACTTTGTCTTCTTCATTTAGGTACATTAAATTTATTATAAAACATTTCGGTACATACATTTAGGTACACACATTTCCATGCATACATTTTGATACAAACATTTAAGTACATTAATTCAATATAATACATTTTGGTGCATATATTTCGGTACACACATTTAGGTACATTAATTTAATTAATACATTTTGGTGCATATATTTCGATACATACATTTCGGTATTAACATTTAAATTCATTAGTTCAATATAATACATTTCGGTACTAACATTTAGATACATTAATTGAGTTTTTCAAGTTTGAAGAATGTTAAATAAAATTAATAAATTAAAAAACTCTGTTTTGTTCAAAAAATAAATTAAAATTTGTATATTAGTAAATTTAAATATTTAATGGGAGACATTAAATAAAATGCACATTAATTATTTTGAATTAAGGAGATTATAATCAATATGTAATCTAACACCATGTTTATTTTAAATTTCAATTTTCTTGAAGGATTAAAGTTAAAAAAAAAAAAAAAAAACCCTTTTTCTTTTCGATGGTCAGAGGCGTCAAGTTAGGGTTTAGGGTTTACGGGTTAGTGGTGGCCTGGCTTCCTCCACACACAAAATAGCAAATAGTTTATGACACTGAAATGCAGAAGAACTTTTTTAGTGTGACGGTTGCATCTCAATGTTGTTACTAATCCATGTATGATTATATAAATGAACAACGTGATTGGTAATACTATGTGACGGTGTTATAGTCATGCCGGAAAGCTTCCTCAATCTAAAAAACTGTATCACAAGCACTCTCTGTATTGGAACCCCCGGAATGAAATGAAGATGAAGCTCATTACTGTGATTTTTGGGGCTTCTATCTTCTGTTAAATCTGTCCTTGTCCTTGTCATTTTTGGGGCTTCTATCTTCTGTGATTTTTGGTACCCATCCATTATCCATCAACTTTTGCTATCTGATGGACTTCTTGTTTTTGTTCTTGTCTTTCACACGTGTGTGTGTCCCATATTCTACCACTAGCCTTCGGCTCCTTAAAGCTCTCTCTCGTTCTTCATGTAGAGGTACATGGAAATTTATACAATAAAGTTTAATATTGGGAGATCATTTCCAAACAATCTTTTTATGCATCTGGACGCTATTCTTTATTTTATATTTGTTGATTTTTTTTCGATCTATGCAATCAAAAAGCTAAATATAAACACAAGTGCGCAAAGAAAAGAAAAAATAATAAGATTTGCGATTTTCATTTGCCTTAATATTTGATATTCGTTACATAAGATATCAGCAAGTTAGAATAACTTTAGAGGAATTCTTTCTTCTTCTTATTTTCAAAGGAAAGAGAAGGTAAATGGAGAACCTTTGATAACAAACGATGGAAAAGAAAAGGACAGGTGAGGATGAGGTGAAGAGATTTGAAGAGAATATCATCCTTTCACTTTTAAAGTCACAATTACAGGTGCATTTTTACTCACCACCCTTATTTATCACCGTTAGATGAGTTTAATTTTTGAGATCTAAGTCTATCCAATAAAAAGATCTCAAAATTTAAACTCATTCAATTGTGATACATAGGGTGGCGAGCATCACCATCACTTAAAGGTGGTGACCAAAAATATTCCACACAATTATAGATGGCTAGCTACACAATAAGGGGATAGAAGCCCTTGATGCCCCACCCGATGAAAGGTGGATCAATAATTAGAGGGAGTCTCCTTGTTGCAATATCTTTTTCTGTTTTCTGCACAGCATATGTGAGGGGAACTAAGGCCATCTCCAAAAGGTAGAAAATAGCTCGAAAACTGTCTCCAACCGAGTGCTAGGCCAAAGGGCTCGTGTGCCCAACTAAACAAAAAATGGCCAAAGGGCCAACTGGCTAGCCTAAACCAGCTAGCCAGCCCTGGGTGGGGCCACGTGCTGATGTCATGATGATGTCATATTTATTATTATTTTTTTTTACAGGTTTTTTTTTTTTAGGGGCCAAAATTTTCTAAATTTTTTTTTTTAATTATGGGTTTAGATTTTTTGAGCCGAGAAAGGTGATTTGGGTGTTTATTTTATAAGCATGTTTCCTTGCTCATTCATTTCCCACGGCCGATGTGGGACAATTATAATGGGTGTAGTTGTAGTTGTAGTTCCTTTCATAAGCATGTTCCTTTCACAATTTATTTTAAATATTTAATTATATTACATTTAATTTGTTGTAGTTGTAGTTTTTAAATTTAAATAATAAATTATGTTTGGCCCTATGACCCTCGGTTGGAGACAGTTTTTTGTGACAGGGCTAAAACAAGTCATATGGCCCTTTGGCCCTCGGTTGGAGATGGTGAGAAATATGGCCCTACACTATTCATTAAAATATTAATTTCTTGGAGGGTTAGAGGGTTATAACGAGCCATCTGGCCAACCTTCTGTTGGAGATGGCATAAACTACAAGATAATAAATCAAACCCATAAAAAAAAAAAAAAATGGAGGAATGGGGTGTCTTTATCGCAAAAAGATGGACAAAGATTTTGTGACTCTATTGCCTTGAGAGCAGTGTGCACTTATCTTCATATCTAAAGTCAATCTCTCACCCTCCTTTTATTTGTGGAGAGCAACACGACTGCACATATTTGAGACAGGAGACAACGCCAACAAGAGAAAGGGCGCACTGATTACCATTTTCTCAGAGGGTTTCAAATTGGCTCAAAACCTCTCGATTCATAATCGCGTTTGATTCATGTTTGACTCGTTGAAGCTTGGCAAGAAGAAAACAAGACAAAACTAATTTGGCTTGATTAAGAAACAAATCAAGCTTCAACATGAATATATTCATCTTGAAAGACTTTTGAGCAACTCATATTTTTTACGAGATAGTTAGCTTAGGCTAGTTTTTTATTTTTATTATTATTTTTTTTAATCCAGTGCAACTCAAGAGGATTGATAGGATTTTTACCATCTACAAAAGTAGGGATAAAAACACATGAAAGACTTGCAAGAATACAAGGATGTTCTAGTATAGATGCTCATGCAAGGTCGTTCTCCTCAAAGACTATTTGGATAATTTATGTAGAAACAATTCCCAATTAAATACTTAAAATTAAAAGTTGAGAAAAGAGATTTTAGACTTGAGTAATATTAAAAACGAATTTTAATTAAAAACAAATATGATAAAAGAAAAGAGTTTTAAATACCAATTTATAAAAGCACTAGGGTTCCACCATCACCTAGCAATCCTATGTATTTTTACCAATTACTTATGATCTACACATGCCACTTTGAATGTTAGGTTTTCCTAATTCATATTCTACTTGGAGCCTCCAACATAGAACGTATATCTAACATGCAACCCGTTCGGATCAAATCTGAACATGAAAGACTCATTATGCTTTATGAAAACCCTTTGGACAACCATGCAACCCTTAAGACGTGGTGTTTATCTTAAGTGAAATTACAATTATTAATCACAAGAAGCCAGCGTCAATTTCAGGGAACCTTCCGACCAAAACTGCATCAAATTACTTTTCTAAAGATCCTAATGGTGATCAGGCATTAAGATAATTAGATAGTTTTAATCACGGTGATCAATAATTCAAAGTATGTATGCAATCAATCGTAAGCAATTAAATAAAAATCACATATTCATGCTAAGGCTTAAGGCTTCACCCTAGCAAAAGGAATTAGTTATGCATATTCATAATCAAACAACTTAGGGTTGTCTTGATAATTATTTAGTCGTTTACTTTAGTTTTTCTTTTTTGTTAGTGATGGAGGGGGAATGCATAGAAGAAGGGAGGGACATAGAAAAGTGGAGGAAGGAAGATACCGCTCAAGAAATATATAAGAATTCAAGAAAAGAAATATAAAAATGAAAACTAAAATTGACTTTAAGTTGTTTTCACTTTCAGGATTTTATTTCATTGATTGTTCTTTAATTTCCTATCTTCTGCCACACCACTCATCTCCATTTGCCCCTTCCTCCCCAACGTTTCCTATATTTCAAGCACAAAATATAAAAACTAAAAATCAAATTGGTAATTGAAACTTCAAAGGGACTCTTAGCCTAACTTAATAAAGTTTTTCCAAATTAAAATCCATGCATCTAGTTCATAACAAAAGGTTTTTACCTACACACTTTTATAAGGAAACAACTTGGTGGATGCCCATTGCCTTTTCTGCAAAGAAACTTTTTGATTGAACGACCGGACTATATACTATCAATAAAATGAAAGAATTCCTCCCAAAAAAAATAAGTTGATGGAATTGAATTTGAGTGGTGCACATGAATGATAAGAAATAAGATCCTTAACTTTCTATTTTAAAGATTGATACTGTACTTTTGTTTTGAACATCAACTTTTAAGCTTTGCTTGTTTGATTCAACAACTATTATCTATCAAATTTGAACTTAATTCCATCTTTAAATATAATATAGAAATCGAGTGCCACTAAAACAAATAATCATTTACCAAAAGTTTAAGTTTAGATAGTGTTTGATAATCAATTAAATTGCTCTAAAGTATAAACATGTTACCATTTAAATATTAGTAACATAAAATCTCGGCATTTAAGAAAAACTTAACGCATTGTGGATTGTTGGTGAGGGCAAGTGATCTCTATAAACTTTAATAATTTCGCATAGATATCCAGGATTGATCCACGTGTACTGTGGATTTCAACTGCTTCAGCCTTCACTTGCACTATAAATAGCAGTTGAGACCCTCACAAGAAACTCATCCCAGGCTTCGAGTGAATTCAATTCCCAGCACTACAACAATCTTCTCCTTATCCTTATACCAACTTTTAAAGAAAATGTCTTGCAATTGTAGCTGTGGCAGTGACTGCAAGTGCGGCAGTGGCTGCAAGTAAATCTTCTATTCCCCTAACCAGTATATATATATATATATATATATATATATATATATATATATATATATATATATATAATCATTCTCCATAATTCCTAATTATATTCTTAACTATGAACTGATTACTTTGCTTAGTTATTTTTCCTGATAATAATGTTCTCTTTATATATGTATATACGTGTAGGTGTGGCATGTACCCTGACTTGAGCTACTCAGAGACCACTTCCACTGAAACTATCATTGCTGGAGTTGCACCTGTGAAAATGTAAGTTTGTATAAGGAAACTGATGTCTTAACCTTGGTTAATTAAATATAAGGTAAAAATACTCTCCAAAGATTGCATAATGACTTTTCAGGAGTGCTAATAATCTCTCTCTAATTAAGAAACAAAATTGACCATATTATTATTATTACTATTATTATTGCAGGTTCTCTGAGGGGTCTGAGATGAGCTATGGAGCAGAGAATGACTGCAAGTGTGGCTCAAGCTGCAGCTGCAACTCATGTGGCTGCCATAAATGATCGAAGCAAGCCAAGATCCAGACTCAAAGAAGAAAGCTGTGATGGTCTCTATAAATAAGAAGAAGACTGTAAAAGCTTGGTTTTAGAACTTACTGTAAAATAAGATTAGCCATGGGATTTGCAAATCCATGAATCTCCTAGCTTGCTAGCGAGCTAGGGTTTTGGGATTTGCTTTGTGTCTTGTGGTAACGTTAATTATTTTTATGTTACATCTTGCTTAATTTATGTGTTCGTTCAGCTTTTTACTTTGATGTGTGTTTGGATTTGGAAATGAAAGATAAAATTGTAGTGGACATGAACAATTGAGAGCTCCTTTGAGTTGCCTTTGCTCCATTATTTTACAAGTAACAAGCCACTAACTATTAGGGCAGTAGTAATGGTCTTGTTCCTATCTTCTTACTTTTTCTAAGGGAACCAGAATTGGTAAAAACATTACAAGCCGTCTACGTATTTACTAGAATAGATTGACTAAACGATCTTAGTTTTAATTCTGTTTTTGGCAGAGATGATATTTACAGTGTGATTAATAATATGCAATGTTCTAAAAATCCCCACCTTGTCACGCCCCGATCCCATCATACGTCTAGGATCGACACGTAACGGCACCAAGTATCCGCATATATAACATATCCCGCCTCTGGGATACGGATAAAGCACTGCACAAGCTTCAGATCACGAAGTTATTTTTGTATACTTTATGGTTGCATCTAACCTCCTCGTTAGATTGCCTACGTATCCTTAAGGGATCAAGCGATTCGTAGTTCACCATTCACTACACTCGAACATTTATCGCATATCTCACTACATCTCAACATAATACCACAATTCAAGCATGTAGCACCTCAAGGAACATTCAATGAAGCATAATATTATTCTCTAGTCATCTTGCCATTCACCCACACATATGCATTCCAACACCATCCAATAATCACACCAATCAATAACACATACAATACACTGAAATGCAGGGATAGAGCGACACAGTTTGGTTGAAGCCTACATCTCTAAAGCTGAAATCAAATCTAAGGAAGCAACAAGTCAAATGATGCGATTTCGGACCACTCAATGAAATCCATTAACATCGGGTTCTGGACCACTCAATGAAACTAAGACACCAAAGGGGATTCCGGACCACTCAATGAAATCTAAACCAAGATACGATTTCGGACCACTCAACAGAATCGCTGAGTAAAAGGGATTCCAGACCTCTAAACGGAATCCAAGGGGATACGATTTTGAATTGTTTAACGGAATCGCAGAGTACAAAGCATATCGAACCACTCAATGAAACCTAAGCTGGATACGATTTCGGACCACTCAACGGAATCGCGGATCATGAGGTATTCCGGACCACTCAACGGAATCCAGATGGAGCAGGGAATCAAACCACTCAACGAAACCCCAGCGGAAACCCAGTTCCAGATCACTCAACGGAACCGAGCGGAGGGCCAAGGACATAACAACGGCTCAACGAAACAAAACATGAATCAAATGGTCAATTTACAAAGGCTCAACGAAATGAAACAAAGCACAAGTACTAAGTTTAGAACAAGTTAAAGAAGTGAGAAAAGAAACAATGAAATGGTTTATGAAACAAGCTCCGAAGCAACAAACCCCATGGCAATGGGTTAATGGTCCACTACTAGCCCTCACATTTCATCACATCATACCAATCATGCAAATCAAATCACATTTCAAATATGCACGTCAAATCACATTTCATCAAACAATTCAACAAGTATTAAATCACATTTCACAAATATCATCATCAGTACACAAGTCAAATCATGTTTAATAAACATAGGTCAGTGGCTAAACACACACACACACACACACACACACACATAAAATCACATTTCATTAGAAATCACATTTATAAGGTTAGGTGATATCCACAAGGGATAGTAAATACGAAACCAGTATAATAACTATATCAATATCTCATATATTAGAGTCCCTCACCGAGGTACGCCCACAAAGCCTCACTGATTCTCTAGTAATACTAATTTTAGTATTTTAAAGGAATCGAGACATGTTGATCAAAAGTTAACTCTCCATCAACGGTGGGGTCCACAACCCTAGCTATTCAATCCGGAAGATCCACACAACGGATTTCTGATCTGTAACTTCCTAAGGTCCATATTATGCTCATAGAACAACATACTAAAATCTCATCGTGATCCGACGGTCGGACCTCCGCTAATTACTAAGATTAGGTTGCGGTCAACAATTTATTTTACAAATTTAGAAATCCAATTCAGGAAGATCCGTACTTCGGATTTCTGATTCGTCAGTTTCTAATATCCTCAAATATTATGTTTTATAATGCATTAGAGTTTGGTGACGATCTAACATTGATTCATAAAATGATCAAGTGATGTATTGTAATGAAACTAAGTTCAAACAATCAAACACGTCATACAAATATCAATTCAAAGATTAGGATACCAATTTAGTGTAAAATAGCATCGGCGGCCCACTGGCCACGTGCCATTGCTGGTGGCGGTTTCCGATGAATGGAAACCCAATTTTTCGACTAACTCTAAAAATTACCAAATTTTATAGACATGGACAACTCAATGAGAAGAACAACTTTCATACCTGGGTTGAAGTCCAATTCGGCCGGAAAGTGCTCGGAATTACCTCGAACCCGCTGGAACCCTAGAAATGGGTGGCTTCGATCCGTCATCTCCGATGCTTCGCCGCCCCTATAGTTGTTTGGGCTTTGTTCCAAGCCTTAAAAGGATGCTATAGGTGGTGGTGATTGAAGGAAATTGTTTCAGAATTGAGGGATCAACGATAAATAACCCTTACACCTACCGGTGCGGGTTTTCCCAAATTCAAGGCTAATTTTCCTAAATTTTTTGGTGGAATTGGTAGAGGTTTTTCCGTAACAAATGGTCCATTTATTGATGGGCGAACGACGGGGATTGAACCCGCGCGTGGTGGATTCACAATCCACTGCCTTCTCAGATCCTCCATTTTTGGAAAGAGAAAGAGAGTTCAGAAGAAGATTTGGGAAGATATTTTCTCAATTGTTTAGTAGTCAAGCAATCTCCGAGAAGAGTTTTGCAGGGAAAGCTGCTTTTTTTCTACTACTTTCATCGGAGTTCACCAGTTCCACCGACTAGACTCTTTAAGTGATTAAGTCGATACAGAGATGTGGAACCGGGTTGCGTTGCTTAATGCTCCGATTGAAAACAAATTAGTGGGGCCATGCCGATACGACTGAATATACGTTAGAAAGGCCAGTCCCTTCCCTACGACACCAAAGGTTGTGGGGTATTTCTCAGGTATTGTCTCGACATAATTCACCGGAATTTGGCCCGACAAAGCATTGGAAACTCTTGTTTCCGCCGGGTCGGGTCACCAAAAAGAAACGAGTCGAGGGGGAAATCCGGTTATCTACCCCTCTCCCCCTCTCATTTCCCTCCCATCTCCTCTCTTGATTTAGCTGTTTCTCCCCTCATTTCCTTCATTTCCCTCACTTTTCTCTTCCTTCTCCAATCACAGCAACACACGTGGCACACAGATAATTGCTCCAGCAATTTGGAGCCTTCTAGATGAGGGCCAAAATTACAATAATGTCCCTAACCTTAAATGTTAATAACTCTTCCGTTATAACTCCGTTTCACGAATGGTTTGTGCCTACGCATTCGTGAAATCGAGCTCTATTCGAAAAGATAAATTATGAGCTTGAACAGTCTATGAATTTAAATAATTAATTTCCAAACTTCACTTTTCGTAATTAGTCAAATTTAAAAATCTAAATGTAAATAACTTAATAAAATTTCCTGAAATAATATAAAATCTCGATAATACAAATATGTATATTGTAACAGTGAAATCCAGGAACATGATTTCACACGCCTAGCATAGCCTAGGCCCTGCCTAGGTGCTAGGCGACTGACCATTGCCCCGATTAATGTTAGGCGTTTGAAAATTAAAAAAGGGGGACTAGACCTACCGAGGCGCTCGCCTAGACCGCCTAGGCACTTACCTAGCCTGCCCGAACCCGCCTAGGCGCCCACCTAGGTTACAAATCACTTAGATGGAAAATAGATAACTTTCATTTTGCATTTTGTTTTTTTTTTCTTTTCAATAAATTGTAAGAGACTTGTTGAATACTTAAATGAACACACCTTATATGCTTGTTCCCTATATTTTCATTATGTTCCAATACTTCATAACATATATGTCATTCTATTTTATAGTTTATGGTAAAATTATATATATTTTAAGTATAAACAGACACTTATTTACACGAAATATAATAGATTTAGTTATATCCGTCTAGTTTGCCTAGGCCTCACCTAGCCGTTTAGACACTAGGCCCCAGCTTGCCGCCCTATAGCATATTTTAGAACATTGATAATATGAATGGTTTTTATCATAAGTAAAAAGCTCTGTGATTCAAATACTAAGAGTTTTGAGTAGGAGTTCCTATTCATCTTTGAATAGTCAAGTAATGTTCGTAAGAATAATACTTGGCCACTCAAAGGATATGTAGGTACTCCTACTCAAAATTGTTTGTTGTCAATGTATAAAACTTCGTGTTTATAATCAGAATCGTTCATATTATAAATCACCTGATAAAGATCTTCTCTGCAAAAAAATAATTAAAACTAAGATTATTTAGTCATTGAACTGTATAAAAACAAATGAATGGAATTGGTAAAAACATTACAAACCGTCTATGTATTTGCTAGAATAGATTGACTAAACGACCTTAGTTTTAATTCATTTTTTTGCAGAGATGATCTTTATAGTGTGATTAATAATATGAATGGTTTTGATCATAAGTACAAAGTTTTGTGATTCAAATACTAAGAATTTTGAGTAGGAGTTCCTACTCATCTTTGAATAGTCAAGTAATGTTCATAACCATACTTGGCTACTTAAGGGATGAGTAGGAAGTCCTACTCAAAATTGTTCGTTGTCAATGTATAGAACTTCGTACTTATAATAAGAACCGTTCATATTATAAATTCATCCTATCACTACTAGATATTTCGACTTTACTGACAAAATTAGTTTGTTGGCAAAAGTCAAAATTTGTTGGCAAAGAGTCTTTCCCAACGAAAAAATTTGTCGACCATGTGTCCTAAGAGTTTTCCAAACGACTTGTGGTATTTTGTCTGCTAAGTTCAACTTTTCTCGACAAAAACTTTTTTGTCGGCATTTCCATCTTTGCTGACAAATACTTTTGTTAGTACAATGCTTTTAAGCCGACAAACAAAACTTTTCGGCCAACAAAATGTGTCTGTCACCATGGATATTTCCTCGGCACAATCTTCTCTCTTGACAAATTGGCTTTGTCGGGAAAAATTTAATTTATATAAAAAAAAAAATGCTATAATACTCAAAAACTACATATGCATATCAAAATACAATACATGAAATTGTTAGAAATAATATTTTATTGATTGATAAATTTCAAATGTACATCTAGAGTGCTTATACAAAAGCATTTGTCACACAATAAAATTATCCGTCATTCCTCCAAATTGACTGTCATTCCTCAAAATTGACTGCCATGTAGCATCACACCACATCTGCACCTGCAAATACACAGAAATCTGTGCAATTTACTTAAGGATGAAAAGCTGCACTGATACATAACAAAGCTTAAAATGAATCAGTTGAATGGAAGAAAAAGTTATAATGCTCGAAAGGAATTAAGGAAGGCATTCTAACCCTATTTTGCAATTGCTCTTGGAGAATACGATCGTCTGTTGATTTTACCTACATGAAGGGTATAGTTAAAGGATGAGTTTCACGACAATTGGAATGTACTGAGCAAATGTTATAGCCCCAAAAACAGATGACAGCTAAAGTGATAGGAGAAGTTTAGGAATGAAACATTGCCCATTTTGTGTCGATAAAAAAAACTGATATATAAAGCATTGCCCCAAACACAATGTTGACATGAGGAGGGCAATATTTATATAAGGAGAACAAAACACAGTAATTATGTAATATTAAAAAAAATATGCATTTATTAAAAGAAATTATTCACACACACAAAATATGTGCTATCTGCTAGTATGTAAATAAAACAAAGTTTCAGCTACTTTTTGCAAATAGTGAAACAAAATTGTACAACTACTTATGAAGCCTCACCACTTTCTTTAATCCGCTGTTCCAAAATCCTCATTTTCCTTCTCTTTTCATGGATATCACATTCCAAGTTCTCAATCTGTAAGCATGTATTGTTAAAATACACACACTTCCGCTGCTGCTCAAATGAAGCCGTAAAACTGTTAAACTACTTAGGATGTTGAGTGTTAAATGGAAAGGCCTATAAATTTTACATTATTTCTTGTAAAAATTGATTAGATTCAAATGAACATGATCTTATTTAAAGTCAGAGTACCGCAGTAAGATGGATCCAAATGACAAACTCCACAGATATATTCAATTAGTTCCAAATGTCAATTAATATTGGGTTAAATAGGCCATATCCAACATTCAACTAACAAGTGCAAGCCACTGTCTCTTCTTCTTTTTTGTTAACCAAGCATCACCCAATTCAACTCATCCGACACTAATTCTCGAGAAAAATAACATACCTGAAAATTGCTTCTCCAGAAACTCAATATAAGAAAAAATAACACCAACACAAAATTAAGAGTCACACCTAATCGTAATGCGAACGACTGAATCGATTTGGGGGTTAGGAATTAGGTCTAGGTTGGGAACTTAAGAGAACAAAAATTGAATCGATTTGGAGTGGAGCGACCGAAGAGCAAGTAACTAGAGAACAATAATTGAATCGATTTGGAGTGTGAGCGACCAAAGAGCAGAGAACAAAAATTGAATCGATTTGGGGTGTGAGCGAACGAAGAGGGGATTGTTAATTACGATGTGTTTGCGAGAGAAGAGAGAGAACAATGAACCAAAAGGTTTTCAGTTCACAGATAAACACGAAATCTTTTTCATTTTGAAAACAGGAGGGAGTTAATACCGCTATTTTTTTTTTAACCTCAATTGATTCAATATAACACTGTTAACTATCCAAATAAAAACTCTGAAAAATAAAAGAAGAAAAGGAAAATAGCACCCCCATAGATATCCAAATTGAAATACAAACCCTCTCCAAATTGAAATAAAAACTCTGAAAAATAAGGGAGTTAATACCGAATCAACCTCGCTTCGTCCAAATTGAAATACAAACCCTCTCCTGTGATGACGCACCACCCTCCGACTACTCAAATTCAACACCCCCATTGACCTCGACTTTTTCAGCTATCTGACAGGGGTAAAATTAAACCGACAAAATAAAACTAAGGTCCATCTCCAATCGAAAGGTTCAGTGGGCCAGAGGGCTGAAAATAGCTTGAAAATCGTCTCTAACCGAGGGCTAGCTAGAGGGCTCGTGGGTCCCATGGAATCTGAAAGGGCCAAAGGGCTAATCGGCTAACCCAATCCAGCCAGCCCCGGGCTGGGCCAGATTTTTTAGTATTCTTGTCTGATATAACCAACAGAATTGTTAATTATTCTTGTCGGCTATATCCGACAGGAATGCTAGCCAAATTTCAAATACAATGGCTAGCTGTTTTAATTTTCTTTATTTTATTTACAAAAATTTTTAAAATTGTTTTTTTTTTTTAATTCTATTTTTTTCCTATAACTTCCTAAGTCATTATACAACATTAAATTAAATTAAGTAACATGAAACAACATAAAACAATATAAAACAACATTAAATAACATTAAATTTAAATAATAAATTATATTTGGACCTATGACCCTTTGGTCATCGATTGGAGACGGTTTATTGTGATGGGGCTAAAACGAGCCTTATGGCCCTTTGGCCCTCGGTTGGAGATAGAGGCAAAAATGGCCCTGTACTATTCGTTAAAATATTAATATCTTGGAGGGTCATAGGGCTAAAACGAGCCATCTGGCCAGCCTTCGGTTGGAGATGGCCTAAACTAACTTAACCTAAAACGTTAGGGGCAAAATTGACAAGTAACGATATTATTTTGGTTGGGCCATTTTAGTGGACTGATTTAGTATTGGACTTTGTACTAACCATTAAATAAAGTTATAATATGGTATTTGGTTAAAACTTAAAGTTTCTTTTATTAGTTTTCCTATTAAAATATTCATCGGAAGAGAGCTTTTGTGCCGATAAAATTTTCTTTGTCGGCTTAGAATTTGTCTGTAAAATAATATTTTCTAGTAGTGTATAAAGATCCTCTCTGCAAAAAATCAATTCAAACTAAGATTGTTTAGTCATTGAACTGTATAAAAACAAATGAACGGAATTGGTAAAAGCATTACAAGCCGTCTATGTATTTGCTAGAATAGATTAACTAAACGACCTTAGTTTTAATTCATTTTTTGTAGAGATAATTTTTGTAGTGTGATTAATAGTATGAACGGTTTTGATCATAAGTACAAAGCTCTGTGATTCAAATACTAAGAGTTTTAAGTAGGAGTTCCTACTAATCTTTCAATAGTCAAGTAATGTTCATAAGATCGATACTTGGCTACTCAAATGATGAGTAGGAACTCCTACTCAAAATTGTTCGTTGTCAATGCATAGAACTTCGTGTTTATATTCAAAACCGTTTATATTATAAATCACCCTACAAAGATTCTCTCTGCGAAAAATCAATTAAAACTAAGGTTGTTTAATCATTGAACTGTATAAAAATAAATGAACGGAATTGGTAAAAGTATTACAAGCCGTCTATGTATTTGTTTGAAGTCTTGCTATTGGAAACAAATATGTATCTCTTAATTTTTCGGCTTACCAAAAACTATCACGTAGTGTTTTCATTTCATTTAAATCATAACGCATATATCTAATTAGCATATCATACTAAAACCAAAAGCTGAGTTGACCTACCTTCATCATAAAATATAACTGAAATAGGAAAAAATTGGATCGATACTTGCACCAAATGATTCTCGATTCATGTCAAAACTTGAAATACATTTTAGGGGTTTTAGGGCAAACTACATTTCACAGCCTTGAAGTTTATGATAATTTTCAAAATTGGTCATGAAAGTATTAAAATTGTAACAATTTATGTCTTTGGTCGTTTTAATTGTTTGATCTTTCGCTAAATTGATAACTTAGTGAGTGGAAGATCCTTAGATGGATTAATTTGTAAGCCAAGTTTGCACGATATTGACAAAAAAAATTAAAAAAAAATTAAAAAAAAAAAAAACTCATCAATCTAATAGAGGATTAGATATCCAAAGATACAAAAGGTATAAATTGATGCAATTTCAAAATTTCAAGGCGTAATATGAGAAAATTTGAACCTCATGACCATTTAGAAAATCACCTCAAACGTAAATGCTGTAAAATATATTTAGTCTTATATTAATGTGGAACATTGTGTAAGTTTTTAACGAAGAACAGTAACACCATGATTTATGAAGAAATAATGAGTAAACTGATGATCTCTCCCCCCGAACTTTCATCTAACCTTCTATTTACCCCCTAAACTTTTAAATTGGAAAATAAAGGACTTAAAGTAATTTTTTTGGCCGATTTCTCCATTCTATTAGTTTTTCAATCATTCCATCCAAATTTCTGTTAAATGAAAACATGTGCACAACATGTGAGGGCAATTCGGTCATTTCATTCTTTAAAATAATTGAAAACTCTAAATTTCTAAATTGTTGACCTGTGCAAATTTGTGTGATTCTATAGATTTTGCGTCTTAAGGTCTAGCAAAATGATGTTTTTGATCTCAAAGGAGGGTCACATGGTATGCACGTGATAAGAGTCAACATTAATTTGAATGTAATCTATGAAAAACTAACGGTAGGGGGACATCGGCCAAAAAATTAGTTCAAGTCGTTGATTTTCCAATTTCAAAGTTTATGGGGTACATTGAAAGTTAGGTGATAATTCAATGGAAAATTGATAGTTTACTCAGAAATAATTTGGTCGGAAACACGCCCATCAATCATTTCCTGCCCATCGATGAAACCACTCTTTGTGCTCTCTGCTCTCCCCCTTCCTCTCGTTGCAAGCTCTCTCAATAAGCTTTCACTCTCAGGCTCTCAGCCTTCCTTTCAATTTCAAAGTTCGAACCTCTCCCGCAAGTCGAAAGTTGCAAGCTCCATCCTACTTCCTTCTCTGTTCCTTAACCCCTAGTGTTTGTGGGGTTTAAGAGTTGTGTGGTAAATCCTCAACGGCTTTCGAATTCAGATTGTTTGTCTATTTGGTTTTAATATGTGATTTTTTTTTGTTTATTCAACACTGATAATTTATAGGCATTTTTGTATAGTCTTTCATTTCTTGTCTCTCTTTTATTGTACTGTTTCTTGCTGTTCGTAGTTTTAAGTAGTAAGAATTTGATCACCTGTGTAATCAGAGCAATCGGACGCGTCAAATGCAACTAATGCACTTGAATATAAAAGATGAAAAGAAAAATAGTGAGGTCAAGGCAGTACATTTTTGGACAAATTTCCTTTGAAAGAGATGTAATGTTCGTGTGTCCGTTGAAAAGCCGTCTGAATGTATTGAATCCACTGAAGGAATGTAGAAAGGGAGCATCTTTCTCACCATTACCATCGTATGCCGTTTTCTTTTCTAGGTCTCTAGCTTCATAGATAGCAAGGAGACAGATGTGGGGGCACCTTCCAAAACCACTTGAGCACATAAAGACGTTGAGGCATTCTTCTAAGTGTCCGTGGATTTCTTTCTTTTCTTACTCATACTCGGATGCTCCTCACAAAAGATCAAAGCTTGCTTCTCTGCAGGTTTCTACATTTCCACTTCTCTCTCATCAGTCCTTATTCTTGCCTGACCTTTTCAATTTATACTTCTTTTCTAAACCAATGTATCTTAGAATATTTAGAATTTTTTGTTCTTTCTAGGTAGGAAAGGAGAATGGTAGACAGGTTTAGGCTTTATGCTAAAGGGGGTGGTGGCGGCAGTGGTTGCACCAGTACTCGCCGCAGTCGACATGATCGCCGTGGCAAACCTGATGGTAGGTTCTCTATTGTAGTTCAATGTCTATATTCATCTTTTGCTTGAGGGGCTTGTTATGTGTTTAATTCAATCTAACCTCGGAGTCGACATGATCGCCGTGGCAGACCTGATGGTAGATTTTTCTTTTTGGAAATTGTGAGAATTTCTGTTTCGTGGCGTTTCTGCAATTTCCATCTAACCTCGGAGCTAATGTAGGTGGGAATGGTGGAAGAGGTGGTGATGTGATTTTGGAATGTTCTCCAACATGTTGGGACTTCAGCGGTTTGCAACCTCGCCTTGTATATGTAATTCTTATCCTTCTCATCTTTCTGAACCATGCATATGGCTTTATGCTC